>NC_138192.1:92450856-93050856 GCF_964194105.1 Spermophilus citellus
GCAAGTGGGAGTCATGGTGTACAAATTGGATAAGCACAACAGTATAATTCAAACTGTAATCATATAACTTCACAATGGTATGTGAACAGAATCATGTTTGATACTCCTTTATTTCAGTAGTTTAAAATCTCTTATTGTAGAATATGTGCATTGTCCTTTAAAAGTGCTCCTAGTCACTATTGTGTAATTTGTTGTGACAAATATTTGGTTGTACTTATTGCCTAATATTATACTTTTCTGCTCTTCATATTATCAGTGTTTAGTATAAATTCCTAAGTTAGATGACTTCTAAGATCCTATGTAGTTTCCCCAAAGTCTATTTATAATAGACTATTTCCTCCATCATTTTATAAGTATCTGTGGTCCTCCTGGGAATCTATCATTTCATTTGTTGCTTTTTCTTCTTCTAATAAGGACTATATTATCAGTTCAAAATTATCAATTTACATATAGATTACTGGAAACTAACCAAGTTGCACATTGAATTTCTGCAAAGTTAAACATACTTTGAAAATAAAAAGATTGAAGTAAGTGGACTTTATGATCTTTTATATCCTAAAATTGTACAGCATCTGTAATAAAATGCAATGTATAACAATTTGCTTGACTTTTTTAGAAGTGCAGCTATTTTTTTTAAAGTCTTTGCTCTTGAAATAATTATTACATATTCCAATTAATTTATCTCTAAGAAATTTGTTTTTAATCTTCATACAGTTAAAAGATATAAAAATTTCTATACACTTAAAAATCTATTTTATCTACAATACAATTTCAAAGTTTAAACTTCATACTACAAAATGAGAGAAATTTTAATTATATTTCTGGTAATATGAATATTTAACATGACTCAGTTAATTGTAGGGCCACCACCACACAGAGTGGAAAATTTGTTAAGTACAGAATTGTTCTAAGGCATAAAAAAAAAGAATGTGGTGATAGAATTATATTGTATCTTAGAACTTGTAGGTCATAAGCCATGTTATTCTCTCCTCTAAGAAACTTTTAAATCAGTTATACTTTCTTTTGTTTTAAATCACTGAAGCATTTTAAAGCAAGGAATCTTTATGAAGTAAAAAATTAATGCTACTCAGTGAAACTTTCACTCAAATGTCAGAACCACTACTTTCTACATTTTTCTTATTAACTTTTTAGTTTCACTACATGTAAATATTTTTTAGAAAGAATTTATTTTTGCAAATGAACTAATCATATACATATATACATTTTTTTTTGTACTGGGATTGAACCCAGAGGCCCTTACCCCTGAGCCACATCCCCAACCCTTTTTAATATTTTATTTTGAGACAGGGTCTCACTAAGTTGCTGAGGCTGGCTTTGAACCCGTGATTCTCCTGCCTCAGCCTCCCAAGAGTGCTGAGATTATAGGCATGTGCCACCACACCTGGTGACTCATTAATATATTTTTAAAGATAATTCTTTAAAAATTCTGTTAAATATGTGTTCACTGAATTCAAGAGTATAAGACAGAACATAGTTCTTCCCAAAGGATTTACACTATACTTAGGAAGCTGAACACCAATGAAGCAACTAAAGATGCATAAATAACTATGAGCTTCCTTGTGGCACAAAAGTTAGTAACAATAGGAATAAGGAAAATAACATCTTGAGGGACATGGTGGCCAGGAAAGGTGCGTCTGAACCTTCAAAGACAGGAGAAAAATGTGAGAGAGTGTTTCTGAAACATCAGCACTGACATTTTCGGACCCACTGGCATAATAGCTGACACACATGCTTTGGGACAGAGTGCTTGGTCTTATACCCTGGCTCTCCCCTGTGACTTTGACAGAATTTCAGTAGCCTGTATTTCAGTTTCCTGACAGCTATTAGAGACGATGATGGGGGTAATAGTATGTGTTTCAAGTACAATGTTTACATTATATAATGATCAAATCTAGCTAATTGACATATGTATTATCACACATAGTTATCATTTTTGTAGCAAGAACCCTAAATCTACTCTTGTTTTTCAAGAATACATTATAATGTTAATTATAGTCATCAAGTTGTGCAAACTTGATCTTAAAACTACAAAATAAGAGAATATCAGACTTATTCCTAACTGAATAACCAACATCATTTAACCCCTCAACCCCCAAACATCCCAGTCCCTATAAACCACCATTCTACTCTCCATTTCTATAAGATCAAATCTTTTAGATTCCACATGAGTAAAATCATGTGGTATTTGTCATTCTGTGCCTGGCTTATTTCACTTAATGTTCTACAGGTTCATCAATATTTTGCAAATGACAGGATTTTGATCTTTTTAAAGGCTGAATAGTATTCTATTGTATATAGACCACATTTTCTTTATCTATCCATCTACCATCCATCCATCCACTGGACATTTAAGTTGATTCTATATCATGGCTGCTGAAAATAACGCTGCAATAAACGCGGAAGTACAGATCTCTCTTCTACTGATTTCATTTCCTTCAAATGTATACTCAGTAGTGGGATTGCTAGATCATATGTTGTTGCATTTATAATTTTTTTGAAAAATTTTTACAGTGTTTTGCATAATGGCTATACTAATTTACATTCCCACCTTAGTAGTTTTCTTTTAAACATTCATGTTTATTTTACTTAAATAAATCTATTTAAAAGATATTTTGATATCATTATTCTAAGTATGTAATTAATCTCACTTGCTTCAATAGAAGAAAACTATAAAAGCCAATACAAAGAAAACAAAGCTATTAAGTTCTAGCTGTATACTGAAGCCTTGAGCAGAAGCTTGTTCTCCCTGTTTAAAAAAAGAAGAATTCAGTATGTGTTAGAGGGATTAGAGACATACTGGCACCAACTATATTTCTTCCTTTAGAAGGATTGAAACAGAACTTAAAAGGGAATAACTTGCTCAGTATGTGATCTAGTGCTATTTAATGCCACCATCCATTTCTATCTTGAATCATCTCAGCATGTTTCCCATGCTTTGGGAGGGCCATTAGAAGAAAAAAGAAGGAGCACTGTTCATTTAATATTGACCAGTCTTGTTTTTAAAGGTGTATTATATGTACTGATTGTCTATTTTCAATGGAACACATTATATTTTCTTATCAATTTCAACTCTCATTCAGAAGGTCTAAAAAATATTATTCTTTCACTCCAATTTTTAAATTCAAGAGGGAAAATTTGGTTTTCTGAGAGGATAAATAATATCATATTTGGTTGTACACCATGACACATTCTACAGTATTGGTTAAAATTAGAAACAAAACTGTAAAATAAGCTTCTCCTAAATCCATATCTATACGGTGAAAACAAAACCTACCATAACCTGGAAAAAGGCCTTCCAATGTTTAAAAATCTAGTTTCAAAATTTAAAACTGTACTAGTATATTTGTTTAAGCCATCAGAAGGAACTATGTATTACCCTTGCCTTTACAGATAATAAATCAAACCTGGGATAATATTTCCAAATGGTGTTCCTAGGAATAAACATACATTAATAACAGATGACAAATAATTTGATTTATTCTTTAGGTCACATCTCAAGTGGAGTTAAAATTGAAAACTTGGTATACTTATTTACCCTTTCTAAATTATAAAAAAATAAATCTGTGCTTGAAACATAAAGTGAATTACTTTAGTAATATTCTAAAAGCAAAACTGCAATTTATATACTGCTTTTGAACATACTCTATTCTCAGAACTTTATTGGAAATGTTATATATTTAGTAAGAAGTAGATGTACCACACATTTTAGAGACTTCTATTAGGAAATATAATTCATACCAAGAACATAAAAAAATACAAAAACTCAATTTGCTAGGCAATTCATGTTGTCCATTTATTCCAACAAATATTTATTGACTACTATGTGTCAGCTACTGCTCTAGACATTGGAGATAACAGCAATGAATAAAATAACATAATAGATAAAATCACCTACCCTTTTAGAAATTACATTCCAGTGTCCTTTAGGTTTTTATTGAAATGTAGCAAGAAATGTGTGTGATGTTTCCATTTTTAAGAAAATTTATTTTATTGTGATTTCAACTTAAAGGAGTTTTATGAGAAGAACATTATCTTATTCTTTAGTTAAAATAAGTATTGTATAAAAAAACAATAAAAGCAGTAAAAAGAAACAGAGCATTTTCCTTTGCCTTTTACATTTCCTTTTGTCTTCTTTATTGTCACTGTTTTATAGAAAAGCCCTGGGAACAGAGAACCATGATGTGTCTTTTTGTCCCCAAAACCCAACCTTAAGCCTAGCACTTAACTGGAACTCAACAAGCTGTACTGGATAAATGAATAACGTACACAGGTATTTACAGTTTAAAATCAAATCAGGAGTAACCAAAACCATTGCATGAATGTTTAACAAAAGATACCCAAATGGTCTGAGTAAGAACTATTTTTGTTACCATATTCTCTTTCACCTGTCCAGAAATGCTTCCAAGAAAATTCTAAAACCCTGAAATCTTTCTACCATTGGCCTTCAGGCACCATAATGTAATTGTTATCTTACAGAATGATGTGAACCTTTTCCATCTTCCTTAACAAATCACTAGGGCCTGAGAAGGGGGAAGACTACGTGTGTTTGAGTGGGGAAGGTGGTGTTCAGGGATGATAAAAAGTGGCAAGGTGCAAAATAAGAATTAGTGCTTCATCCAAATTGTCTCATATGCAGGTGAATGACTTGATTCTTTGGAGCAATCATGTTGACTAGTGTTGTCATACAGACAGAACCGGATGTAAAACCTTAAAATTTTATATTTTCTTCATTTTCCTTCCTTCCACCAACTCCCCCAGCACCACAGGGCATTTAAGCAAAGCAAAGTGGGCCCAAAATGCCATTCTTAATGTGGGAAGAATACACTATCTAAATGTGCCCAGAAAACAAACAAGGAAAGATTTCAGTGTGGAAACAACCAGTTGCAAGTCAGAGGAAAGAGTATCTGCCCCAACACATTTCCTTTCAGCATCAAGTTCAGCTAGACATATTCAAGGTTGGATTTAATGTCATTTCTTCCAACTCTGGAAACAATTCCAGTGGAAGGCTCAACAGTGCAGGTAAGACTTCTCATTTCATGACTCATAAATCACTAATTGTACATCTTTACTGAAGAAAGGTCTTTTTCTCTAGCTGTTCAGAAGCAACAATGTTTGCAAATCATCAGGATTCCAGAGAGGAATTAGAAGAATTCTGCAGATTTCATTGCCTGAACATTCATTAACCTCTACCTTTCCCAACCAGCTAAGAAATTGCCTAGTCTTTATTGTACCATAAAAAACCTAAGTTAACTTTCTCTTTAGCAGAACAGGATCTACAGCAGGGAAAAAGAAAAGAAAAAAAGAACTTTCACGATTATAAAAACAAAGAGAAATGTTCAGCAGTGATTTCTTCAGTTGAAGAAGAAATTGAGGAAGCAAGCAGATTTACTAATTTGAAATAACAATTCAAACACTCCAGACAGATCCTGTCACTAACGTGAAGAAATTTAACTTTAATGATATATATTCCATTATGACATTACTCATTCTTATTTTTGCAGGTTTAAAAAAAAAGACAACAGGTTCTGTACTTTAATAAGGTCTTTTTCTTTCAATATTATCATCATCCTATCCTATCCATCACTGCAACATAAAGATGTGGTTTGAAGAATTTCCCATCTCAAAGAATGCCTTGTATCCCCATCAGCAAAGTAGGCATACTCCGGGAGGCCAGCCAGGATGTGGGAAATGCCTCCTATATAAAATTGGATTCTTAATATGTATGTTGAAACTGGATTCTACCTGTATGGCAGTTCTTTTGTATTAACTAGTGCTCTCAATCCTTCAAGAATACATTAAAACTTGAAATTTTTCATTTTTCCATTCTTTAAAAAAAAAAAAAGGAAAATAAGACTTAAAAAGTTTTCTAAATATTTTAGCAATAGCTCAAGTACATTTTTGGAGGTGCTTGAGTATTTTCTTTGGCTAAATAAGTTTATGCAAAACAAACTCAAAAATTCTGTATTGTGCCTTAGGAACTCTATTTTGACACACTCCAAGACAGAACCGAACCTTCTTTTTTCCTACACTATGGTAATAAAACAACAACAACAACAACAACAACAACAAAACGTTAATCAGTAAAATAGCAGGTTTTCAGGAGGTGAGAAGGTTGGAATTAAAGTTACCGGACAAGACAGTTGTCAAACCGCACCTCTGGCTTGGTGGTTCCCTTTCCTCCCCTCCCCCTTCTCTCCCAACGCCAAGGCGGTGATGGAGAGGGGACAAGAAGGGCGAGGCAGAGATTCGTTCAAAACTGCGGGTTTTTTCCAACTCCGCGCACCTGCCGCCTCTCCTCCTCCACGCGGTCGCGGCCAACTTACCGCAGAACACCCAAGCCCACTGCCTCACCTGGACCACCTGTCCAGCCCACCTCCCCTGCAAGCCAGAGGGGGGCGGGGCGAGCCCAGCGCCCAGATGTGTGGGCGGGGCGCGCTATTTTATTTTTTTTTAAGTCTGCCTCCTGGGGGATGTTGATTTGGCGGGGTATGCTCTTTGAAATACTATATTGGGAATCTCACACTTAAAAAAAATATATTTTTTTTAAAGAATCGCAAACCTTCTGCTCCACTCCGCAGCTGGAGAGCAGGCCCGAGGCGGCGTCCCCTCCTTCTCACCGCCCCCGTCCCCCTCCTTCTCCACAACTCCCCCCTCCCGCCACTGCCCGGAGCGGGACTGGCGGGAGCCGCCCCCTCCCGGGCGCCCACTTGGTTCCTCCCAGCTGCCCTGTGAATGGGCCGCCCTCCGGATTCTGCGGAGGGGGGCGGTGGGAAGAGGCCGAGTCCCGGCCCCTGCGGCCGTCGCCCCCGCCCCCGCCCCGCGGCGGCCCACGCCTGGATCTGCGTCACTCGGCCGCGCGTGGGCGGGAGCCGGAGCGGCGAATGTAGCAAGAGCGGAATCTCCCAATGTGACAGCGCGCGGGGGGTGGAGGCGGCGGCGGAGGCGGGCGGGGGAGGGGGAGGGTGCAGAGCGCGAGGGGAGGGCGGGGGAGTCGCCGCCGCCGCCGCCGCCCGCGCGTTCGAGCCCGGAGGAACCTCCGCCACCGCCACCGCGGCGGAGCGAGCGCCGTCGGGGCGGGCGGGCGGGCAGCAGCGGCGGGCCCGAGCCGGGGGGAGCAGAGAGAGCGCGCCCACCACCTTCCCTTCCCCCCTCGATGGGAGCGGGGGCGTCCCGGCCGCTGCAGCCGCCTGAGGGAGAGCCGGGGGCTGCCTCTTCGGAGTTGGGGCTGAGCTGTCCACGGGGGAGAGCGCGCCAAGACTGCTGCAGCTGCGGGCCAAGTACGTACCCCAGCCGACGTCCGCAACTCGGGTCGGCCGGGTGCGGGACGCGTTCGCGGTCGTTTGGCCGCAGGGCGGGCGTCCTGGGGGAGCTGGCCTTGTGCGTCCGCCGCCGGAAGGAGAGGCGGCCTCGGGCTTGAGTGGGCGATCCCGAGGAACGCTGCAGGGGCGCGGGGTGGGCGAACGCGGCCGCAGCCCCGACTGGTGCGTTTTCCCACCGAGGCGAGGAAGCTTGGGCATATGTCCGCTCTCCTAACCGGGCCTGGGTCGTCTCGCGGTGCCCTCGGGCATCGTGGGTCCGTGTGGGGTGGTGCGTCGTGGGTGCGCGCGCGGGCCCCAGAGTTTCAAGCCGCCTTCGCCGGGGGGCAGACTCTTTTTTGTTTGTTTACTTTACAAAAGTGCTGCACTTAGTGTCTTAATTTTTTCCCTGGGTATTCCCTTCTTCCGAAGGTAGTTTTCTTTTTTAAAAGCGGAAGGAGAGTTTTGTTTGGATGAGGCTTTCAGAAACTTGGCACCGAAGTGCAGGCATTGGAAAGACTCAATGTGCCCCTAAAGCCGAGTAAGGAATCTGCAAACGATGCGGGGCGTAGAAGTCTTGGATGGAGAGGTGTTTTGACTTTATCAGTGAGAAATACTGAAGTAATATCAAATATTTGTGATCTGCAATCTTGGGGTTCACAAGATATGAAACGACACTTAAGTTGCAAGATCTTGTAGAAAAGTATAGCCGGATTTAAAATTTGCATATGTGGATTGTGCAGACCAAGTCTTGCAGCAGGTGATTTGGAGTAATCCTGGATTTGCATACAATTACCCCTAGTTCCCTAAGATTCCAGAGGCTTGGGAAATTTGGGGGTGACCGTTAATTTTCAGTTTCATCTGAGAAAGCCGATTTGGAGTAACTTGTCACTTGCCATTTGGTTTGCCTGTGACGTGTCTGGCAACTCTTAAGGAGTGCAAAGATCAGAAGCTGAGAGGGAAGTTTTCAGGTCTTGTTTAAATATATTTTGGCAGTTTTAATAGAGAATATTAGATTGCATAGGAACAGAGGAACCGAATTTAAACTAGATAAGTCACATACAAAATGTCTTAGTTAGAAAAGTGTACATACAGTGAATTACCTTCTTAGATTTTCACTTTGTGAAAACTATCTTGGTATTACATTCCCAATTATGACTTTTTGTGATTATCAGTGGGTTTTAAGAAATATTGGAGAGAGAATGCAGAGGACTTGTTTTCTGTTTTGGATGGAGGCTCTCTCCCTGAAGACCTGAAGAGCTGCTTCCAATCCAATCTGAGTTCCAGTAAAAGTGTCTCTTAGATTCAAGGTATATCCTTTTTTCTTTCATGTTTATATCATTTGAGACATTTAAAATTGTTCTTTCATTAAGTTTAAGAGGTTATTTTGTCTGGATAGGACAAATGGGGCTAATATGCAAATAAGGATAGAGTTGAGAATTTCTAAATGACTGGCAAGGTCAGCCTTCCTTATTTCTGTTTGGGGTATTAGATCTTGGAACTTTATCTTGAAAGAACATGGTTTTGAAAGAAAATTTCAAGGAAACTTTGGAAGATTTTTAAAAAAAAATTTACCATCTTTCACTAAAGCTAGTTTGCCATCCCTTTTGAAAATACTTTGTTTTTCCTGGCTGTGGTGGTCTCTTTGTATACATTAATTCATCATTAATAACAGTAATAATAAAACATGGAGGTACTGTAGATTTTTATTTCATTCTGTAATTTGTGGTTGTATTTCAGATGACAAAAACCCTTAGGACTACTATAGCAGATACAGGTGATTAAGTGCACTTATATGTCTGTATAATCGAATACATCTAATAAATACTTTGTTATTTTAAAAAATTACTAATACAGTTGCATAATTTTAGCTAAACTAAAATTACATCAGAAACATCCACCGTACTGTTGGAGAGTTAGTAGATTTTTGTTCTTCTGGTTATCATTTAGAGAATCAGTTAAAGCATTAGATATTTTCTTGTAATCACACTTTAAGAACATACTGACTTATTAAGATTTTGGGGGTTTGCACTCTGGGTACTTTGAAGAAACTATAAGGTCAGGGAAACCTTTGAAGAATTCATTGTTTGAACTTCAAATTTTAAAGTAAGAGACTCTTGGATACTCTTGGATAGAAACAGAAGTATGTTGGGTTTTTGAGTCTGTTGACTTAGACTCTGTCCTAAAACTTACGTCTTATGTATTCAGTTATAATAAGCCTGTAGTGTTTGTTGTTGTTGTTGTTCATATGCATTTTCGGAAAGAGAATCTCTGTAAGATTTACCTTTCAATATGAAGCTGTGTTCTGGATGCCACATAACCATCATACATGTTACTTTCAAAGAAGTGACCATTTTACAAACAGTTTAGGATCATGCTAATGTGTAATCATCTTGTCTATGCAAATATGTAATATTAAATGTATTACAGAATAAATAAAACCCACTTGAGCATGTAATATAAGGTTGCTAGCACCTTTGCTTTGAATTTATGTCTTACCTGATTCTTCCTTTCTTTTGAGTAGTAGAAAGAAGAATAGTACAGTTATTATACTAAATGCAAATTTCTTTTCTGAACTGACATGTTCAATAACTCATACAATAGTAGAATGTACTCCCTTAAAATTAATAATGGAACAAGTGGGAAATTTCAGAAGTTGATGCTGGGAAAAAATATTAATCCTCATCTTGTGAGAATTCTCACAGCTAAAACATACCATTAAGCTTTCAAATAGTTTGTCATTTCTCAATGCTTTGTGTTTATGAGACTGCATGTCAATTTGCATGTTATGTTAATTTTTACAGAGAAACTTGTAAAAAGGTGGCAAAATTTATATATATTGCCTATGAAGTATATCTCCAGAGTGCTTTTAATTTAATACCTGTTGAATGGTTTGACTGTTGGTTGATTGAAGAATTTGTAGGCATTATATGAAATGCTAGTATTTGCCTATAGGTATTAAATTAATGCTGTGATCATCTAATAGCAAAATAAATAAGATTTACTTTTTAAAAGTTCAATAAATGCATTTAAACTTGCCCATTAAATATTTTTATCCAATCATAAGGGTGAGGATCTTTAAGGCTTTTTTCCCAGCTAAAGAATCAAAGTTTCCCAAAGTATCATTAATTCATTAGAAACCATGTATTTAATTCAAAGCATCTTGATTTAAAATATTATTGCATGCTTACTAATAAGTATGCCTCGGTAAAACTTTTGGACCTTGAAACATACATAGGAATTAGTACCCAGGCCATTCCTGCAACATTAAGTAACCCATGAAATTCAGTCATTTTAGCTTGAGTTCTGGGTTGTAGGACTAGGATAGAAGTGTGAATTCATTTCTTGGAATCTCATCCTTTCCTAAGCCAAATTCTATTTTTGGCTTTCTTTGCACCTTTCTCCCAGGCCACTATACCTTCAAGCTACACTCCTTCTAAACCTGGCTTACTTCAGAAGTTTTAAGTGTAGTCTCTGTCCTCAAATTTACTTCTTCCTTTGTCCCCATTTCCTATCTTAATCTTTCATTCCCTTAGCATACAACAGATCTCATCTAGATGTTAAGAGAAAAACAGTTCAGTGGAACTAATTCACCTTAATCTGTTAATGATTCATGAGCTCTTAACCAAGGTTTTTTGGGTATGTTTCTAAGAGTTCTCTGTATAAGTCAGGCCTTAACTGGGATTTTGCTTTTGATTTCTTTCTACTTAAAGAGTCTTTTTCTCTTTGAATGTCACAGACTTCATAAAAAGTGTACATACACACATATACACATATGAGGTAAATGTTTGGGTATATAGCAATGGTTCCTATAGCAGGAAAGGGAAGTTTTCAAGAATAGTGATTATGCGATGTTCATAGCAGCACAATTCACGATAGCAAGATGGTGGAACCAACCTAGAAGCCCTTCAATAGATGAATGGATTAAAAAATGTGGCATTTATACACAATCGAGTATTACTCTGCAATAAGAAATGACAAAATCATAGAATTTGGAGGGAAATGGATGGCATTAGAGCAGATTATGCTAAGTGAAGCTAGCCAATCCTTAAAAAACAAATGTCAAATGTCTTCTTTGATATAAGGGGAGTAACCAAGGACAGGGTAGAGACGAAGAGCTGGAGAAGAAGATTAACATTAAACAGGGATGATAGGCGGGAGGGAAAGTGAGAGTTAAGGGAAATTGCATGGAATTGGAAGGTGAGCCTCAGGGTTATACACAATTACATATAAGAGGAAAGGAGGAGTAGGAGAAAAATTATATAAGTGGAAGAAACGATTTATAGTAGAGGGGATGGAGAGAGAGAAGGGGAGGGGAGGGGAGGGGAGGGGGGACAGTGGAGAATGGGATAGACAGCAGAATACATCAGTCACTAGAAAGGCAATTTGTAAATCAATGGAAATGTAACTGATGTGACACAGCAATCTGTATACGGGGTAAAAATGGGAGTTCATAACCCACTTGAATCAATCTGTGAAATATGGTATATTAAGAACTATGTAATGTTTTGAACAACCAACAATAAAATAATTTTAAAAAAAAAAGAATAGTGATTATGAATCCATTTAAATATAATGATAATTTATAAGATATTTGTTATTTGGGACTAATTTACATTAAATTTAATTTTAGAAACACAAAAAGACCTAGGGTATTATGAATAAACTTGAATTCTTAAAAATGTTGGTCTTAACTGGTCGTGGTAGTACACACCTGTAATCCCAGGATCTCAGGAGGCTGAGAGAGAAAGAAAGATCTCAAGTTCAAAGCCAGCCTCAGCTAGCATTGTGGCTCAGTGGTAGAGTGCTTGCCTAGCACTGGTGGGGCCCGGGTTCGATCCTCAGCACCACATAAAAATAAAGGCATTGTGTTGTGTCAGTCTACACCTAAAAAATAAATATTAAAAAAAAAGCCAGCCTCAGCAAAAGTAAGATGCTAAGCAACTCAGTGAGACCCTGTCTCTAAATAAAATATAAAATAGGGCTGGGGATGTGGGGTCAGTGGTCAAGTGCCCCTGAATTCAATCCCCAGTATCTCCCCCCACCTAAAAAAATCTGGTACTAACCACATGCAGTTCCTATATTTGGGAGCACATCCTTTGATCTCTTGGGAAAATAGCCATATTATAAGAGTCTACCAAAAGGCCTTCTAAGAAAGAGAAAGTATTGAGGATGAGAGAATGAAAAGAATTATAGGTAAAGTAACAGAATGTACCATTATTAGATTGACATTTCACTGGGACGCCAATTTACCCAGAAGGTGTCCCTTTTGAAATATGAAAGGAGGCTGCTGATCAGATTCTGACTCAAATATTGGGTTTCATTAAAAAATCTTTATAGAGATGCTATTCTACATAGAACACTTTGCTAGGAATAAAGGTGAATAAAAGATTAATGAGATCTAATTCCTATCCTCTGGGTGCTTATAACTACAATAACTTTTTCTACAGAGATAGGTTAAGTCATCTTTGTTCTGTGGATCCTTTGTATGACATGTTGCATAGCATTTATCACAATGTTTAACCGTCTGCTGCTTGTCTATCTCCTTCCCCTTAATTGTATTCTTTATAAAGGACAGTCTTTACTTTGTATCCCCAGAACTGACTCAAGTGTGTGGCATACTTGAATAAATAAAAAAAAAAATGAGAAAGATAGGAAAAATTGTGGGGTTCCAAGAAGGGAGAGGACAGTGTTTGAAAGGCTTTATGAAAAAGGTTGTAGAGGAAGGATGTCTGGCATTGGGCAGAGAAATGGAAGGCACGTTTGAGGTATGCCCAGGGGCTCTTTTTGGCCTGAGTACAGGGTCATGTTAAGATACAGATTTGAAAGGTTTGGATCTGAGATGCCCATGTAAGTAGCTTGGGTTTCTTTTTCTAAGCTGCAGGGAAATTTGCATAGATGAGTGAAGATAGTCCTATGGGAAATGAAGTTAGTATTGCAGTGTGGGATGTATTAAAGGTGAGAAAGCTATTTTCAAAATTGGGCAAGAAACAATAAAAATCAGAATTAGGTGCCTTTGAAACAAAGAAAAAGGGTGGCATGGTCTAAGGACATGTAGATTTGAGGATGGAAGAGGAAAAAACAAAGATGGAATCCACATTTTTATCGATCCAGGAAATCAGAAAAGTCATAGTGCAACTAAAATTGCACCAGGAAGGTGTGAATAGTGAAATTGAGAATCCAGAAAATTGAGAATCCAGAGACAATGTCCTTGCTTTTGGACATACCAAACTTGAGGTTTTAACAATCCTCGGGTGAAATTCCATATTATATAATTCACAAGAAAATTTGGTTCTGATAGTTCTCAAACTTCTCAGATGTAAGGATCACTTTTTAAATTAAAAAAAAAAGTAAGGATCACTTTTTAAATTAAAAAAAAATTGCAAATGTGATAATTTTGCTTTTAGCATTTGTTTATTGAGAATACACATTCCACAAAATTTAATTACACTTTTAAATGAGTTTTTATTTCATTATATCACAGAAATATTATTTTAGTTTCATATATAAGGTGGACATGTAACTCAGCAACCAGAGCTTGATGTACATTGGATTTGAGAACACTTTGAGTAACTACATAGCCCTTGGTTTTGAACATTTGGTCCAAGCTGTAGATAGAGATTTGGCATTCATTGCCTATAGTGATAATTGAAGCCATCAGTGGGACAGATCATCAGGGGAGAATATGGACAGACAACAGAAAAAAGACCTAATGTAAAACCTTGGAAGCTGGGTTCACTGATGGACATCTGTAGCCTCAGCATTGAGGTGAGAGGATCACTTGAGCCCAGAAGTTCAAGATCAGTCTAGGCAACATAAAAAGACCCCCCACTTAAACAAAACAAAACAAAACAAAAAACCTAACACATTCAGAGAAGGTAGGGAAAACAAAATGATACAACATTTACCAAAGTCAAATGAAAAGCATTTTAAGGAGTGACTTGCAGCAGAGAGATTAATGAGAGAGGAAGAGACCAGGTGACACTCAGTAGTTACTAGAGATTGATAGATTGATGGGGTCAGAAAGCTGGCTGGATTGAGACCTCTTTGAAGGAATGATTTTTCTTTTTCCTAGGGACCATGAAAGAGGCTTCTGTCCTCCCCTATATCCTCACATGGCAGCTTGGAGAACATCATATAAAGGTTTTGTTTTCCACAGCAAAAAAGTTGTTCAGTAAAGTCTTTCTATATAAGATAGCTCCTTATGTCACTTAGCATAATTTGAATCTTGCAATTGACTGATGCTCCTTAAAGGAGCCAAAGTGAGACATATTTGTTTTAAAGATTTGGGACAAATCATAACCATTTAAAATGGATAAATGAATAAGAAACATCATCAAATGGTCTAACTAATCTGTTATTTAACTCTTCTTCTTTAATACTGGTCTTTTTATTGGACTGACCAGGATGAGGAATGTATAAGCTCCTGTAAATGGAAGTTTGCTGTGCAGGAGTAGCAAGGCCTCCTATTATCTTTCAAATGTAACAAGAAAACTTCTTTCTCTTAATTGTGGATTTTTCATGGAAAGGTCAGACTCAGCATGGGGTTCCAGGATGTTTTGCAGAAGCCTTGGTAATGCTTCTAAGCTGAGTAGATTTACTATACTATAAGCTATCTGAATATATTGTGACCCTTTATATTTACTTCAGACCAGAGAGATGCAGGTTGAAATTTGCTTTTAACTTATTTGAACTTTATGTTGAAGCATGAATTGTTACAGGTTTTATGAAAACAGAGAATCCCATCTTATAAAAGTTTTCTTTTAAATTGAATCAAGTTAATGTATGAAGTGGTGGGTGTTTAAATTATCACAGCAGGCTTTGGAAGGAAACTGAAACATTCTCCTAAGGTAAAAGCTTAGGGAAAAAACTTTTCCCAGCAGTAAGTATGGGTCTTTAGAAAGCCTCCTGGGACTCTGAATAGTTTGCTTACTTATCTTTCAACTCTTATCTTGACTTTGGAAATGTATACTTGGTCCTATCAGTCCTTATGGAGTTATTATATCCATAAGTACTACTTCCTGGTTCGTGAGTGCTTCTCTAGGAAGTAGGGAGTTTTCTTTTTTTTCTGTGTCAATAGGAAAAATAAAAGTTGAAAATTATTATTTTCTAAAGTTACTGCCTTAATAAGTTTGGGTCTTTTAGCTCTCCTTTTATTGTTTCTCTTATATTTGTCTACCATGTATTTTTTTAGATGTTGATTAAAAATATTTCAAAACCCTATTCTAGATTTTTGTCATGTTCTCTATTCTATAACATAAGGAGTGAGTGATGGTGAGTAATTGATCACTCCATAAACAGTGCATAGTTAGTTCTTATTAAAAAGGTTTATCTATGTACATATTTATTTATATGTGTATGTATTGTATACTCCAGTTGAAAGCATGTGGAGCAATTGTATTAGGTGTATGATGAGAAAGTGAATTTCTTCCACTTTGGACTTTTTTAGAAGCTTTTCTATTAGGTTTAATGTAAACATCTGTAACTCCCAAGGGCTGTGTTTTTGTGAGCTCACATCCAACAGGAAGATAGACTCTTCCTGAATTGGGAGGACAAGCAGATCCCCATTTAGGTGATTTAGAAAATGCTAAGATATTTTTATCCAGACAGCTGAGATGGCATGAACCCTAAGGTGAACCTAAAGAATGTAGATGATCACAAAACCTGTACAGTGTCTGTGTTGCTCAGAGGAAATACTAAATAGAGATCTTCTTGAGCAGTTTGCCTCATTTACTGAATCCTTGGAGGGACCTGGGAAACTGTTTTTCAATAGCATCTCATGGAGAAGTTACTGAACATTAATTTGCTCTTTTTTTATGTCTTTTTGAATGTCAACAGGCCATGTGCATACTAGCCCTTGAAAAATAACCATCAAGTTTAGGAGATCACTAGTTGATCAAAACAGATTGTGGATGATATAAAGGTTCTTGGAGATGGGGCTTCTCAGCTGTTAGTCTTTAGAGTGATAAGGAGATGTGTTCTCTTTGTTGTGGTGAGTGAAACTAGAATTTTATGTAGCATTCTGGCTAGTGGCATTTGAAAACATGTACCAGGTTTGGTGACTCTTGCTTTCAGGAGTGTTCCTTATATGCCTTTGCTTGCATTATCTCTTAAGTTAACTATTGCTTCATACCATTTGAGTTGAGAATAGACTTCTATTTTCTTCTGATGTATGTATTCTTTTAGCCTTCTGTAATTTTCTCCACAGAGGGCTCCAGGGTTCTTTAATCCTAAAGGTGCATTGACTACAGCAAGTTTATTTTTCTTAAATGGAAATACTTGGCCAACTCTTCTTTGTATGTGGGAGGTCTCCAGACAACTTTTGAAGCCTGCTAAGAGGTCAAGAAGTACTTTGCTGGATCTTGTTCTGTTTCTTTAAAAACAGGTTTCTCTCTCTTGCTTGGACTCCAAAAGTATCTTTCTTCTATATGTTGTTTCTGCCCTGGGCTCTCTGCTGCTGCTTTGGAGGGCTCACCTATCCTCTAGGTTTCATCCTACATCTTTATCAGTAATACATACTTAGACCCTGTTCTATTATTTTCCATGAAGGGTAGTTCTATAAAAGCATTCCATTCTGCATTTCAGTGCCATGCATTTGAAAAGGAATCCCATTATCCTGATTTTTCTGTATGTTGAATACCTGTCATAATTCTAGACTCTCAGATATGTAATTACATAGTTACTTGTAACTCTTCTTAAAACCACAGAAAGTATCAATAAATGTTAACTTTATCTTCTTTATCATTTATACTTAAGTGATCACAAGTCTTGACACTTATTTGAAGTCTTTTCTTGGTTCCTAAATATACCACCTTCTATTTTCTTACCTCCAGTTCATATTGAAATGTATCTGTCTTTACTGGCCAGACTAATCTTGGTAATTTTTCTTTATAAAATAGGAGTAATTATCCCTATCTCACAGAGGCTACTATGAGGATTAGAAATAAGGTAAGGTAAAGTGTTTATCATGTGGTGTACTTCTTACCTCCTGCTAATTTTGATTATCTTTGCATCATGGAAGCAGCAAAGTGAATACCCTAAAATATGGGAGATAGAGCCCTGTGAGCCTTGGTTTGAGTCCCCAGTCTCCTGCTTACTATTTATTCTCCTTTAGAAAAATAGGTCAGTTTATTTTTTACTGATGGTTATGATTGTTGTAAGTGCAAAATGGGATAAAGATGTGTAAGGGAGAACAGTTAGTTGCTGTGCAAATATTCTCTTGTTTTTGTTCTTCCTGTACTTCATTCTTAAATCCTGTAATGTCTAATAACATATTTGGTTTAAGAAGTTTGAAGCAAGTGTGGTAAGTTTTTCCTGTCTTCTTTTTGTAGGTTAAACCAATCTACAGTAATGGCTTCGGCCTTACCCAGGACCCTGGGAGAGTTGCAGCTATATAGAATATTGCAGAAAGCCAATCTGCTCTCTTATTTTGATGCCTTTATCCAACAAGGTGGTGATGATGTCCAGCAACTCTGTGAAGCTGGAGAAGAGGAATTTTTGGAAATCATGGCACTCGTTGGCATGGCTAGCAAACCCCTACATGTTAGAAGATTACAGAAAGCTTTGAGAGACTGGGTTACAAACCCTGGCCTTTTCAATCAGCCACTGACTTCCCTTCCTGTCAGTAGCATACCTATCTACAAATTACCAGAGGGATCACCAACATGGCTAGGAATATCCTGCAGTAGTTATGAAAGGAATAGCAATGCCCGGGAACCTCATTTAAAAATTCCCAAATGTGCTGCCACCACCTGTGTGCAGAGCTTGGGACAGGGGAAGTCAGATGTGATGGGGAGCTTAGCACTGCAGAGTGTTGGTGAGTCCAGACTCTGGCAAGGCCACCATGCTACTGAGAGCGAACACAGTCTGTCCCCAGCAGACCTTGGCTCTCCGGCTTCCCCTAAGGAAAGCAGTGAGGCACTGGATGCTGCTGCTGCCCTCTCTGTGGCAGAGTGTGTGGAGCGAATGGCCCCCACACTGCCAAAAAGTGACTTGAATGAAGTGAAAGAGCTGCTAAAAAACAACAAGAAGTTGGCCAAAATGATTGGTCACATTTTTGAGATGAGTGATGATGATCCACACAAAGAGGAGGAAATTCGAAAATACAGTGCAATATATGGCAGATTTGACTCAAAGAGAAAGGATGGGAAACATCTCACACTTCATGAGGTAAGAAATGTGTGTGTGGTGTGTTTTAATTCCTCAAAGGGAAATTTGGTAGTGGTTTTATTTTATTTATTTTTGCAGTGCTGGGGATCAAACCCAGGGGCTGTGTATACTAGGCAGGTGCTCTACCACTAAACTACATGCCAGCCCAAGTTTGTTGAAAGCTTGCAGAAAAAAAAAAAAAAAGATATACTTCCTAAAAGTGATATTAAAAACAGTTAGCAACATAATATTAAACGAGTCTGAATTTATTGTTTAGGGGTGTTTTGTGTTGCACTCAAACATGATTTAGCTTTGAAACAGCAAAGTAAGTTTTAGAAAAATGTCAGAATTTAAACAGTGAAAGAAAGCCTAAAATCTTTGCATTTTTAAGAAGTTTGTTTTTTACTTATGAAATAAAGTAGGATTTTAAATATAGTGACATTTAAAAAAATACCTTTATAGGCTTCTACTATAGAATTTGTTCCAACATACAAAAATTACTGAATCAAGGAATATGTAAATTTACTATTTCAATATTCTGCTAAAATGTCTTCTAAAAAAGCTGTGACAATTTATACTTCTGCTATTGTGCAAATAAATGTTTAGTTCTCCACATACTTGCTAATAGTGCATTTTACATTATTTTTCATCTTATATTCAGTCTAACAGATGAAAACTTTTTGTTGCTTAAATTTACTTTTCTTAGTGAGGATAAGTATTTTATATTTATTGTTTATATGCTTAAGAGGCATTTAACTTTATGTTCATATCCTTTGTTTTGGTATTATAGTTGTCTTACTTTTAAAAAATTGGTAAATATTTTTTATATTTTAGGGATATTAAGCTTTTGCCTGACATTGTAACATTTTTCCAAATTATTGTTTGTCCTTTGACCTTTCAGAGTGTTTTACCATGTGAAATTTTAATTTTATATAATCATATTTACTGATCTTGTCCTATATGGTCTCATTGGTCTAAGTTTCTATTTCTTCATTTTTATAGAGTTATTTTAGTTAATGTAGCTATATAATATGGTATGCTCTTTGGAAAAGGATGTATTTCTTCATTAATTTAGTTTTGTAACTTTTTTGTTTTTGTTTTTTGTAAGATAATGTTACACAAATAAAATTTTAAATGCATTTGTTAGGTTTCTCAAAATGTTATTTTGATTATAAATGCCTTAAATGCATAAGTTAATTTGATAAAAATTGACTTATTTACAGTGAGACCCATACAGGAATATAGTATATGTATTTATTAATATACTAATGTATTTATTAATATACTAATATAGTATATTAATTAATACACATATTATATTCCTGTATGGGTCTCACTGTAAATAAGTTTTCTTTTGTTTTCCTTAGTTATGTTATATTGTTTTTTATTTATGATACTAGGAATTTAGCCTAGAGTGCTCTACCACTACATCCCCAGCCTGTTTAATTTTGTGACAAGGTCTCTCTTGCTAAGTTGCCCAAGCTGGCCTTGAATTTGTAATCCTCCTGCTCCATTCTCCCCAGTTGCTGGTATTATAGGTGTATACCATGGAGGCCAGCTAGAATTCTCTTATTGATGTATATTTTGTACATTTCTTGTTAGGTCAAATATTAAATGTCTAGTATGTATGTTTTTAAATTTCTTTGATTTAAATAGGACATACAAATAAAGGGATATAATCCAAATGAGTTTTCCCCCGTTTTTTTAATGACTATCACTGGCTGCGATTTGTATATTAATCTTGTTTTCAGCAATTTAACCATTTGATCTTTTTTTTTTTTTAAGAGAGAGTGAGAGAGGAGAGAGAGAGAAAGAGAATTTTTTTAATATTTATTTTTTTTTTAGTTCTCGGCGGACACAACATCTTTGTTGGTATGTGGTGCTGAGGATCGAACCCGGGCCGCACGCATGCCAGGGGAGCGCGCCACCGCCTGAGCCACATCCCCAGCCCTTGATCTTTAAAATAAGTGATTTTAGATATGAATACTGGAGCTTAAGATCAAAGAATTGGTTAGCAGAATGATTTAAATCACAATAAGTTTGTGACTGTTTTGTATGTGTCCTTTTGCAATTGTTAGGTGTCATTATTTCTACACAAGTGCCTCACAGAAACTTGTGTAGAAAACATGCTTAGCATTATAGTTCAGTTACACTTTGATGCTTTTTTTTTTTTTATTACCTATGAACCAGTAGAGGAATCCAATTAAAAAGCTATCTGGCTGTTATTAATGGAAAACAAGAGGCAAGCATGTTGGCAGTTTTAGTTTCATGGTTTAATGCAATTTTCATAAAATTTTTTAAATGTAGCACATGAAACACAAAGATGAATCAAAAGACTTGTATTTTTATCAAGGTAAAATATTTTCAAAAGATTACTCAAAACAATCCAGTCAATCTCACTATAAAAAGTCCCCTCTGCTCCGTGTGTGTGTGTGTGTGTGTGTGTGTGTGTGTGTGTGTGTGTGTGTTTTGGTACCGGGGAATAAACCAGGGGCATTTAACCACTGAGTCACAACTCCAGCCCTTTTTAATTTTTTTTTTTTTTTTTTTGAGACAGGGTCTCAGTTTCTCACTAAGTTGTTTAGCACCTAAGTTGCTTTGAACTTTTTGGTCCTCCTGCTTCAGCCTTCTAAGCCACTAGGATTGCAGGTATATGACACCAGGCCTAGCAAAAAATTCTATTTTAAAAAATACTTTAAAAGTTATTTTTACACTTGGCTTTTGGTAAGGGGCTCTTTGCTTGTTTAGATAAATAAGTACAGGTGGTATTTGAGTAATGAGACCATCCTGGGTTTCCTGAAATAAGGGAACACTCAAAATGAATGCCAGTAGGCTGAGATATGGAGGTGGGGTCTTTGAAAAATGTGGCTTATGTTTTCAAGATTTAACTTAGACCACTGGCTACTTATAACTCAAGTTTGTGAATCTAGTCCAGTAATATAGGATAGATGTTTATGAATCAGTAAGCTTTTTTAAACTAGTAACTTTTTAAGACTTTGGATAAAATTATAAAATTCTGAGGGAATTTAAAGAAAGTATTAAATGTAACTTTGAGGTATTATAAAAATCTCTCATATTTTCATTTATTTGAATCAGAAAAACTTTTGTTTGTTTTTCTAAATTCCTTAAGATCAAAAAATGTTACTAGTTTGCCTTCAACTTCCAAACAAGGAAATGTATGACTTAATTCAGTGTTGGCTTAATCTCATTGTCCTGAGAATTTTCTTTATAGACTCTATGGATACTGTTTTTTATTTTTCAAGACAAAGCAACTATAAGTAGGTGTGGATGGAAGTTATCTACATCTGAATTTTTTTTTAACTTCCCTAAGTACCTGTGATTTTTTTCTTATAAACTTTTTATATTTATTTTCAAATGTATCATATACTGTTTAGGAAAGAATTATAGTGTGAATCATGTTAAATGCTTAATTTTTTTTTTAATTTGGTAGCTGTAGATGGACTGAATGCCTTTACTTTGTTTATTTATTTTTATGTGGTGCTGAGGATTGAACCCAGTGCCTCATGCATGCTAGGCAAGTGCTTTGCTGCTGAACTACAGCCCCCAGTCCCTAAACGCTGTTTTTTTTTTTAAACTGAAGTTTAGGACCTGGGTAGACATAGTCTGGTTTATAGGAATCAGACCATGAAGTTAGTGTCAGAGGATGATGAGGTTTAGAACTACACAAGTAGTTGGTGTGGGACAAGTAGGATAAATGTACTCAGATATAGTACTATAAAGAATTTCCAACACCCAGAATATTTTATTTATCCAAAGAGATGTTAGCAGACAGTAGATGCTAAACTAGGCTAAACAGTATGCCTCAGATCTTCAGAGAGAGGAATGGTTGGAAACAACAAGGTGGTAAAGAATATATATCTCTTGAAATTATATAGGAACTGGGCTACACACTGGTTACCAAGACAAGGACCCAGGCCCATAAAATAAACAATGAAGCCATGCTTAGGTTGATTGCCGTTGTAATGTTGAGAAGTCAAGGCTGAGATGTTTCAGAGAAAGTTAAGTTTGAGCTTTGAGAGAAAAGGAGTACAGAATCTGGTAGATTCAAAGACTGAAAAACATTATTAATAAGTTTTGATGCTGTATTCTGAATTCTTGGCTTTGAATTGAGAGTTTTTAGCATCTAATACTTCAAAAGAAATGTTGGGCATTTCCATCTATCTATCTATCTATTTATTTATTTATTGTTCAGGGATTTCAATCCAGGGACACTTAATCACTGAGCCACATCCCCAGCCCTTCAAAAACTTTGTTTTGAGACAGGGTCTTGCTAAGTTGCTCAGGCCAGTGATTTATTTTTATTTTTTTAAAATATTTTTAGTCGTAGATGAACATAATACCTTTATTTTGTTATTTAGTTTTTTTATGTGGTGCTGGGGATGGAACCCAGTGCATCATATGTGCTAGACTGCTAGGTAAGCGCTCTACCACTGAACCACAACCCTAGCCCAGGCCAGTGATTTTTAAAGTAAGTTATAGGACTACTAAGGTACTCTGTTTCTTAAATCACTTGATAAATTTACAGTTTTTCTTACAATATGTCCGTTTCGTCTGTTTTCAAACTTGCTGGCTTGAAAGTTGTTTAAGGTTTTTAAGAACTAATTGTGTCTGTGAATCTGTCTTTTTTTTTACCCCTGGATCAACCTTGACAGGATTCTCAATTTTATTTTATTTTTTTTCAGATATCTGCAAACTAGTATCTGTTTTTGTAAATAAATTCTTTTTGTGTTCTGGGGATTGAATTCAGGGCCTTGTGCAGGTGGGGCTAGCATTCTACCAACTGGGCTATATCCCCAGCCTGTAAATAAACTTTTATTGAAACATATGCCAGGCCTATTTATGTATTGTCTATGGTTGCCTTTAAACTATAATGGCAGAATTGAGTAGTTGTGACATAAACTAGACTGTGAAGCCTAAAATATTTACTCTCTGGCCTTTTATAGAACCATCTTCCCAACTCCTGATCTTTATGAAGAAGCAGCTTTTAACTTCGTATTACTGATATTTCTGGTTGTGCTATGTGTTTGTTTTACTTTTCTGTATATTATTGTTCTAGGTTAAGTTGGGTATTTAGTTCATCAGTTCTATCATTCTTGTATTTTTTAAAAATTTATGTGGTGCTGAGGATTGAACTCAGTGCCTCATACATGTGAGGCAAGCACTGTACCACTGAGCTACAATCCTAGCCCCTTATATGTTTAATATAAGCAAGCAAAATTATAAATGTTGATTTAGTCTTATTCCCACCAAAGTTTTATATGAGGTTATCTTGTTATTTTTTAGTTCTGATTATTTTTTGTTTTATGATTTCTTTTCTGACCTATGAGTTATTTAGAAGTGTTCTTCATTTCCAAATAGAAGTGTCCCTGCCTCCATTATTTTTTGTAATGTTTCTTAATCGAATTACATTTTGCTTTGGAGAGCATAGTTTTCATGATGCCAGCTCTTTAAAATTTTTTGAGATTTTAATTATGATCCAGTATGTAGTCAGTGTTTTTGATATATATGGAATGGTATCTTTGGCATTTGTTGGTGGAGTCTTCTCTGTGTGTCTGTTTTAATAAGCTTATTGACTTTGTTATTCAAATCTCCTATATTCTTACTTATTTGGGGGGGGGAGCTACTTGCTATATCAGTAAATAAGAGTTGTGTTTTAAAATCTAGTGTGTTAGTGGAGTTGTCTTTTTTCTTTTTGCATTGTGTAGTCATTTTATTAATCATTTAATGCATTTTGCTATAAAGTCCGTTGTTTGATATTACAAATACAATATATAAATATATTAGATCTCTTAATAATTGCCTGTTACATCTTTTTATCATTGTTTTATGCTATGCTTTTCTGAATTCATGTTTTCTATTGTATCTCCTATAAATACCAGTGGTTGAATTTTAAGGAATCTAGTCTAACAATCTTTTTGTTTTTTAACTTAGAAAATTTGGTCTATTTACATTTATTATAATTACTAATATTTTGGATTAATTTCTATTATTTTATTAGTTTTTCTCTACTTCTTCCTCCCTCCACCACACACACATACTTTATATCTCAAATTTATCATCTAGGACTAGTTTCCTTCTGTTTCAGGTGGATTTAATTTAACTGATTTCTAAATGAAATCAGTAGGATTTAAAATTTTTCTTAATGAAATTCTATTGGTGAAAATCACTCTGGTCTTCTCTACCCCACCAGAAAATATCTTTATTTTGCTTTCTTTCTTAATTACTGTTTATACAAGGTAAATTTTATATTGTCTATGGTTTTTCACAGATACCATTTTATTGGCTTTCAACTTTTTTAGAAGTTAGTGGTTATTCTGTTATTTATTGTCTGTTTTTTAAATTTTCTATTTGTTTCTGCCCCAATTTCTTTCTTTTATCCTCTCTGATTATTAATTTTACTATATTGCTTTTTAGTTCCATTTAGTCACATTTTGTCCCATCACCTCAGATGGGGAACACATAAAAACGTATAGTAGATAATATATAATTGTATAATAATAAAAAGGATACAATTATAATAGTTATAATAATACTAGTTAATATAATAACATATAAGCCGTAAATTATTATTTCCAACCTATTTTAATGCACCTGTGTCTATTTCATTAAAATATGTACAGAATTGAAAACTTGAATGTAATGGGGTAAATCAAGTTTTTGAGGGTCTGATTCACCTGTTTTTCTACTAGTTTTCACGTTTGATGCTTATTTTATGATTTCTGTCTATGAAATTATATTTCTTGGTACTTTAACTGTGGGACTGTTTAGAAGTGAACTTCCTTAGAGGTTGTTTGCTTTTATTTTTACCAGGCAACTGGAGACACTACAACTCTAGGACTTTGAGAAAATAAATTCTCATCGTACTTATTATGAGTTAAGGCCATAGATCTATATAAAGGTGGGTTTGTTTTTATGAAATCTCAAGAGCATATTTTCTGTTCTGTTAGCACCAAAGTTCAAGACAGGTAATTTTCCTTGCACTCCTCTGGGGCTACAGATGATTTTCTTATTCACCCATACATTGGTGTTCAGTGCTTTGAGGTTTGAGTTTTATTGAAGAGCTGTGGACTTTGCCTTTTTTGTCTTTTCTCACATTCCCCAGCCTCAGGCTATGAAGTTTGAAGCTCAGGTTCATCCAGTTTAGCACTTGTATTTAACTTCCTCCTTTGAGATACTGTCCTTATTCTTTTTTGGCCTTATTCTTTTTCCAGCATTTAAGATGTTTTTCCCCACCCCTATTTTATTCAACATTTTTGGTTGTTTCTTTGAAAGGGGATGCAGCAGTAATGGTACCTAGCTCTCTGAATACTAGAAGTAGAAGTCCCGATTGCCTTTTTTTTTTTAAATTAGTTGCTCAAAACATTAAGATGATCTTGCATATCATATATTGTACATTTGATTCAAACGGAGTATGAATTTTTATTTTTCCCACATGTACAGATTGCAGGATCACATTGGTTATACAGTCACGTTTATGCATACTGCCATACTAGTGTCTGTTGTATTCTGCTGATTGCCTTTTGAACTCCCTATCACACAGCATTTACACAGTATTTTTGTGCCAACAATACTTAATCTAGAATTATCATTTGATTAAGATTATAATTTAACTAATAATAAAATGTTTTCTTAGAATTAGTTACCTTCCTTTCTGAAAATAAAGACATCTGTGGTTCAGTTTTTAGGTCCAGTCATAAATCATACAAAGCTAACTTTAAAAAGTCTTTTACAAGATGATACAAATGGAATTTTGGTATTTTGGGCCATGAAAAGAGGAAGTGGGAGAAATAAGTAAAACAATAAGGGAGAATATTTTGTTACTTTATACTTTAATAAAATAAGAATATTGGCATTTTTGAAAAGCTAGCATGGTGCTACAGCTGGCAACTACTACTACTGTGTTGGAGTGTTTTTATTATTTTTTTCAAATATATTATTAATTTGTTAATTAACCACTAGGGGCCATGAAATCTAGATAACTTTTTTTTTTTTAGGGAGATACTTTATAAGTCACTTTCTTCTTATTACTTGAAAGTGAGCTAAAATTATTTCTCCAGCCTTAATTTTCTCCCAGAAGTTTCCTGAAGTAGGGAGATTTCAGTCTAGTTTTTCAGTCTGTAGAGCATGAATGCAGTGACAGTGAATGTGTTTTGTTTTGTTTTGTTTTTTTCCCTCCTGGTAAGATGATGGAAGGCATACTAGAAGATTGCTTACAGATTATGTTAAAAAGTTGTTTTTTGTGGCTGTGCATAGCTGATACTTCTGAAATGTTGTTAATTCAGAAGTTTTCATAGTAATCTAGATTTACAAGTACAAAAAGCAATTTGAGAAGGGTCTTCAAGATCATTGTAGCTACTACCATGCTGAAATTGCAGTGTACTTAGGATGTCATTCTTTAAAAGTATATTTTACTTTTAGCTCCAATAACATTGCACCTTTCAAAAGAACTTAGAGAAGGAATTAATCTTTGATGGTTCTTTGGGAGGAGGGGAGAAGGCTGAAAATAGATTTCTTCCTTCAGTTACACTTTTATATTCAGCTACAAGCTTAAAATAGGAAGCCTGGTCTTATTATAACTTTGCTGTCAGTAGCCAAATTAATTGTCTCAGAACAAACCAGTACAGATTATAGTTGGAAATTTAAGGATAAAGATGTTAGATACTGTATCATGCCATTTACCATAACACATTCTAGGTGGATTACTTAGTTAAGTGAAAGGTTTTAACTATTAGATTAAGTATAGGAGAACATCTATGTATTGTTTGGGTGGAAAGAGTATTTCTAAGCATGGCACCCAAGGCAAAAACTAAGAAGGCTAATGCCAGACTGGGGGGGAGGCACCATATATGATGGAGAATTAATAATTAATACTCCTAATACATTAAATAATTCCTGAAGTCTGAAATTCGTAAGAAAATGAAACAGACATTATAAACTTTAATAATTCATGTATTCATGCATGTACTTTGGATAATGATGTCCATCACATTTCACCATCACTGCTAACCCCCTGCCCCCTCTCTTCCCGCCCCCTTCTGCCCTATCTAGATTTCCTTTATTCCTCCCATGCTCCCCATCCCTACCCCACTATGAGTCAGTTACCTTATATCAGAGAAAACATTTGGCATTTGGTTTTTTGGGATTGGATAACTTCAGTTAGCATTATCTTCTACAACTCCATCCATTTACCTGCAAATGCCATGATTTTATTCTCTTTTATTGCTGAGTAATATTCCATTGTGTATACATGCCACATTTTTTTTTAACCATTCATCTACTGAAGGGCATCTAGGTTGGTTCCACAGTTTAGCTATTGTGAATTACAATTGTAATAAGAATTGTAATGCATTCTGATGTCGTTTATTTAAAAAATAAAATCAATTAAAAAGACAAAAAAGAAAATTAAACAAATTCCTTAAGCAAACAGATTTTAAAATAAGTCAAAACCACAACAAAAAAGTTCAGTTTTATAGTCAAATAAATGCAAATTATAACCAAATGATATTGGTAAACTTTAAAAAGATAATAACCAGTGTTGGGCAAGATTCTAAGAATGGGCTCTTCATAAAATTGTAGTATGATGTGGAATAACTTTTCTAAGGAGTAATTTGGTGGAAGGCATAAATTTCTTAAAATTTAGTTCTATGACCTAACAAGTCTATGTCAAAAAATAATTAGATATATGTGAAAAAATGTATATTTAAGAATACCCTATGTAACTGTGTTTATAGTGTACTGAAAACGAAGGTAGTTTAATTTCTGGAGTGAGATTGTTCAAATAATGTATTATTCTTTCCTATAATGGGATATTATATGACTAGTGAAAAATTATATTATAAAGTACTTTAAAATTTATTTATTCATCAACAAATATTGAGCATCCGGTGCACACTAGATGTATCTGGCAAGTCTTTGCCTTAATATATAATTAAAATATAGCATACATTAAGTGAAAAAAGAATATTACAAATCTGTATTTACATATATACTTAAGTTTATATTGTGTACTGAGAAGTATTATTAGTCTATATTAAAATATCAGTAGTCATTCTAGATGGAAAGATTTCATGCTTGGTTTATTTTCTTCACTTGTATATTTTCAAAAAATTTAAATAAGAAAAATTATTATCAATAAATGTGGCATGCCTGGAGAAAAAATGAATATCTGATTTTCTTTTTCTTTAATGAAAGGAAAACAAGACTAACACTGACAACTTGTGCCAGGTGTGTTTCCTCATTTCTTGTTAGAGCCCTTTATAGTAGTGCTATCCTCCCATTTGTCTCTTAGAAGGCTCTGAGCAATTTTTGCTTGTCCAAAGTCACAGAGCTGGTAAGTGATGAAGCAGGACTCATCTCACATCTGTCTGACATCAAGTCCTATTTTCTTTTTTGTCACTGATCCTGTCTTGATTGAGTACATTTCTTGCTTTTTAAAAACAATCTGATATATTTCTTGGTAGTTCACTATATCTGAGTAAATGACAGAATTTTCTAGTTTAAAGAATTAAAGGTTTTGAGGTTAGGATGACATTTACTATTTTAGTTTAAGGTGTTTGGTCAACTAGCGGCTCTCTTGGCAGTGTCTAAAAATTATTGAATCATGGAAAGGTAGAATTAGATTACTCTTACTAGCGATTAGTCTCCAAGACCTTGATTTTTCCATGATAGCCCTAATTTTTGATAATTTTGTTTTACTTAAGTGATTTGATTATAAGTTTAACTAAAATCATTTAATTTTGAATCTAAGAATTTTCATTTCAGTTCACACTTAAAAATGCTGTCAGACCAGGTATTAACTTTTAGTTAGGAAAGTATTTTCACCATATCATATTATTAAATCCTTTGGTTTTTCATCAGAAAAATGAGATGTGAGTTATATAATATTCTTTACTTTTTCAAATTATCCATAAACTCCATTTAGCCCCCCTCTCCCCCCTGCAAAAAAAAAAAAAAAGAGAGAAAAGAAGAAAAAGAAAACATATAAATAAGTTAAGTAAAACCATGATGACTATTTTGAATAGTTTGGGCTCTGCAAAATGGTAAATAAGTTGGTTTTCTTCCAAAATTTGGCAATTGGAGTAACCATCCTGATTTTTTGTGAATATGGTTTCATTATACAGTGATATGAAATATTTATATTCTTTAGTGATACCTTTTATGCATCAATGAAATATAAATGCTTATGATTTTTATAACTTTATTTTGGATATCTAGCTCACTGTTAATGAAGCAGCTGCCCAACTCTGTGTGAAAGATAATGCCCTGCTTACAAGAAGAGACGAACTTTTTGCTCTGGCTAGGCAGATTTCTCGAGAAGTCACCTATAAATATACTTACAGAACCACCAAGTAAGTGTTAACTAATTGGCGATATTTTTGCATTGCCTGATAGAAGTGGTTTGAAACACTATCCATTGATTGAATATAAGCATTTTTGTGGTTTTTCAAAACACTATTGTTTAAAATTACTTTATAATTAAATTTAATCTTTTAACTTGCACATAAAAAGATAAAAATTGTGCATATTATGAAGTACCTTATGAACATTATATGTTTAAATCAAGCATTTATCATTTTTTAATGATGAAAACATTTAAAATCATTTTATTTTTTGAAATACATAGTACATAATTGTTATTCATGTATTCATAATTGTGTCTATCACCTTACTGTGTAAATACACACCAGAACTTTTTTCTTCTAGCAAAGTGATTTTTGTTGTTTTGTTTAATTCTCCTCTTGTCTTCCTTTCTTTTGAAAGACATAATTTCCCGGTATGTTAATGTTGTTCTTACAGGTAGTTTAAACATTTTTCTCATACTTATTTTGGGTTTGGGGATGTTGATGCAATTCAGAAAAACTTTTTAGACTATTTGCATACCTACAACTACGTGAACTTTTTGAACTCTCTGAGGAAACAGAGTGATTCCTTTTGCAAGGTGCTTGCAGTCTTGAGATTGCCTGAATGTAAAAAAAGATGATAGACTAGTATTTTAAGGGAGATACTTTTAAAAAATTGAATATAAAATGTGAGTTTGAAATAAAAAACAAAGTTGAAAAGAATGATGATTTCAAAATTTATTGTAAACACACCATATTCTTCTTTATCTTATCTTCACTTTAGTCTCTAAGCATTGTCTGTAGGTGTAGGATCATTTTTATTTTGTTCACTTGGTACTGCCAGTTCATTGTTTGCTTGTCTCTGTGGATGCAAATGAACACTTGTATTAGAGTAACTCTGGTTGTTTGTTAAATTCACATCCTGAACACCCTTCCCAGCCTTAATAAATCAATCTGTGGAGATGGATCCTTGGAATTTTAAATTTTTACAGGTATTGCAAATGATTATTGTACATACTGAAGTTTGAAGTTTACTACTATATTATAGGCATTTGCTATCATTTACCATTGTTTTCTCAAACTCACAGTGGCTTCATTTTCTGCCCTGTCTGGGCATCTACATATTTGCCAACGTATAGTAAGTAAAATTATATAGAGTAACAGGATAAGAATATACAGCAATATGGGATTATTCCCAAGATTTTTTTTTTAAGTTGGATAATCAAAAACTGATTTTAGTGATTTTTCATTTTCAGTGATGCATTATACAAAACTTCGAGTATTTTATTTAGATGATTTTCTTTAATCAAAATAATACATATATGTGATGTAAGAAGTCATATAGTACACAAGGTTTATCATGAAACAACAGTTCCTGTCCTCTGCCACCTTCCCATTTCACGCCATAGAAGCAACTGCCTTCAATAATGTTAGCTGTTTTTTGTATATTTTTTAAGTTAAATCTATTTTATTTTACTTTTTTCTTAAATATTTATTTTTTAGTTTTAGGTGGACACATTATCTTTATTTTTTATTTTTATGTGGTGTTGAGGATCGAACCCGGCATCCCACGCATGCCAGGCAAGTGCGCTACTGCTTGAACCACATCCTCAGCCCCAGTTAAATCTATTTTAAATATATTAATACTTTAATATAATTTAGAAGCCCAAACTATAAAAAAAATAGTAAAAAAAAAGATTCACTTCCATTCCTGACTCTTACTCTATTCTAACCTTCCCCAATCTAGGAATTTTAATTGTTTTATTTTCATCCTTCCAGTTTGTTTATGCATTTGTAAACAAATACAAGTAATGCTATCTGTTCACCTCTTTTTTTTTATAAAAGCATATATCTATAATGTTCTTTATTTTGCCTTTATTTAACGTAACATAAGAGAACTGTCTATATTAGTACATACATACACACACATATATATTCCTTATTTTTTACAGCTGTAGGCATTAATTATGTGAATGTACCATTTAATTGGTCCAATGCCCTACTAATGTACACTTGAGTTGTTTTTGGTCTTCTTTTATTAGAAATAACAACATTATAACACCATACATATTTTGTTGATTGTGAAATATATTTTTTTCACGTTTTCACATCTTTTATATTAAGGTATTAACAGTTGAAGACTATTCATAGTTTAGTTGGCAAGAATATTTCAGGGTGATATATGAAATAATTGTGTATCCTAGAATTGAAGAAGTGACATTTCATATATGTGTTTCTACCTCTGGGATAGATTCCCAGCAGAGAGATTTCTGAGTTAAGAGTAAGTACATCTGTAGTGTCAGTAGATAAACAAAATCCACTTTAATCTCATATAACTTTAAGCATTCATCTTAAATGGTCATTTTTTTCTTTAATTATTTGTACTGAGTCATAAAAGGATATCCTCTATTTTTAAAAAAAATTTGGTATATAATATCATGAAATATTTATTGAGTGCTTTTTCTGTATACATGTATACATTTTATACTTGAAATGTGAAATTAATAATGGTGTCTATATAGTCTCTTAATATTAATTTGAAAATGATGAAAAATCATTTTTTCATTATTTGAATGTTTGATATAAGTATGTCATTTCTTATATTGGGGCTTCAAGATTATGTGCTTTGGGAGAAGGTTCTAGACTAAGATGCCTTAGGAATGAAATTTCTTACCTTCTGAAGTTTTTCTCTTCTCTCCCCTTCCCCTTAGGTCAAAATGTGGTGAAAGAGATGAATTATCCCCAAAGAGAATTAAAGTAGAGGTATGGTTACATGTAATGTTTTCAAATACTATTAATGTTTACTTTTGTTTTAAGATGCTTAAAAATAGAGTTTTACTAGTTCAGACTCCCCCCCCAAAAAAAAAATTTGGTTCCAAAAAAATGCACTGAAAAACAACATATAATTTTGTTACTCTGAAGTATCTATAGTATTTTGAACTAGCAAACCAAGCAAATTTTTAAAAGGAGACTATATTGTCTACATTGATGTCCATTCAGTTTATCAGAGGATGCAAAAAATTTGTGTCTTACAAATTTAAAACTCTTTGTGGATTAAACAATTACTTTTATAATCTTCCTTATATCATTAGTCATCAAATACATTCAGAAGAGCTGACTTTTTAGTTTTTTTATATTAACTATCTGAGGAAAATAATTCAGTAGTTGCAAATCATAGAAACTTTATTATAACTAATGGCTTTTGTAAAGGACCATGGTTGAGACTTCTTATTTTAGACTTGCAAGTAGTAAGGCGGGAATTAAGCAACAAGAATGTATTTTCTTCTTAGGGCTCTCAGAAATATAGAACTATTGTTCTGAAAATCTAGTCTATAGCAGAATGGAAATTTGAAGTCAGATGGCTCCGTCTTTCTTCCTTTTTTATGGGATTTTGTGCACTCTTAGCCATCATATTTTAATTTCAAGTTAAAGCAAGTGAGTTATGCTTGACTGCCCTAAATTTCTGTCATAACCTAATATTTTTATGGCAATGATCCTTTATTTATATCAAAGCCAAAATTATTCTATAAAAATATGCATTTCTCTCTTGCTTAAATCTCCCCAGTGGCTTTCTCATGTATTTAGAATAAAATCTAAACTATTCTGGAGGTGTCTAAGATCCTATATGATCTGACTCTCACTTGCTTCTCTTACTATGTTTGCTTCTATATTTTTCTACTCTCTTGTGTTCTAGCTATGCTGATCGCTGTTGTGTTCCTGGATTGTGCCAATCTGTTTGTGTTTCAGCACTCTCCTTTGACTTGCCTCGTTATTTTCTCTAAGCAGCTGTATGTTGCATCTGAGTTTCTACTGACTTCCCTGCCTCCCTTTCTGAAGGGGTTCCTGAACTGCAAAAATCATACTCAGGCTATTATGGGTTTTTTGCTGGCTTTCATAGCACTTAACTACTGTTTGGTGGAATGGTTATGTGTTTGTGTTTAATATAGTATCATTTGTGTCATTGGATGAGAACAGGGCTCTTTTCTTGTGTGTCCACTACGTATACTCAGTTTGCAACAATGCCTTGCACTTAATAAAATCTGTTGGATGAAATAATGAATAGCTGTGGACAAGCACCTTCAATTTCTAAAAACTATCTTAAAGCAATAGTTCACAAAGAAGGGAAGTATTTTGTTCCCCAAAGGGCACGTCTTTTGAAAAGTTGTTTTCATGCTTGTCATATATTCACTGTTAGCTGTGGAGTAATGTTTAAGACGAGTTAATCTCAAATACCTGTCAGAAAATTTGTTGAAATTGTCTAAAAGATTACATTGAGAGATAGTCTAACCAGTGTAAATGTTTTATCCTATTGCACCCTGGGATGAGAGTTAAGAGATCTCTGTGCACTTAGCTGTTAATGACTTATTGCTGCTGTCAGAGAAGGAAGGTGAACATAGTAAACTTGTTGCTGCTAAGGTCTGTGCTGTCGGAGATTTTAAAGGAAGAATTAATACTTCCTTATTAATCCTACTTAGTGGCCAGGAAGAATAATCATCTGCTAGACTAGAAATACATCTACATCACTTTTTTAGTTTTGACCTTCAGTGTGATTGTGATTCAGGCTGCTCTCACACTTAAGCCCTGATTTCCCTTTTTATCTAGCCATAGAGATCATTATTGAACACTGAAATTTGTAGTTTTTGAATGGTTTAAGCTGCTTTTTTTTTAGTTGTTGATGAATCTTTATTTTATTTATTTTTATGAGGTGCTGAGGATTGAACCCAATGTCTCACACATGCTAGGCAAGTGCTCTACCACTGTGCTATAACCCCAGCCCTGCTGTTTTTATTTGACTGTATTTAGTCTTATGCTCTCAGCAGCCCTGATCTGAAATTTAAGCAAATGGTTTCTTGCAGTGTTTTGAGTTTCTTATTAGAAGTCGAGAGTGTTGGGTTATAGCATTAGATGTGAACCTTCTATTCCTTTGAAACATTCTACTAGAGATCATTCAGATATCATTACATATGATGTTTGTTGTTTTATTAGAGTTCACAAAGCCACTTGAACAGTTCTGGATTCAAATTTAAATAATCAGTGTTTCCTTTTCCTGTGAATAACAATTCTATTCCTTCCTAAATAAGACATGTAACTAATCAGTATCAAACTTCTTGCATTCTTCTATAAACACTGTACTCTTGATTTTGTTTTCAACATATAAAGGCTTTAGCTTTGAATTTAGGACAGTGATTCACTTTTAGTTGTAGTTTTTTTTTAAGAGAGAGAGAATTTTTTTAATATTTATTTTTTAGTTTTCAGCAGACACAACATCTTTGTTTGTATGTGGTGCTGAGGATCGAACTCAGGCCGCACGCATGCCAGGCAAGCGCGCTACCACTTGAGCTACAGTACCCAGCCCCATGTAGTTTTGTTTTTAATTTTGTTTTGGTTTTGCCTAGTTTTTCAAAAGAATTTATGAGTCATCAATATCTCTTTAAAAGTGTCTTTTGTGTGTGTGTGTGTGTGTGTGTGTGTGTGTATGTGTGTGTGTGTGTGTGTGTATATATATATATATATATATATATATATATATATATATATATATATATATAACATATATAGTGTAATCTTTTTCAAAATGTGCAGTCTTGGTTTAAACCCTTGTCTAAATTCTGTTGCAATGTCATCTAAGAGTTTTAGGTACTAGAGTTGATCATTTGATTTTGGAAGCTAATAATGAGGTGTAGCTAGTGTTGGCTATAAAGGTTTCTACTGTTTTATGACTTCTCACTGAATGTGACTGGTTTATTTATGTCTATCTCCTATGTGACTAATGAGGAGAAGGAAACTTTCTGACATGCGAAGGGATATGTGTAGGGTTTTACTGAAGAGGTATTTGAACTGGGTTTTAAAGGGATAGAGGATTTAAGAAGTTAGGGATACCCTTGGGGGTTTGGGGTAGTGTTAACACCAAAAGTAAACTTAAACTATCATGGAAAATATACAGAGGTAAGAAAATACTAGGTATGTTTAGAGACAATAAGTAGAATAGTTTGTTTAGATATGTAATTGACATAGGGTACCACATAGATAAAACTAGAAAGATTTTAGAACTTTTGAAATACTTTTACTCTTATTTCATTTTACTGCTTGTTTTTTGATTCTCAGCTTATTATTATTTTTTAAAGAAAGTAATATGACAGATTCCTAATTACTAGGTCCAAATTGAAACAAGTTCTTCTATAATCTGTCAACAACCAGTAAACATACATGCCAAGTTGCTCATTTTTTTCACCTTAAAAAGATAATTTTTACAATAAACAAAAATAAATGCAATGTTCAGTAGGTAAAATAGAAATGATATCAAAATAATATATAAGGGAAAAAGAAACATTTTCTTGCTTGCTATCATCAGTGCATTAAAGTACACAAGTAAAAGTAATGTATTGTTCAAGTTCAGTATGATCTTTCCTTGTTATATTTCCCTGGTCTGTACTTGAAGAGTTGGGTGGAGTGAAGCTTTAAAAATACTTCTCTGATTTTTCTTCCTGGAAAGCACTTATGTTGTATGTTTTTCTCTCTTGAGGACAGCTACTGTTTGATTTTTGTCTTTTTAATATTAGTATGAAATATTAGTATACATTGTATAGAAGTACTCAGGATAACCTGTTGTCCTTAAATACTACTCTTCCTTACAGGGTATTTTAGCCATTTTAAAAAATAGAGTCTTTGATCTTTATTTCTTTAATTCCTATAGTAAATGAGATAGCCACAAAGGAGAGAGAGGAAAAAAAAAAAAAAAAGATAGCCTGCTAGCTTATGTAGGGTTTATGGAAACTACCACTTGTAGGGAACTTCTAGGGAAAGTACCTCTTCATCCTTATGTGTTAGTTACTAAGGCTTGGGAACACTTCTGCCCAGAATAGATGAGCAGCTTGTGTGAATCCATTTTAAGCCTAACTGAAAACAAAGTATGTGTATTCTTATTCTTTTTTATCAGGGACTCCAAATCTTGTTGTGGGGCAATTATAAAAACAATTACTTTTTATTCACTGTTATGTGCCATGTTCTGCTAGGCATTGAAATTTATTATCACAAAACTTCTTTTCTGTCCTCTATAAAAGCTTTATGATTTTTCATTTTATAGCCAATACTGACCCGGAAAGGTCCAGTAACTTGCCCAAGTTGTCACCTTGCTATCCAGTAGCAGAATTAGGGTTTCCAAACTTTGTTTCACTTCTCAACTTCAAAGGAAAGCTACCTTTCGAGGTAATAATGCATATTCACAAAGTACCTCAGGTATTCAAAAAAAAAACACTATTGGGTTTGGACCTGTCTAGGGTATGAAGGGCAAGTACATATAGAGGACTAGTGGTCTCTGAAGAAGAGGAGGAATGGCAGTTATTATTTTCTAATCCAGGGAAGCTTATGTAGTAAACATCTGTAAGTTTTGAGTAGAAAATTTTAACAATGTAAATGACAAAATGCATTATATATAAGCTATATGATTTGCTCATTGTTTAGAATGAATAAAAACTGTGTTAGGAAGATATAGTAAATCAAGAAAAAATAGTCCAATTGATTTATACACTCCCTATGACAGGACATTTTTAAGATGGCTTGACAGCTAGTTAAAGGAATAAAAAATGAAGAGCCAGAGACCATGACTCTCTTTTTTTATTCTAAATTTTTAAAAATTTTAGTTAAAAGTAGATTTAGTTGGTGCATTTTTCAATAACAAGTTCCATGAATAAACTCATTACCTCCAGTTTTTCAAGGAGCACCTTAGAAGGGATGAATGGTATGTAAAGCCACCAGTCTCAGGACTGGTGATGGCAGCTGACTAAATGAACTAATACTTGGTTCATATCTCATCAGTAAATTTTCTTCACTTATTGGAATTGCTAGAAATAAGGCAGAGATGGGAAGTGACAGCTTTTTTGACTCTGTGGGGTTAGGAAAGCAAGCAGTTAGAGACAGCCAGATGATAGAAATGAAATTTGTTAATAGAACCCAGAAAGAGAACTGGGGATTGAAGAAAGACTTAGAGGAAACATCTGCTAGTAGGTTCCAGTAGGGCGGGGGTGGGGCTGTGAGAAGCAGGAGGGAAGAGGGTCAGAATATCCACCTACGCTATTACTAAGCTTGTTGGGAAAAAAAAAAAAAAAAAAAGCTGGTCTGATTTGATGAAGACTCTTCTCTGGATCAGAAAAACAGAAGCTTTACAATCTGCTATTCATACAGAAAGTATGAGTAGAAAAAAGGAAAATGCACATGTGGCGTTGAGAACATCTGCTGTAACAAGTCATTTAAAGATAGTTAAGTAGTTACTTTAAAGCAACTTGCTGGTGTTTGGTGGAAAAGATGAGGAGAGTGAGGGTAGATACCAATGGTGTGAGAGTAATTAGGTCACAAACAGCATTCCATCCTATATCTTTTATTTTCTCAGTGCTGAGACCTAAACTCTCATCATGATTAATGGCAGCAGCCAAGAATATGACATGGAGATAAATTGCTCAAAGCATGTTACAGCTGGTGCCTGAGGAAAAACGCTTAAAATTAAAGTCCTGCACCGAACATAATGTGAAAGAGACCAGTTTCTTGGGAATGTTCTCATTTTTATTTATTTACTTAGTTTTTGATGGACCTTATTTTATTTATTTATATGCAGTGCTGAAAATCCAACCAGGGCCTCAAAACATGCTAGGCAAGTGCTCTACATTGAGCCACAACCCCAGACCCTCTCACTTTTATTTCTAAGTCACATATTTTGAATAGCTTAAGCCTACTATACATCTCATGAAGTGATAGCTACTCAGTCCTAGTTTTCCCATCTATGATGAACTGTCAAGACTGGAGGAAAAAATGAAATAGATTAATGTACTGATTGTGGATATTATTGGTTAGTTGGATATTGTAATTTATGATTCATTGTAAGCTATTATTTCTCTTTATTAATGATTGAGCAGTACACATTTTCGAAAAACTATCACATGCAGAGTTTGGAGTTCCACTCTTCCAACCTCTCAGTATTCTCTTAGCTGAATAATCCTGACAGTAGTAATACCATATATTTGTATGGCACAATTTGCCATTTGTGCTGCTGTTGAATCATTACAAATCGCTCCTGGGCAGGAGGTGGTGTAATCCCCCCTTAAAAGTTGGGACCAGTTGAAAATGAAGTTAATTTTATTTCCTGAGACCACACATCTGGTACTAACATGCAAGCTCTTCAAAAATAGTATTGAGATATTGAAACATTGGGGGGTTTCTGGCTGGGTACACTCTGCTCAGAGACTGATAATGATCTAGTAACTCCACAGTCTGGACTTCCAACCCTGATTTTGCCCTAAGCTCCAAATTCATTATGTCTATTTACCTGGAATATATGTGTGTGTGTGTGTGTATGTATATATGTCTCACCAGCCTTTATATTCAGTACGTCCCTAATTGAATTAGTTGATTTTTTTCACCTCACCTCAAACCCCCTGGCCCAGAGTTTCATATTGTAGCAGACGTTGCTACCAGACTCCCAGTTGCCTAATCTCAGGGATTTATATCTTTGCCACATCTGCTACTGTTCAGGACTAGGGTGCTATTCTCCAACTCCATCATAGCCCTCTAACCAGTCTCCCTACCACCATCTTTGACACCATCACATTCAGCCTGGCCTTTCTTAAGTGCAGATTTTACAGTTTCTTCTCTACGACTTTTAATCACTTCTCTTTGCATTTAAGATAAAACCTAAAATTATATATATATATATATATATATATATATATATATATATATATATATATATGTTGTAGGTGGATACAGTGCCTTTATTTTATTTATTTTTTCAATGGACCTTTATTTTACTTATTTACATGTGGTTCTGAGACTCGAACCCAGAGCCTCACATGTGTGAAGTAAGTAAGCACTCTACAACTGAGCTACAACTCCAGCCCCTAAAATTCTTAATGTAGCTTAAAAGTTCTCACCAAATCGTCTCTAGGTTCTTATCTAAGCTGCTCTCTTTCTAGAAAACTCTCTTCCTTCAAGTCTTAACCTTGACATCATGCCCTCTAAGGAGCCTACTCTGCCATAGTGCCTCAGCTGGGCCCCAGATCTCTGTCTGTTTCCCTCTCAAGACTGTTTGTTAAGAAAGCAGAAGGTGTGTCTCTTTTTACCATTGTACCCCATGTCAGCAGTGTGTGAACCAGTTACATGGCATTTTTGTTGAGTCAATAAGCATGTTTCTAGATTTCCAGAGTGCTTTTCACTAAAACAGTCCCTGACAAATATGCTCAACATTCTCCTGCTGGTTTTAGTATAAAGTATCTAGTTCATATGAAATATCTATTCATACTCATTCTAAGATGTCCACACTATGGAAATATCGCTAAAATTTATCCTTTTTCCTCTGTATGACAGAGATATAATATATCACTGTAGTATGATGTTTTCTTTACTCCAACTAAATCTGGTGGCTTTTTGGATAATCTGAGTAAATATCAGTAACAAATATTTAGTAGGTAATACTTATGTGCCATGCATGTGGCAAGTATTTTTGATATACTATTTGTTAGGTACTATTGCTATTTTATAGATGAAAAAACAAACTGGTGAAATAGTCTGCCCTGTATCTCAGAAATAGGTAGTAGAATTGGGTTTCGAACTCAGCATAAGTCATACATTTAAAGCCACCTCTTATAAAACAGAGCAGTAACATCAAAAAACAAACCTGTAAATAACTCAAAAATCTTAACACCAAAAAAGCCAAATAACCCAATCAATAAATGGGACAAGGAACTAAACAGACACTTCTCAGAAGCTGATATATAATCAACTCAACAAATATATGAAAAAAATGTTCAACATCTCTAGCAATTAGAGAAATGCAAATCAAAACTACTCTATGATATCATCTCACTCCAGTCAGAGTGGCAGCTATTAAGAATACAAACAACAATAAGTGTTGGCGAGGATGTGGGGAAAAAGACACACTCATACATTGCTGGTGGGACTGCAAATTGGTGCAATTGGTGCAATTGCCAATATGGAAAGCAGTATTCCTTGGAAAACTGGGAATGGAACCACCATTTGACCCAGCTATCCCACTCTTTGGTCTATACCCAAAGGACTTAAAAACAGCATACTACAAGGACATAGCCACATCAATGTTATAGGAGCACAATTCACAATAGCTAAATTGTGGAACCAACCTAGATTCCCTTCAGTTGATGAATGGATAATGAAAATGTATGTGATTGTAAATGTATGTGTGTGTGTATGTGTGTGTGTGTGTGTCACACACACACAATGGAATACTATTGAGCATTAAAAGAGAGTAAAATCATGGCATTTGCAGGTAAATGAAGCTAGAGAATGTAATGCTAAGTCAAGTTAGCCAGTATATAACCTTCTCTGATATAAGGATGCTAATTCATAATGGGGTTGTGGAGGAGGACATGGGTGGATTAGACGAACTCTAAGTAGAGCAAAGAGTGGGGAAGGAAAGGGAAGGAGCATGGGGGTAGGAAAGACGGTGGAATGAGATGGATATTATTACCCTAAGAACATGTATAAAGACAGGAATGGTGTGACTCTACTTTATGTACAACCAGAGATAAGAAAATTTGTGCTCTATATGTGTAATATGAATTGTAATGCATTCTGCTGCCATACATAGCAACTTAGAATTAAAAAAAAACTGTAATTGTTATTGTTTCATGAAGGTAATTGTTATTATTTCATTGTAGGATTTTATAGACTGAGCATAGACTTGGAAGTCAGTTATCCACAGCAATAAAATGAGGATAACCTCGGGTTGTTTGTGAAGAGGAATAATGTACATAAAGTATAGAACATAGGAACTGGTACTTTGTATGCACCTGTAAAGTGATAGCTGCTCTTATTATTGTTTTTCTTCCAAGTCTTCTACCACCTTATCTCATTGAACTTTCAAACTTAAATGAAGGTTTGCTAAGACTAAGTTGGATTTTTAGGAATAAATTCCTAGAAGAAAAATAGAATAGATAAGAAAAAGTGTACTTTTTCTTTAGTCTAGATTATGTACACTTAAATAAAGTTTATTCTAGCTCACCTGATGATTATGTTCTATATATTCCAAATATCAGTGTGGGGACTTAGAAAGCTGGCTGTTCTCAATACTTTAAAGATAACGATTGTATATAAAATCACCATGAAACTTATACAAGGCTATTTCAAGATGGTAAATGTATTTGCTTTTGACTTATTATATTATTTCATGTTTCTGAATTTAAAAATAGCATATTAGTTGTTATTTAGGGGATAAATTTTGGTAGATGAAATATTTGAAAATATGGACTCTGCAATGGAGAAATAATTTTTTGAAAAGAACCTGATGAAAGAAGTTTTTTGAATCACTATCTTACATCTCAAGTAATGGAAACTATTTTTTTTTTTTGTTATTGCATTTAATGATTCACCCTCAGTACATAATCAAACAACAGAAGAAATGCATGTTTTGGAGTTAATGACAGTTTCTGTGAGGAATCCAGTCCTTCAGTAGCTTTCCTTAAAGTTACTATACACCATCATGATGTTTTGTAGTTTTGAAGTTCACATGGAGCAGTAAACAGGCAACTAAAAGAAACTTGAAAGTAATAGGTGGATTAGCCCAAATACTTGTCAAGTATAAAACAAATAATTTGTTGAAGCATTGTCCAGTAATAGACTTTCTACAAATAGGCCCTATTTATTTCATTTAATCCTCACAACAATTCTGATAGGTTCTATTGTCCTCATTTTTTCGTAGGAGAAAACTGACATTCAGGATTGTTACATTTGCCCATGCAAAGTCACATAGCTCCTAAGCGGTGGAACTGGAAAACAAGTACAGGTCTTTCTAGTTCTAAAGGCCCATTGCCTGCTATGATAAAACAGAAATCACAAGCCAGCATGGAAGAATTCTTAGGAAATTTAGATTGGAATTCTTGGATAAGACTTATAATTTTTTTTTCTTAGTTTGAATCTTTACCACATTAAATATTAACAAAATTAATTTCAGATAGATTGGAGAGTTATATTTAAGGAAACAAATAAGCAAAAAACCAGGCCTGGGGTTGTGGCTCAGTGGTAGGGCACTTGCCTGGTATGTGTGAGGCACTGGGTTTGATTTTCAGCACTATATATAAATAAATAAAATAAAGGTCCCTCAACAACTAAAATAAGAAGGAGAGGAGGAACAAAGACCCAAAAATTGCCTTATAAAAACTAAGAGTAGATTTGAGTACAAAGTAGAATGCCTTCCTTTCAGAATTCTATAGCAATAGAAGAAATCACAAAATAAAACAGAAGTTCATACAACTATAGTATGTAAATTACAAATATGTAAATTACAAAAAATTTTTGAGTATCAAAATAAAAATAAATTTACAAATTTTTAAAAAAACCTAACAGTACCAAGACAAAATGTCACATATTGCTTATATTATAACCCAGTTAAGGCCTTTCGTTATAGTGTGTAAGAAGACATAAAAAATGGCATCTGTTTGTAGTAATTCTACTTCTCAAAACTTTTTATAGTGGCTAATCTCAACTAGAAAATGCTGTGTCCATGAAAATATTTTTGCAGTGTTTTTTTTGGGGGGGGGCAATTCTGGAGATTGAATCCAGGGGCGTTTGACCCACTGAGCCATATCCCCGGCCCTCTTTTATATTTTATTAGTGGCAGGATGTTGCCGAGTTGCTTAGGACCTCACTAAATTGCTACATCTGGCTTTGAACTCAAGATCCTACCTCAGCCTCCTGAGATGCTGGGATTACAGGGGTATGCCACCATGCCTGGCTTTGCAGTGTTTTTAATACCAGAAATTAAGAAAAGAATCTAAAATGTCCAATATGAGGATAGTGTAATTGAACAACTAGTTGAAGTTTTATGGAACCATTATAATGATAATAAAGTTTGCTTTCTTTTTTAAAAAAATATTTATTTTTTAGTTATACATGGACACAATATATTTATTTTATTTTTATGTGGTGCTGAGGATTGAACCCAGTGCCTCATGCATGGTAGGCGAGCCTCTATCTCTGAGCCATAACCCCAGCCCTAAGGTTTGCTTTCTGATGGAAAAAAAATAGTGATGATTATATTCTTCTTCATTTTTATTGGTGTTTTTACTGATATTACAGTTATAGAATATAAGGTACCATAAAAAATTAAAAATGAAATACTATTCATTAAAACCTTAACTGTGATTATTCAAGTATTGAGTTTAAGGTGGTTTCATTTGCTTTATTATCTGAGTTTTTGATATTATTTTGTATTTTACAAACTTAAATATAAAGGATATATTCTTTACCCACAGGATGGGTTTCCAGATTTCCAGGATTCTATGCAAACACTCTTTCAGCAGGCTAGAGCCAAGAGTGAAGAACTCGCAGCCCTTAGTTCACAGGTAAATAAACTACCAGTTATCATATCATAATATCTGTAGGTTAAAAAATAAATGGCTGCTTCACCTACTTTCAGTTTTAGGTTTCTGAGGACTAAATTTATTTCTGGTTCTTTTTAAAATGTCATTTGATCCATAGCTGTAGCCACAGGATAGCAATAACAACTTGATTTGCTTCATTAACAGAGTCTGATGTGGGACTACTTATTTATTCTTTGTGGTTTGTAGGAAGTTAGACAAGAGTCTCTACTCAAGAAAATTCAAAAGAATAAATTTAGTATCAGAAAATCAGTCATGTTGATCATGGCTCCATATAATATAACTCTGAAATAAAATAGCATTAGTTCTCAATAAAATATTGGTAGTCAGTATAATAATTATTATTATAACTTATTTAAATTCAAGAAGAAATGTTACTATGTACCATCATGTGCTTTTGCTGTCATTTATGTATGTTCACTGAAATGAACATTAAAAATATTACTTCTGCAGACATCTTTTAGAAAGTACTTTATAAGTGATAACTTTTTGAGCTTTTCCCTAGTGACTTGTTTTTATTCAAATTTAGTACTGCCAAATTTTATATTTTCATGGTAAGAGGATGAAAAAATACATTTCCCTCTCAGAAATGTTTGCTGAATGTTATCAATTGATAAGTTTAAATGAGATGAAGTTATGATTACTTTTGGTCTGATTTATTTGCATTTAGAAAAGTCTGAGTGTTTATCCTATTTATTTGATGAATTAACACATTCCACCTATTGTTTTTTAATATTTTGAATCATGACTTATAACCATTTTATGTAGCAGCTTGCTTGCTTTCTTATGTAACTAACATGGTAATGAGCATATCTGTACATATTTTTAAATATCTTTTTAGTTGTTGATAGACCTTTATTTATTTATATTTCATCTACCAAAATTTATCCCCTAAATAATAACTAATTTGCTTTTTTTTAAATTCAGAAATATGAAATAATATGTTTCATGAAATAATATATGTATATGCAGTGTACCAGGCAAGTGTGCTATGGGTGAGCCACAGCCCCCCATAAAAGTACATTTTGACCATTATCTCCTTGGAAAATATCATAGATATGACATACTGCTTTGAATATCACATACAAATAATTTAAACAGAGCATAGAGAAGGAACTTATAAAACACAGGCAGAGATAAATTTATATGTCAGCTTACTAATTTCACATTTCAAAACATGTCTCTTTATGATTGGTTGGGAAATGCTGCAGTTTCAGTCTCTGATGAAGGTGAAGATCCTCACTAGCATTGATTTTTTTTTTGCATAATTTGCATTATTTGATTTTTAGAGGGAGGTATGTTTGTCTTGTTCTTCTAGACAGCCGTTTTACACCTTTTATCCCTCAAACATACTGTCACCATATCAGAATACTGATAGTCAGTATTATAGTGCCAAATCCTAAAATAAAAATGCCAACATTTCACCCTGTGTGTTAGAAGCAGTTGATAGCAAATATTGCTGTTGCTCTTGGGTTCCTTGTTTAAAAAGTACTTTAATGAACTTTCTACACCTTAGAAAATAAAGCTAGGGTTATGTTGCTTTTGAACTGGGATGGAATTCTCTTTATATGGTTGAGAAGAACCCTTTTTTCTTTTGTATGAAATCCAGTATTTTATGTTTTCACATGATACATTTATTCATATTTATGGAACCGAGCATACCACATAAAGAGTGAACTAATTTTAATGAATACTAAATACATTTACTGCAGTCTGAAATTGGCATCTTTAAACCATTAAAAAATCTAGAATGTTTGAATCACTGATTTTATTTTTTGCTCTACTTACTAGCAGCCTGAAAAGGTGATGGCAAAGCAGATGGAACTCCTCTGTGCCCAAGCTGGCTATGAGAGACTGCAGCATGCTGAGAGAAGACTGTCTACAGGGCTTTACAGGCAGAGCTCAGAAGAGCACAGCCCTAATGGCTTGCCTTCTGATAACTCAGATGGACAAGGTACATCTTCAGAATGGCCTTTGCCTTTAGAGCCCTACTATGCATACTTCAAAGAGAAGCTGAAAAAAATTGCTGATTTTTATATCTTGATGTTGTATAGAGATTATTTTATAGATTTTCTGAGTTTTAATTTTTAAGTTGTCCCCTTTTAAAAAAAAAAAGAATTTCTCCTAGAGATTTTAATTTGTAATTTTTAAAAATTTATCATTCTTATACCATAGCTGGCACATCTGATTGGTGTTTATTTTCTAAAGCGTAAGTAAGGAAGGGAGATGCGAATAGTGTGTGGATCATTTTCCCCAAGAAACAAATTCCCTTAAAGATGTTTGTGTGTGCCTCTATTTGTTGTTTTTTCTTTTCTTGCGTTGCTGGGGCTCAAACCCATGGCTTTGTGCATACTAAGCAAGCACTATACCACTGAGCTATACCATCAGCCCTTACCTTGTTTGAAAAGCTCAAAACTTTTATATTTTTTAGATTTCAAAACTAGATTAGTCTGAAATTTTATAACCTTTATTTCTTAAGAGAATATGGTAGCTGCTACTGAAGTACTATGACAAAGTCTAACTCTTAAATTTAGGAAACTGATTCATGAATATTTTTACCATTCTGACTGAATAGTATTTAATTTTTTTCAAGTCCTCACATGAAGATAATTCCAAATCATTATTATTCACTCATTCAACGAATTTTTATTTTTGAAGCATTTCTTACATGCCCAGCATGCTTCTAGGCACTGAGGATACAACAGTGATCAATACAAGTCCCTATTCACTTACACTCTAGTCAGGGAGATGTACAGTATATAAAGATGTAAGCATATCTTCCAGTTTAAATAGTAATAAGTATTTGAAGTAAAACAATAATTTTTTAGTGTCATCATTTTTACATATTATTACATATTTTTTTACCTTTCCGGAGAGTGATCACTGTTGTCAAAAAATAAGACTTCTTTCCAAGTAGAGTACCTTCTTAATAAGCATTCTTAACCAATCGAATGAAATATTACCTCTGTCATCAGTTCCAAATACTGGAGGAGAAAAAAGTTCTTCCTTCTTAAAATATATCAGAAACTTTTAATATGTGGTCTTATTTAACTTCTCCAATCATTCTTAAGAGTTAATAAGTAAAAGCAATTACGAAAGATGTCTTCATAGAATTATATATACCTTGGGGCTAGCTTGAAATAACTTGCCAGTTTCCTCCTCAATTATTATTTAAAAACTTTTCCCACAATCATTGACATTCTTCAATGCCTATTGACTTTCATCTCTTCCTATGGAGTGTTCAAGGCAATTTGTGAAAGCTTGTTTTTAAGAAAAACTATGATATTTTAAAAATATTATCTATATATGTATTTTTATTTTTATTAGGAGAGAGACCTTTGAATCTCCGAATGCCTAATTTGCAGAACAGACAGCCCCATCATTTTGTGGTGGATGGGGAGCTGAGTAGACTTTACTCAAATGAGGCAAAGTCCCACTCCTCAGGTGAGTATGTCTTATACAATCAAAGAGTAAAACTTGAACAAAGCATCTTTAAATTTTGTTTTTCTACTCCACAACTGTCCCTCTCCCCTCCCCAACAAAAATATTAGTGGTCAGTTTTTCCTCCCCTTTGAAATTATGGATTCTATAGTTGTATTTTTGAGACTATAGTATTTCAAAGAATGATAGGGAAAACTTGTAAAGATTGAGATTATTTTTGATTAGCTGTTACATGAATGGTCTTCTTTTTGAGACAGGATCTTGCTAAGTTAGGGCCTCAGGGCCTTACTAAATTGCTGAGGCTGGCTTTCGACTTTCTATCCTTCTGCCTCAGCCTGCTGAACCACTGGGATTACAAGTGTACACCACTGTGCCCAGCTGAATGGTATCTTTTATATAAAAATTTGAATAATAAATAGCTGATATGAGTTTGGCTGGTTCTTTTTTTGTCAGTAACATAATATGAAATTGTTGGGTGGTATGTATATTTGTCCTCATACTGTATAAGAAAGCTAATGTATCAGAATGTAATTTTTTATGCAGATATATTTTGTGGATAATATATTTCAGAAGTAAACTGACCTCCATAAGAGGATAAGCAGCTTCCAGTTAGGTGTTTACATACTTTTACTTAAGTATAGGGAGTTAGACACAGTTGAATTATAAGAGATCACCATTTGAAAGAGTCTAGTTATCATTAATTTTTAAAGTTAGAGTATCTTTGAGAGTCACTTAATCAAAGCCACTGATTTTATAGATGAGGAAGCTGAGGCCAGACAAAATAATTGATTCTAAATTTATGTTCTGAGCCAGTGGGAAAAGTAGTGTTACAAACATTAGAATTAAATATGACTTTATACCTGATAGCTTAAGTTATATATTTTCTAGAAAAAAAGTTATCAAGAGAGTCTTGTCTCTTATTTTTAGTTTATGCTCCTAGTAGTACATGCTAAAAAGGTCAAAGTCCTAAATAATATTCTGTGCTGTGACTATTTTATACTTGATTGTAGATGCTTTTAAGACTGTCAAAGAAGTTAAGAAATTGTTCTAAACTGGTAACACATGTGAGTCTCATGTTTTTCACAACATGAAAAAGTGATCTGCTCTTTAACTTTCTTAAAAACAAAACAAAGATAAAACACTTTCTACTAATTTTTATTCCTTTGAAGACACTCTATGAAAGAAATACTCCAGTTAAATTTATTGTGTCTTACCATGGTTATGTACTTTTTGTATTTCTATTACATAGAGATATAGTTGAGCTTGGATTTTATGTGGAATAGAACAAAGGAGTGCCTTAAAAAGCCTTTTTCCTTCTGTTTTAATTGAGTATAAATAATATGGGTTACATATAGTACAAACCTGGCTCCAGATGTTTAGCATTATACTTGACTGAATAACTCTTGACTTACCCTATCCCTCAGTTGCTTCATCTGTAAAATGGAAATCATTTTTACCTCATAGGGTAGTTGTGAGAATTAAATAAGATGGTATATATGAATTGTATGGCTGACAAGAATTCAGTAAATGGTAGCTAATGTTTTTATTTCTCTCATGCACAATTTAAAATTCCTTTCTGTATAGAGAAGGTGGATTCATAAATTGAGGTACCTAATTTCAGATAAGTCTATTAGCTGAAAGATATGTGTACATGCTTGTGTGTTAACATACATTTATTTGTATATGTGTATGTATCTGCCCGTATATTAGACATTGTGATTTCTTATGAAAATAGAGTCATTATTCTTTTATCTCTGTTTTCCCTACCTTAATATATCATGGCAAGAGGAAATTTTAAAACTAGTTTCATATTTAAACAGTGAAGATGTTTTTCTGTCATTTCTTCGATAGTAAATATTCTAACCAAAATAAGTGATCAGTTTTATTTTATTTGTTGGACTAAGCATTTTTAAAAATTTAACGTTCTATATATGCTGTGTTGTATGAACAGTTCATGATTTAACTCTCATGCCACTTTACACTGTAAATACCATCCTCATCTTATAGATCAAGACACTAAAGCTTAGAAAGGTGTATAACTTGCTTTTAGAACTGTATGAAACTAGTAATTGGCATAGTCATAATTTAAATCCATAATCCAAGCTTTTTTTAATATTTATTTTTTAGTTGTAGTTGGACACAATACCTTTATTTATTTTTATGTGGTGCTGAGGATCGAACCCAGAGCGCACACATGCTAGGCGAGTGCTCTACCGCTGAGCCACAATCCCAGCTCCCATAATCCAAGCTTTTAACCACACCTCTCTGAACAAAATGTTACATGGAATTGCAGAATCATGAATACTATTTGCCATGAAGTTTGTGGTCTTGTTTTATAACTGTTTGACTTGTAGTCCCATTAGTTTGAAATATCAACACACTATCTATGTGTTTTCATTTTTATGCAGAGAGCCTTGGGATTTTAAAAGACTACCCTCACTCAGCTTTTACTTTGGAAAAGAAAGTCATCAAAACAGAACCTGAAGATTCAAGATAGCTGTGATTCTCCTACTGTTCTCTGGAAATGGCATCAGATTTAAGGATTAATGCTCCATCATAGAAATAAGCCTTAATAACCAATGTTGCCTCATTCAGCTCAAACAGATTTCATAGCCAAAGCATAAGAACTCCTGCAGCAGTCTGTGGAAACTGGGAAGAAACAACAACAGCCACAAAAGAGAAAAATCAAGAGAGAGTTGCAATTTATATCAGAAACATTTGATCCATTCACATTCCTGTGTAAGTCATTTTATGTGGAAAGGCTTACAAGTTAATATTGTAAGCATTCATTATTTCAGAATGTACAATGTATTTGTGTAATTTATAAAGTAAAATCTAGATGTTGAGACCCGTTTGGTCTAATAGATGTGGATACAGTTTATTTTACTTGAAATTTTATTGTCTACTTTAAGTGTATTTAGCGTAAATATTATTATCAGAGTTTAGAATCTTTGCAGTCATAAAAAAGAAAGCTTAAGTAATATAGTTATTGGCAGGGTTGCAATGACTGTAGAAAAATGAAAAGCAAATTCTCAATTTAAGCCAAGGAAAATATTGTGTATTTAATATTTGATGAAACTGATTTTGTTTACCAGGAAATGTATAGCATTTATTCAGTAATCTTTTTGCTGTTTTAATGAGTGCGCATTTACACAATTAATTAGAGAAAAGTTTAAAAGATGAGCACTTGTACTACTAGGAGCACAAACTAAAAGTTAAAAAGATGAGCACTCAGAAAAATCTCTCTTACCTAGTTGACCCAGATGGATTACATAATTGCTATTTACATAACAAATGAATTTTACATAACAAATGAATAGGAAGCTATTCCTTGGACAGAACTTGAAACAAGTGGACTAATGTGTAAAATCCTTGATTTAAACATTGGTATTTCAGAATGTGTTAAATAGATTAAGATGTAGTACATTAACCCTAAATGTGATAAAGATGTTGACTTAACAAAGGCTATAATGATTGTTAGATTTTATATTCAGAACTTCTTCTCCAAGTATAGGAGTCAGACTAGGTGGCTCTCGATGGGGAATGCCTTCCCACCCATCCATCACAAGTGTGGAGTCACTGATCCATATTTGCAGGCATATTTCTATGGAAGTTCAGTTGACAGGTTTATTATTTATTTTACAATTTCATTTTTGTACACCTTTCAGATTTTTGAATGCTTTTTTTTTGTAAAATTCATTTTAACTTGAAAGTATACTTATAATTTCCCCTATTTAATTAGTAGACCTTATGTTCATACACACTATTAAATATTAATAGTGCATTGGCATACTTATAAGAATTTCATATTTGAATCCATAGTGGGTATTAAAAAAAAAGAAAGAAAGAAAATCCAACTCTGCCAATATCCATTTTTTTTTCTGCTGATTGAAGAGAAGATATTTGACAGTTTACCTACTTCCTACAGATTCATCTAAACCCAGATATTGCTGAGAAGAGTATATGGACATGGAGTATATGTCTGTTTTTAGTTCTGCTTTAAATCATAACTGTGTAACAAATATTGTCATGATCTGTTATACTAAAATATGTCAGCCAAATGTTAGATGAAATGTCTGCACTGTAGTCTCTGATCACTGTCACATATATAATTGCTTTTTTCATTTTGATTTGTAGAAGAGCTTTATGGTAGAAAACACCAGTAAACAACTTTTATACTATTAAAAGGCTTTTTCCCCTTTCTAAATGTTTTAAATGTACCCTAGTATTTTGCCCACTGAAGAAGCTTTTTATGGACCTTGCAACTTTGTTGCTAGCTTGAGGTTGATTATTGTGGTTCTATTGTTCACTGTGTGTAGAACTAGTATGAGTACAATTTAAATAGAATGTTCAGTTTTTAATATTAGCCATAGCACTGGTTAGTATCTCAGTAGTTTCATGAAACGTTTCCTGTATTCTAATCTATTTTGAGAAATTTTGTGGTTTTTTTTTAATTGTGTCTTACAGTTCAAGTTTATAGATTTTAATAAGCAACAGTTTTTAAAGATGCAATAATCTTCCAACTAGTATTTATCCATCTTTCATGAACTCACAAACCGCATCTTTAAATCCATAAGTAAGATTCCTTAATCATACTTTTCTGCTCTTTCAAGCTTAGTGATGAGGAAGCACAAAAATTTCAGTAGAAAACAGTTTTTATTTTGTAAACACTAATGTATTAAACTTGCTATACATTAAAGCAAATAATATATATTTTTATTTGAATTGTATATATGAATTGGATGTTATAACTAGTTGTTTTTTTTCATTGTGTTAGAGGTATTTTCACTGAACAAGGTCAATTGGTTACCTCAGTATTACAGCCAATATAGTCCAAGGGACCATTTTTCCCCTGAGTCTGTGTTATATTTTATTGTGTGAAGTCTGCATTTTTGTGACTCTTAAAGCTGTTGGTGAGGTGGGATGAGTGCACTTGTTTCCTGTGGCAATAAAGATTTTGTTTGCCTCACATTTATGTCCATAGCACTTTGTGCATAGCACTTGCCACAGTGGGTACTGTTAGCCTGCTGTACCTCCCTTATCTGATTATTTGGGCTGGTCTTGGGTGTCACAGGACAGGAGCTTAAGTCTTTAAGTTGTAACTAAATGAGATTGCTAGTTTCCTTCATTTCTAAAAGATTACTTGGGAAATGGTTGTAGGTTGATTCTGGTCTGTCAGAGAGAGATGTTAGTTTATATTGTTCTCACTCATGAGAAGCTTATAAAGACATTTTTAATAGTCTTCACCATTTTGAACCAACTAAACTAATAAATAGGAGAAACATTAGGATTTGACATTTATAATATATGTTTGTAAATGTTACAGTGTTACAGGCTAAGTACGTGAAATTGTACTAACCTGTTGTAAAGAAGTTTTAATTGACAAGTTTTGAAGATGAATCTTCATCGAAGAGCTCCAAGGTGACAAGCACTATGCCAGGTATTAGGATAGGGATGAAGACCACAAAATAAATATAAGATTCAATCCTTGCCCTTTGTGAGCTCATAAGCTAGTTGGATGGAAACTAACACCACTCATAAAAACTACAAATTTTAGTGTTACAAAATTGGGAATAAGGAGCCGACATCTAAGTGCATTTTGTGTTATGTAGTTATTATGGTAGTACACATTTTATAGGAGAAAATATTTCATGAATGAGATGTAGAAGAGACCAGCCAGGACTAAAACGGTTAATGTTAAGAGGTGAGATTTGATACAAAGTCACAGTGGTAATATGTTTCATTTGGAGGCTCTCTTTGTTGTTGTTAAAAAATAAAAAATAAAATGAAACATGCTCTTTTCCTCCTGTCCTTAATAAAATTACTTGGGTAAAAGCCTTACCATTTGGTGAATATGAGGTCCCTAGCTCCTGTGTCCTTTTATAATTATAATTGACAGTATTAAAGATTAAAACCTAAATAGCTAGATGGGAACTTTAGTTAACATGCTCCACTGGCTACTCAAGTGGCTAAGTATTATTAACAACACCCATTTTCTTATGACTTGACTTAGTACTGCATTGAGTCTTCAAAAGAAAATCTGCCTAGGTATTAACATAATAAAACCAGGAGGTCTGTCTCTTAGGAAATGAATTCAAATACTAAATAGCTGAAGTTAGAATTGAGTAAACATTTTGTGTTTGTATCAACTTAAAGGATATGACCAAATATGATAGCTGATGTTTAACTGAAAACCACCTTATGCTCTTAATCTCAAAAAACCTTGATGCTTAACTATTAATGACTGAGATGATTCTTATTTCCCATAGAAGTTATGTTAGAGGTAGGATTTTTCTTCCTTTCCAAATATGCAATGGTTAAATATTTAAAATTTCTTTAGCTTTGCTTTCTACCAACTTATGGAAATAGAAGAAAAAAATTACCTCGAAGGTATTTTTGCTTTTTGTGCAAAAATGCTAATCAGAAATTTGTTTTTTAAAACTTCTAGTTAACTTATTAAAGTTGGAATCCCAAAACTTTCTGTGTGTATAGTTTTAAGTTCAACCTAGAAATCTTTGTAAGCTTAGCAAATTTTAACAATCATAAAAAGAACTATGATAATAATGGCTTCCATTATAAAATTGGTTTGTTAAGCTCCTGAATTATTCTTTCATGTTCTTCTCATCTGTTAAGGCCACACAGTTCTTAAGTATTAAAACCATATCCTCTTGAACCCTGGGTCTTCTGAGTGTGTCTGACTCTTTTAGACACGATTTACAAGGTGGATATTCTGAAAGCTAAGTGAGCAATTTTCAAAAAATCACTCTAATATAATGTTGAAGGTCTAATTTTTACTATCTTCAACCAAGGGAAGTTCTTACAACATTTTTGTGACAACTAGATGAGACCGTCAGGCAAGGAACACCAGGAAAAAACATCACGAAAGACGTTTTCATTTCATCAGCCATGTGAACTGCACAGTTACCATTATTCTTCCATTCTTTTAAAATTCTGCAATATTTAATTGACATAGAAATTACAATCAATGGGGCTGGGGTTGTGGCTGGGGCTGGGGTTGTGGCTCAGTGGTATAGTGCTTGCCTAGCATGCATGAGGCACTGGGTTTGATCCTCAGCACCACATAAAAATAAAATAAAGAACTGTATCCACCTAAAACAAAAAATTTAAAAATTTATAATCAAGTATGTGATTTTATGTATACATATAATATACATACACACACACTGTATACAGATTACCATAGTCAATAAGACACTTCAGTAAGAAATTGCAATCTAATTTTAGTTTTTACACTTAATACACTTTGATCAGTTTCTTTAAATTTAAATAAATGAAGGAAACTGGCAATCTCATTTAGTTACAACTTAAAGACTTAAGCTCCTACACCAAACAGTGCTACATTGATATACATTGAGAAAACATGAGGACGTATACTTCTAAGTTCCAGAATTTTCTGTATTTCTCTATTTTTACTTTATAATTGCCTTATTAAGAATGGTAAATTTTGTGAGTTTCCAGGTAGTCCAAACAATTTGGTAATCAACCCAGGGTAGTTTTGCTGTGGGTGAGCACCAGTGATGGTACAAATTAGATTGTGCTTCATGTTTACACATTCTGAAACCTTATGAGTCATCTTTGCATTAAAAGTTTGCACCTCATAAATTCATGTTTAAAGTGTCATGTTCAACACCCACACACAATCCTAAGCAAGCAAGGCCATTCTCTCATAACTGTCACAGATATCCTATATTGGCAGGTCATTTAGGGCTGAGTATGTAGGAAGATATTTAAGTAGTACATACGTAGGTGGAATCTTACTGGTAACTGGCTCAGTGGAGGCATTTTTGAGACTACCTACTATCCTTAGCTATGAATTGTTAAACCAAACATCTGTGGTCTCACACCATACCCTGCTGTTATCTTTCCCAGAACACAAAGGGATTTCTTTGGTAGCATACTCTGATACTGTAGACTCTCCTCAGTCTCATGATTTTAGTTATGCTAACCCTTAAAACACACATTTCATCTTCAGGTCCCTGACAACATACGGAGATTTTTCTATAACAGTTACGATGGACTAGATACCCTTTAACTTTCTGAATTCAGCCAATGTTTCTATCATCAAAACACATCCATGTATTTTGTGACTTTCTCTTATATACATCAGCTAATTCAAATTGGACAATTTCTAATTTTTATAGATAAGAAGGTAACCTGATAGCTTGTATATGAGATAGAAAGGGATATCACACAGCTAAGTCCTTAATTCCATTTCTTATATATTAAGGGTATATTAAGAAGTAATTTCCACTTAAATTAACATTGAAGGTATTATAATTGGAGGCTACCCAACTTACTCAAAAAGAACAATTTTATTTATTTTTTAAATATTTCTCTTTGTTGTCATGGACCTTTATTTTTATTTATATGTGGTGTTGAGAATCAAACCAGGGCCTCACATGCTAGGCAGGTTCTCTACCATTAAGCCACAACCCCAACCCCCAATTTTAGGGTTTTTATAATTAATTTTTTTGTTTTGTTTTAAGGAAGAATTTTAATATATTGTAATATTCAAAACTGAGGAGAGAGAAGGATCCTATTTCCCAAGACTTTAAGCATGATAGTTGTTTTATAGGAGAAGTCACTTTTTTTCACATGGTTCCTTATTTAAAAGGCAAGATCTAGTTCTGCCTTATTCACCACCTCATAAAACCAAAACTCATTTTCTTAATCTATTAATAATTGCTGTAGTGTGTATGTCAAACCCACCACTTCCTAGCATGGGGCCAATTGCTTTACATTTAATCCTCCACAACCTCAGATTAAGTATTACCACCTCCATTTTGCAGATGAGAAAATGGACATCTCAAGACTAGTAATAGTAGTTACATGCTAGTAAGTAGGAACTTGGGCCACTATAGCCCATGTTATGGTTTTGATATTAGGTGTTCCCAAAAGCTCATGCATGAGAGAATTCAAGAAAGTTTAGAGGTGAAATGATTAGATTATGAGAGCTTTAATCAGTGCATTAATCCCCTGATAGGGATGAACTGGTGGTAACTGTAGGCAGGTAGAGTGTGACTAGAAGAGCTGGGTAGATGGGGATGTGCCCTTGGGGTTTATATTTTGTCTGTGATGAGGGGTGCTATCTCTTTTTCTCTTCTTCCTGGGTGCCATATTTCCAGCTGCTGTCTTCTACACATTTAGGCCATGATGTCCTGCCTCACATTGGGCTCAGAGTACTGGAGTTGGCTGTCCGTGGATTGAGACCTCTGAAACCTTGAACCCCCAAATAAACTTTTCCTCTAATCATTCTTGTCAGGTCTTTTGGTCACAACAGTGAAATAACTGAATAAAACACTCTACTTGTCTGATTCCAAAGTCCGTGTGCACCCTAAACTTGAATATCTTGTAAACTGAGTGGCCTCTGTGATATATGAACATTTTACACAGTAAGCACTTTATACAGATAAAGCATAAGCATCCACCAATATCGAAACAACTAAGCCATATGTGAAAATGATTGTATTAATAACTGAATGTTGATTAACTAGTCAGTAGTGGTGTCTAGAATCCACTTAAAGGACATCCATCAAGCCATTCTGAAAGCAGGGATTGAAGCAAAGAAATGGAAGGCATCACACTGCCATTCTGAAAGCAGGGATTGAAGCAAAGAAATGGAAGGCATCACACTGCTTTGGAACTAGCATGTTGGAAAGACCCAAGTAGAGGAGCAGAAGAGTTACACTTAGATACCATCAGGAAACCAGAGCAGAGAATTTAAATAAAATTTTAACTAGAGATGAAACAATAGAGAAGACAATGCCTACAAAATAAAATCCTTTTAAAAATATTTTTATTTATATATGTGGAATGCATTACGATTCTTATTACACATATAGAGCACAATTTTTCATATTTCTGGTTGTATACAAAGTATATTCACACCAATTTGTGTCTTCATACATGTACTTTGGATAATAATGATCATCACATTCAACCATCATTAGTAACCCCATGCCCTCTCCCTTCCCCTCCAACTCCTCTGCCCTATGTAGAATTGTGTCTATTCCTCCCATGCTCCCTCTCCCTATCCCACTATGAATCAGCCTCCTATACCAAAGAAAACATTTGGCGTTTGGCTTTTGGGGATTGGCTAACTTCACTTAGCATTATCTTCTCTAACTCCATCCATTTACCTGCAAATGCCATGATTTTATTCTCTTTTATTGCTGAGTAATATTCCATTGTGTATATATGCCACATTTTTTTATCCATTCATCTATTGAAGGGCATCTAGTTTGGTACCACAGTTTAGCTACTGTGAATTGTGCTGCTATAAGTATTGATATGGTTGTGTCCCTGTAGTATGTTGTTTTTAAGTCTTTTGGGTATAGACTGAGGAGAGGGATAGCTGGGTTAATGGTGGTTTACAGATTTAATGCAATTTCTATCAAAATTTCAATGACATTCCTTATAGAAATAGATAAAGCAATCATGACATTCATCTGGAAAAATAAGAGACCCAGAATAGCTAAAGCAATCCTTAGCAGGAAGAGTAAAGCGGGTGGCATCACTATACCAGACCTTAAACTCTACTACAGAGCAATAGTAACAAAAAAAACATGGTATTGGCACCAAGCAGCCTGGCAGACCAATGGTACAGAATAGAGGACACAGAGACTAACCCCACACAATTACAATTATATTAGACAAAGGTGCCAAAAACATGCATTGGAGAAAAGATAGCCTCTTCAACAAATGGTACTGGAAAAACTGGAAATCCATATGCAACAAAATGAAATTAAACCCCTATCTCTCACCATTCGCAAAACTCAAAGTGGATCAAGGGCCTAGGAATTAAACCAGACATCCTGCATCTAATAGAAGATGCATCTTCATAATGTGGGATTAGGCCCCCACTTCCTTAATAATACTCCTATAGCGTAAGAATTAAAATCAAGAATCAATAAATGGGGTGGACTCAAACTAAAAAGTTTCTCCTCAGCAAAAGAAACAATCTGTGAGGTGAATAGAGAGCCTACATCTTGGGAATGAATTTTTACCCCTCACACATCAGATAGAGCATTAATCTTCAGGTTATACAAAGTTCTCATTTAATTTGGAAAACAATTGGAAGTATGAGGAGAGGAGTAAAACAGTCCAAAAATGTTTGGAGTATAATCTCAAAGTAATACAAGTTGTATCCATATTGTGAAGTATTCCAAGAAGGTCCACAGGGCTTGATTTGGACTATGATGTACATGAGGAGGGATGGAGTGAGTAGGATTCTGTTGCAATTGTCCAACATTCAGGTGGTCATAGTGAACTCAGTTGCACAGTGAGAATAAGAATCAAGAGGAACTAGAGTGAAGGATATGCAATCATTGAATAATAATTTAGCAAACATTTGTTAAACCAACTGCATAAAAATATTCAGGTGCAGTGTTAGGAACTGGGACTTGCAAGAACATAAGTCATCATTCCTACCCATTAGGGACACCCATTGTTCACTAGAGGAAGACTATGATGGCTGCTTATGAAATGGCAGTACTTCATAGATTAAATGTCCTCCTCATGAGGAAGGGACATACTGATGAAAATTATCCATGGTTATGACCCTAAGGAAAGGTGAGCATAGTAATGTCACTTAATCAAAGAGAATTTAAGAAAAAGAGAGTTTGGTGTCAACATTTTGTTTGGGATGGTTCAATCTGGGATTTGTATATGTGAATAGCACATATGTAAACAGGCAGTAACAAATAAGCAAGAAATAATGGATCAAAGAAAGTGTGGATCCCAGTTGAAGTTGAAGATTTTTAAAAAATTTGAAGTCATTTTCTTGAAAGACCCCCACTAATCATAAACTGACAACCTATGAGAAAACCTCAAGAGAACCCTGATTAAGGATTGAAGTGTTTTGTGTGTGTTTTTTAGGGGGCAGGGAAGAAGAAGGGATTTGGAGACAGAAACAAGTTAGGTATATATGGTTCATTTTAACTTTATTTGCTTTTCCAAATTTCACCCACAAATCATTTTTTAAGTATTTTTTAGTTATACATGGACACAATATCTTTATTTTTGTTTATTTTCATATGTGGTACTAAGGATCAAACTCAGTGCCTCACATGTGCAAGGCAAGCACTCTGCCACTGAGCCACAACCCTAGCCCCACACATTATTTTAAAATTACAAAAGGGCAAAATTAATTTTATAATTATGAACTATATTCTTTCCCATATTGAATAAAAAAAATTCTAGGGACAACACCTGAAAGTTAGTTAGTTACAAGTCTGTTTATCACTGCAGTTGTGACCTAATTAATCTGATTTACAAACCAGCAAATATGGCATTATCCTTATTTTATAAAAGAAAAACCATGAAGATGTTTAGGGACTTGATGCCTAGAAAAAGAATTAGTTGCCTTGTGATATGTTGTTTCTGTTCTGGTTTCTGTGTAATTAGGAAGGAAAATCAGATTAAATGTTTAAAAAATATTGGTTGCCTCTAGCTCTTTTATGTAGGCCAGTGTGAGTCCAGTGAGATAATTGTGGGAAAGTTGAGAAGTAAGCAATATAAATACTGGTAGTTTGAGATAAAATTAAGTATCAGTATAGTTCTTTATTTTTTTCTTTAATTGAGAGTCTCTTTTTAGATGGAAAAATAGTGATTTTTCTTAAACACACACACACACACACACACACACACACACATTTTTAAAACTTGGTCTTAAGTACAACAAAAATTTTCATCATTAACACTTTTCAGGCACACCTAAGGAAAAAGTGACCATAAGAATAAATGATACAATTCTTGAGCTCTTGAGCTTGAAATGTTGATAACTGAGCACAGCATTATTTGGAAAGATAAATAGTAAAGATGGCAAATATGCCCACTTCCTAGACCTATCCTGTCTTCACTCAAGGATATGAAATGGGGATCACTGGGGAATGTCTTGGATGCTGTCTTCCACAGTGAGGGATAAGGGGCAGTGTTTGGGACAGAGTTAGTTTGAGGGGGCTTCAGTTTATCATAATGGAGCTATTTAGGATTTATTTGGAAACAAAAATTGAGATTGGAAAAGTTAGAAAATTATAGAACATTAGAGAAAGAAGTTGAAGAAGACCTTAGAAGATGGAAAGACCTCTCATGCTCCTGGATCGGCAGAATTAATATTGTCAAAGTGGCCACACTACACAAAGCATTATACAAATTTAATGCAATTCCAATTAAAATCCCAACAATATTCTTGATAGAACTAGAAAAAGCAATCATGAAATTTATTTGGAAAAATAAAAGACCCAGGATAGGCTAAGCAATCCTTAGCAAGAAGAGTGAAGCAGGAGGCATCAAAATACCAAACCTTAAACTATACCACAGAGCCATAGTAACAAAAACTGCACGGTACTGGCACCAAAACAGACACATAGAATGATACAGAATAGAAGACACAGAGACAAACCCACATAAATACAGTTATCTCATACTAGACAAAGGTGCCAAAAACATTCACTGGAGAAAAGATAGCCTATTTAATAAATGGTACTGGGAAAATTCAAAATCCGCATGTAACAAAATGAAATTCAAACCCTATCTCTCATCCTACATGAAACTCACCTCAAAATGGATCAAAGACTTAGGCACTAGACGAGAGACCCTGCACCTAATAGAAGAAAAAGTAGGCCCAAATCTTTACCTGTCGGCTTATATCTAACTTGCTTAACAAGACTCCTAAAGTGCAAGACATAAAATCAAGAATCAATAAATGGGATGGATTTCAACTAAAAAACAAAGGAAATAATCAATAATGTGAAGAGACAGCCTACAGAATGGGAGAAAATCTTTATCATATGCACCTGAGAATATTATTCTCCAAAATACATAAAGAATTAAAAAACTTAACACCAAAAAAAAAAAAAAACCCTAAATAACCCAATCAATAAATGGGCTAAAGAACTGAACACCTCATAGAAGAAGAAATTTACAATCAATCAATAAATATATGAAAAAATGTTCAACATCTCGGACAATTAGAGAAACACAAATCAAAACTACTCTAAGATTTCATCTCACCCCAGTCAGAATGGCAATTACCAAGAATACAAGCAACAATAATTATTGGCAAGGATGTAGGGGAAAAGGTACACTTATACATTGCTGGTGGGAATACAAATTAGTGAAACCATTATGGAAAGCAGTATGGAGATTACTCAGAAAACGTGAAAGTTTTGACCCAGCTATCCCACTTCTTGGTTTATACCAAAGGACTTAAAATCATCATACTAAATTGATGCATCTACACCAATGTTCATAGCAACTCAACTCACAATAGCTATGAAACCAACCTGTTGAGAGCCACAGCCAAAGGGGCCCCAGCAAACTTCCAGCTGCCAGCAAACTTCCAGCTGCCGGCTGATGATTGGTTCACAGCGGCCCCAGCAACATCTAGCTGATTGGCTCCTCTGCAGTGATGTTCATTGGGCTGTTTCCCCGCCCTTCAGACTGCAAAGCTGATGATTGGCTCACAGCGGCCCCAGCAACATCTAGCTGATTGGCTCCTCTGCGGTGATGTTCATTGGGCTGTTTCCCTGCCCTTTCAGACCATGAAGCTGCTCATTGGGGGACTTCTTTGGCTCCGCCCATGCGACCCAGCCAATCGGCCTCAAGAGCAGGAGGATTGTGGGAGGTGGTGAGGCTTGTGTGGGTGAGAGGCTTGTGGGAAGCCCGTGGCGGCAGTTGGGCTCTGAGGGTTTTTTCCTGAGGAGCTGTTTTGTTTGGTGTTTGTAGTTCTAAAAATAAAGTTTGTTTCTTTTGACAAGTGGCTCCTGAATTGTGCCCAGCCAGACTGCGGCACCAACCTAGGTGCCCTTCAACAGATAAATGGATTTAAAAAAGTGTGGTGTATATATGTGATGGAATATTACTCAGTCTTAAAGAAGAATGAAATTATGGCATTTGCTAGTAAATGGACAGAGCTGAAGAATATCATGATAATCGAAATAAGCCAATCCCAAAAAAACAAAGGCCAAATGTTTTCTCTTATATACAGATGCTAATCCACAATGGGGGGTGAGGTTAGGGAAAAATAGAGTTATGTTAGATACAGGGTAGTGAAGGAAGGGCAGGAGGTGTGGCCTAGGGGTAGGAAGGATAGTAGAATGAATTAAGACATTATTACCCTATGTACGTATATAACTGTAAGTGGGATTCTACATCATGTATAACCAGAAGAATGAGAAATTATGCTCTATTATATATGATATGTCAAAGTGCATTCTACTGTCATAGAACAACTAATTTTATTTTTTTAATCACAGTTCTCTTTTTTATTTATTTTTTTATTGTTGGTTGTTCAAAACATTACATAGTTCTTGATATATCATATTTCACACTTTGATTCAAGCGGGTTATGAACTCCCATTTTTACCCCGTATACAGATTGCAGAATCACATCAGTTACACTTCCATTGATTTACATATTGCCATACTCGTGTCTGTTGTATTCTGCTGCCTTTCCTATCCTCTACTATCCCCCATCCCCTCCCCTCTTCTCTCTCTACTGTAATTCATTTCTCCCCCTTGTATTATTTTTCCCTTTCCCCTCACTTCCTCTTGTATGTAATTTTGTATAACCCTGAGGGTCTCCTTCCATTTCCATGCAATTTCCCTTCTCTCTCCCTAGAACAACTAATTTTAAAAAGTCAAAAGTAAAAGCTTGGAGGTCAGGTCAAGACTGGAATCTTAGATTTGAGAGTAATGGGAGTCTCATAAAAGATGGCTGAACCCATATGAATGAATGAAAGAACCTGAAAACAAGACAAGGTGGTTGAGGATAGAACCCTGGGAAATATTACCTCATATGAGGCAGGTAGAATGACAAGAGCCATCAAAGACACTAAAAGCAGTTAGTTGGAAGGACAACTGAGGAGTAGCATCCTGGAGGCCACAGAGTTGAGTTGGTCAGTAATGTCAGATTAGGTAAGAGTCGAGAAGGATGAGGACAGGAGGTTGGAGTTTATTATTAAGGAGGTTTTCGTTTACTTTCAGAGTGTGCTACCAAACAGAGTGACTGGGAAGAATCATTAGGGCAATCATTTAATGTAATTTGCTAAAGTAAAACACAACATACTGATAAACAATATGAAGATTAGTAATGAACTTGATATAAGGAATCTTTTATTCACATCTAAGAGTTTACCAGTTCCTTGATAAATGCCACATCCTTCCTTCTTTCACAGAAGGTTAGATTTACTTAGAGCTATTTCATACATCCAAACTCATATGCAAGCCAGAATCATGCAGCACACCTAGAATATTTAAACTCCTCACCCCAGTCCCCAACAGTCTGTTCCTCAAAAGGCTGAAGAAGAATCCATCAAACAACTGATTGGATAACACCTAAATTTTACATCTGCACAGATTGATGTAAAAGAAAATATTTAGTTTTTTTTTCTTTGTTTTCTGCATGTTTCTGCAAAATAACTTTTTATTGACCCAAGACACAGACCACCCTCATAGACATCTGGCTGGAGTTTCTTTGGTTTAAAATATTTCATTTATTTTTATTACTGCATATCTGTGGTTATTGTGCCTTCAAAAATAGGTAGTAGGTCCGGGGTTGTGGCTCAGTGGTAGAGTGCTCACCTAGCACGTTCGAGGCCCTGGGTTCAATCCTCAGCACCACATAAAAATAAATAAATAAAGGTATCATGTCCAATTACAACTAAAAAATAAATAAATATTTTTTAAAAAAAATAGGTAGTAAAAATCAAGGCACAAATAGAATTTTTAGAACACAATAGTAATAGTTGATCAATATGTTTTTAAATTGAAAGATGTTTAAATCCCTAAAATGTATTTGTTTTTCTCATGCTAATGTCAGCTTTGAGTTATGACTAGACCACTATAGTAACTGGAGTTTGGTCTAATCAAGTTCTCCCTGATTTCTCAGAAATAGATTTTGATGACTTAATGCCATGAAAGTCAACTTGCTGCATCTGCTCTTAGCTTCTCCTTAGAGTGACTAACCAGCCTAAAAAGGAACATGTTACCAGCCACTTATCTAGGAAGGAAAGACATGCCCAAAAGCAAAGAACATCAGAACTGGGAATACTGAGTTTTGCAATTTTAAGATTTAAGTAATGTACAACCTGGTATTCTTTTTTTTTTAATTTTTATTTTTAGTTGTAGGTGGACACAATACATTTATTTTATGTGGAACTGAGGATTGAACCCAGTATCTTGCACATGCTAGGCAAGTGCTCTACCACTGAGCCACAACTCTAGCCCTACAACCTGGTATTCTTGAGCTGAAGTACAAAGTAATTAACTTTTATTAAGACTTGTGAATTAAGGAAGTTAGACTTACCCTGTTTTTGACTTAGTAAAAGTGGCTTTTAAAATTCTCTGCATTCTCTAATTCTCTTACAATGTAGTTTGACGACAAGTGCAACACCAGAATCCTAAGGCAGAGGTTATCACAAGGGCTGTGATACATACAGATAGAAGAATCAAAGAATCTTTTTATTGAAGAGCAAAGGTTGTTGAGATAATCTGCTCAATTCCCAAAATGAACCCAGGCTCCGTTGTTAAGTGACTTAAAGGTCTCATAGCCAACAGTGGCAGAGCCAGGGTGGGACCCCAGGTCCTATCTCCCTAGCCCAGTACTTATTCTTCTTCATCACCCTTCCTGTCTGCAAAATGAGGTTTTTATTACCTACAACAATAACAAAACCATGAAAAATATCTAACTATTGTTGGTCAGAGAAAATTCTGGACACTTGAATTTGAGCCTCATCTACCACTTTTTACTACCATCAAGAAGTCAATTTTTCTTTCCTCTATAATTGCATTTCTCTTGCTCAAAAAAGTGCACTTTGATAGTTCAAAGACCAAAGGACTGGGGGTCAAATAGCCTCCTTTTTGCAATTGGTTTTATTTTGGGGTGATGAGGCTTTTAAGAAGTTATGAAGCCTTTTGACCCTCAGTTTTCTCATTTGTGAGACATGAATCATAAGAGATGCTCTTTGAATCCCAGGATTTTGTTTGGGACTATGGCACATAAAAAACATAAAGATGCCCTAAGATTGTCACTCCCCTTTAGGAGGTGCAAATACTTTCTTACCTGATTGCGTGCATATCTCCAAGAATCCATGAGGCTCAATCATTAATGTTTAATTGTTAGTATTCACTGAGGGAAAAAAAATTTAGCATCTGCAACCTTCTCCTGCCATTAAAGAGCATGCTTTGCTTATTTGTTACAATCTGTCTTCCAAGCAGCTCTTATTAAAGCACTTGGGAGTGCTATCATACAGAGAAAGAACATTGACTAAGGTTCCAATGCTTGGATTCCAGCCCTTGGCTCTACCATTGTCTTTACAAGTGACTTTATCAAGTCTTATCTTTGCTGGACCTCAGTTTCTCCCTATATTAAAAGGGGGTGGACTTTTACTGATTGTTAATTGTGTCATATGCCCCATGGGAAAGTTGATGAAGCACATTGATACTCGAATGACAATGTGCACAGACTTCAACTTCTGCATAGATTTGAGGTTCACAGTCAAACTTAATATATAATGGACTCCAGGTTAATAAACCCTAACCTAGTTGATCTCAAACTAAAAATTATCTAGGAATGCTATAACTAATCAGTCTCTATCATTTTGGACAACGATGGAATTCCATTTTCAGTTAGCATTTTAATTCATTAAAGTTTAACTGAAAGCCTGCTGCTGTTAGGAACTTTCTCAGGCTAAGGACAAGGTCACTTCACAGATGAAAGTCATGTGAAAAAGGATCTGAGCCCCTCAATATTATTTAAAACGAAAACTGCTAAGTCTGTCATTCCATATCTTAAGGATAGACAATTTTTTGGCTCCCACATCTAGGCCTACAACTAAAATATACTACCACTTTGTAAAGCAAATTCTTTAATCTCTGTTCATATTAAAAAAGCAAATTTAAGAAATGGAAATTCCATTTTTTGCTCTGAAAAGATACATGGAATGAGAAGAAATAAACTTAGATCATGTCTTTTTCTTGATACAGCCTGTTTTGAAAATCAGATGAATGGGCAACGAGTTACATATTCTACCAATTAATGACTGACCCCTTACAGAGAGTTATAGGCTAGATATATGGTGGTTGACTGGAATAGAGTGCTTTCAAATTAATTTAAGCACAAAGAAAATTTTCTTTGAAGAATATGAGAATATCTAAAGGAACCCAAGGACAGGAAGCATAGACCAGCCTCAGAAAGAACCAGAACCAAGAAGCTGGGAAATTGAGAAGAAATGGTTATTTTCTTCCTCTCTGGAGGAGGCTGAATGGTCCCTAATTTCCTCTTCCCTCTTCACATCTGCTTTGTTTCTCAGATGAGCAATGTCTGCTTCAAGATGTTTATTCTCACAGCTACCCAGCTCAGCCCTGCAACAACTTTCTTTCTAGTCCTTAACAAAGACTGACTGGAGTCTCTAAAGCCCAATTCCAAATTTCCTGCAGGGAATATTTGACTGTTCCAGTTTTAGGCAGGGATATGTTCCAGTGAGCTGAGAGAAGTTGGTTAGTATTACTGCCTTCTCAATAGGAGCTAGAGGAGCACAATTCCCCAAAAGGAGACTTGCATGGGCAAGTGAAAATAATAGGGTTCTTAAGGACTTTTATTGCTAGTATGTGGCAGACAGACTTTGAATAAAAGAAAGGAAATGAACAGAATCAAGAGCCTCATGGTGGCCAGCTGAGTATGGAGCTATGATGCTTGTTTCCATGGGATAGTCTCTTCCTACACTTCCTCATGAACAGAGAGGAAGCCTTTACATGGAGAAAATATCCATAGCCTCACAACTACCCCTTACCACAGGAGGGTGGAAGTAGGTAAGTAGTCTTGGTCAGATCTCTTTCAGACCCAACACAGAAAACTTGAAGTTTCCACCACAGTCTGACGTCTTCATCATGGAAACGGTAAACCAGAGTAGCAATGAACAATACAGACTTTCATAACAAAAGTTCTTGGAACATTTAACTGCATATTAATGTTAATCTCTATCGTATTTTTCTTTTAAAGATGGCTGGGGAAAATGTAGCTTAGCTTTGAAACTATACAACTGTATTAATTAGCATGTTTGATTGCTAAAAATATAGGCTCATTTGAGTTAGCCTAAGAAAAATTACCAATTTATTTCAAGAATACAGTGATGTTTAAGGACACGAGCATGAAAGGGCAGCTTGAGTTGTACTGAAACAGAAAACCTAAAAGGTATCAGGAACCATGATATCCCTCTTCCCACTAGTTTCTCTGCATGTCACGGTGAGCGTTCTTCATTATTATCTCTGCATACTGGTTTCTACCTGCCCCCTAATTCATAGGGTAGGGTGTGGCTGCCAGCAATAGCAAGTCTCTGGAAACACGTGTGTGTGTGTGTGTGTGTGTGTGTGTGTGTGTGTGTGTGTCTGCTTTGTACTTCCTACTGCTCACCCAGAACTTTCCACATTGACTTAAAGAAGACATGGATGGTTTTAGCTGGTGAGAGAAGATAAACATTCCATGCTTTTTCGTTTTCCTTTTTATTTTTTGGATTTATAAAACAGGCTCTTTTGTAATAGCCAATCAGAAACAAAAGTTCTGCGAGTCAAAACTTTTGATTTAAATGATGTAGACTTTATGGAGAAAAGAAAAGGATCACAAGGGCTGAAAGGCCTTGAAAGAAACAGGCATAGAATTTTTGTCCTAATAACACATTGAAAAGAGAAGGAGAAGAACACCCAAACTGTGACTTCCCCTCCTCAGGTAGAGGAGGCTGGGAAGCGGAGCTGGGGACAAGAGAACCAACAGCTACAGGGACTGAGGAAGAGGTGGCAACAGAGCCCTCGTGCACCCCTCCCCACGGAGGCCAGGGAAGGTAGCCCAACCCAGTCAGTTGGAGTAAGCCCACACTTTTCCCTGATCCTTTGTGCTGCAATTAGCTAGGGTTTGTTGCCTTGCTGCGTGTAGCCCATCTACTGACAACACTCAGCTTTTTACCTTGACCTGTTCAGCAAAAGGGGAGTCCTAGACTTGGGAATTTGTGCATCCGCACCTGCTCTGCCCCTTGTAAACAAGGGGAGGACTCTGATTGGCTTAGCCTTGGTTAGGCATTCACTCCAGTCCAACAGTGTGTGGGCAATGAGTGCAGATTAATCCGCTTTGTAGGGGGCGGGAAGGAAATTTAGGGAGAATCCTTGAAATTGTGCAGAGACTCCAAAATGGGTTCATATGGAATTTACACAGTTTTAATCCACAGAAATGAATCATTTACATGTCTTAGCTTTCAGACCTATAGAATTTAATCTTTTATGAATTATTATGTAATCTTGGATACAATGTCTCTGTGCTCCATTTTGTTGTTTTGGTTTTGTAGTTTTTTATTTAAACTTTAAAGATACTGGTAAAAGTAATTCTAAGGTTTCTTAAAACTAAGATTTATGATTCTCTTTATTTCACCATGTCTTTTGATAGTGAAGGAGTTAAAATATATCACTCTGGCATATTGACTGCTTTGCATTAAGGACATGAAAAACAGCAGGTGCAAGAAGTTCCTTCTGACCTATTTTCTGTTTCTGAAATGCAGATGAAATTCCATGTGAAAGACACTCTCCCTATACTAAAAGCCAACGTGACATTCTTATCATCAAAGACAAGAAATGAAACTGAGAGAATTTTGTTCAAAATAATTAATCTTTTAAATCTCCCAACATCATTTAGTTGTTCTCAGAATGTACTGTTCTTTGTCCAATTCTATTTATAAGAAACTGACTGTAACTGCTTCTTTGGGTCTTCACTTCTTTATGAAGGCACCCATGCCTTGTAAAATTTGCATTAAATGAATGTGTATGCTTTTCTCCCATCAGTCTGTCATGTGTCAATTTAATTCTCAGGCCCAGCTGTAAAGAAATTCTAAAGGGGAAGTTTTACTTCACTACAATAGACACAGGTTGATCATTCAAGGAGTTGTATTAAAAAATTAAATTCTGTTCAAAAACAACCAGTACAGGACTGGGGTGCGGTTAAGTGGTAGAGCACCTGCCTGCCCATGCATAAGCTTTGATCCCCAGCACTGCAAAACAAACAAACAAAAGCCTTCAATGTGTATAAACACCAAACAGCCCATACTGTAATAAATCAATTCTTTTGAACATAAAGAGGTATGCAATTTTTTTAATTGCCAAATAATATTATATATGTTATGTATTTGTGAAGAAGTATACAACTTTTGTTAATAAAAATCAGCTTACCACTAATGACATATGGAACAATATCTAAAGAATATTGATTTAACATAGAGTCAACAATCTAATTGGTGCAGGCACCAACTTTCTTAACAAAGCTCTGAAACACAAGAAGTAAACAAAGAAGCAGTAAGTGGGGTGACTTTACATTAATTGGCTCCTTTTGCATAACAAAGGAAATGACTGAAGAGAGAGCCTACAGAATAGGAGAAAATCTTTGCCAACAAACAATTCTTCCAAAAGGGGATTGACATCCAGAATACACAAAGAACTCAAAATACTTAACACCATAAAGCAAAACCAAACAAAACCAAATAACCCAATCAAGAAGTGAGCAAATTGTCTAAACAGATATTTCTCAAGAGAAGAAATACAAATGTCTAACAAATACAAGAAAAAATGTTCACCATCCTTAGCAATCAGGAAACATAAATCTAAATGGCATCTAGATTTATCTCACTTCAGTTAAAAGAGCAACCATCCGAATACAAATCATAATAATTGCTGATGAGGATGTGGGGCCAAAGGTACACTCATACATTAGTACAACCACTTTGGAAAGGAGTATGGAGAGCCCTCAAAAGACCAGGAATGGAGTTACCATTTGAACCAGCTATCTGTCTTGGTATTTATCCAAAAGAACTAAAATCAGCATACTGTAGTTATAAATACATAACAATGTTGACATCAACACAATAGCCAAGTTATGGAACCAACCTATATGCCTTACAACAGACAAATTCATAAAGAAAATGGGGTGTAAATAAACAATGGAGTTTTACTTAGCCATAAAGAAGAATGAAATTATGTCATTTGCTGGTAAATGAATCAAAGTGGAAGGCATCATGCTGAGTGAAATAAGTCAGACTCAGAAAGTCAAGGGTTGAAAAGTCTCTCTCAGAAGCAGAAGATAGAAGGAAAGAATTTTTAAAAGGGGGACCTCATGAAAATAGAAGGGAGAACAGAAAAGTAGAGGAAGGGACCCAAGCGGCAGGAGGAGGATTGGAAAAAGGGAGGAACTGCAGAATAAAACTGACCAAATTATGCTGTCAGATACATGCATTAATATATCACAATGAATTCTTTTATGTATGACTGTAATGCACCAATTAAAAAAATAAGTAGAAGGGAGACCAGGAAAGTAGAGGAAGGGGGCGAAGGGAGGGAAGAGGAGAGGGAGAAAAGTAATGGGTATTGAAATGGAGAAAATCATGTTATATGCATCTATGAATATGTCCTAATGAATCCCACTATTATGTATGTCTATAATACACTAGCAAAAACATTTAAAAGAATGTTTATTTGAAAAATCATATATCTTGGTTGGACTCTACTTATACTATATTTCCTATCTATTTAGAAGAAATTCTACAAGAGTTTATTCTTTGTCTACCCTGCTTAAAATATCTGATTCAAACATTTTTATCTTATCCTCTTCCATAAAATCAGCTGTTCCCACCAAAATATGCTCAAGGAAATCTTGAAAGGGGAGTTGACAGAAAGGCCACCGACTTACATCTAACTGGTGCCAACATTTTCTCTTCAACATTTCTCTTCACTTAGACCTGAAGCCTGAGTCATTTTTTTTTCAAGTTTCAGAGATTTATTAATCAGTGTAATAAACTCCAACAAATCAACATGATTTCATGCATTTAAAGGGGAAATATTTCCTGGTTAAGTGGAAAATTGTGCGGATGCTTCTCAAAGACCTTTATCATAAGCAGTTTTACAGTGAAATGTTTCATTTAAAGTCTGGGCCTTCTTTCTTCAGTTTGCTGTAATCAACATTCACTGAGTAGAACTTGTATTGATCATTAGGACCCAGTTTTTTCCAGGGTTCTGGGTTATTCTTCCTGTCCCAGCTGACATCTGGATTGAACAATGCCAGACGCATCACATACTGTGCTGCTCCAGTACCTCCTGCTCCAATAAATACGAAGAGGGGAATCAAGCTTGGATGCTTCTTGGTGATGATCTGGTGGAGCATGTTTGCAATAGAGGCCTCCGGCCCAAAACGAGATAAGAAAAACCTGTCAGGCCCAAGACCAAGCAGCCTCTGCACCCAAGCTGTGCCTGAGTCATTTTTGAAGCTTATCTTTCTCTACTTTTCATATTCAGTCGGATACCAAGAAGACCTGCTGACTCTTCATTTGTGTTTTCTCACTCATACACACACATCCATTCCTTTCTAGTTCCCCTGTCACCCTTCATTTCAGTCCCTTTCATCTCATGCAATTTCAATATCTTTTTTTTTAAATTTTCTGATCCATTCTGTATATTGTTTCCCAGAATTTCCCCCTCCACACCACTTTTCTCTGCTAAAGAAAAGCAAAACACAACACAATCAATGATTGCAATGGCTATTACCAATAGAATGAAATCCAAATTCCCAAAGCCAGTATTTTTTTTTCAGGCCAAGTCAGTACCGTTAAGAGATTTCTCTATCCAGATACCAGAGCCTCTATCTTACTAGAAAAATTAAAGTATGTGCTTTGGCTCAGAGGACCTTCCTACCTGGTACTTATAACCTTCTCTCCTATATCTTGTCACCAGATTCCTCATTGTCTGCCCTCTTCAGATCGATCGTGAATTCGGGCACCTGCTTGGCACCTGCTTGGCTTTGGATTAAGCTTCTAAAAAGGTGCTTTTGGGAATCTCACTTCATGCAGTGTGGCCAAATATGTCTTCTGACAAATTTGACCCAGCTGAGGAGCAATACCCTGGCCCTTACCATCTGGGAAAGAGCAAGGTAGCCTTTAGTGGTCTTTTCAATATGGCCTCCACACAGATTTTTCTAAAAATTCCTTGTTATGGTTTGGATGTGAGGTGTACCCTGAACGCTCACATGAGACAATGCAAGAAGGTTTGGAGAGGGGCTGAGGTTGTGGCTTAGTGGTAGAGTGCTTGCCTAGCATGTGTGAGGCACTGGGTTCAGTCCTCAGCACAGCAAATAAATAAGCAAACAAGTAAGTAAGTAAATAAATAAAAAATAAAGAGCATGTGTGTGTGTGTGTGTGTGTGTGTGTGTGTGTGTGTATTTATATAAAATGATTTCTCCTCCAAACCTCCTCCCTCTCTCTCTCTCTCTCTCTCTCTCTCTCTCTCTCTATATATATATATATATATATATATATATATATATATATATATATGAAATGACTAATGATTGTGCTTTAGCCTTAGCCTAATCAGTGAGTTGGTCATGATGGGATTAACTGAAGTGATAGGGTGTGGCTAGAGAAGGTGGGAAATGGCTTTGGGTATATATTTGTATCTGGAGAGTGGAGTTTCTCTCTCTGCTTCTTGATCACCATGATGTGAGCTGCTTCCCTATGCCACACACTCTGCCATGATGTTCAGCTTCACCTCAAGCCCAAAGAATGGAGCTGGCCTTCTATGGACTAAGACCTCTAAAACTGTGAGTTCTCAAACTTTTCTTCCTCTATAATTATGCTGGTTGGGTTTTTAAGTCACAGCAGTAAAACAGTTGATTAAAACATCCCTCCTTGTGCAAATGATTTATTACAGCATAGAGTCCACCTATGGTACCCTAAATCTCTACAAACTCATCCTAATTCATTCTCTTATTAGAAGTCCTATTAGTCATCACAAAAGAATGGAGAGGTCACTCCTGTTAGATTTCTAAGGCTGTTTTCTTCTAACATATGGATACAATCAGGGAATCCAGTGTGACCTCTCTATCCCTCATCATGTTCTCTGCTTCTGTAGACTGTGTTTCACCTCATCACCAGGAACATATCAGGAATGACCACTCCTAGTGATCCAGTCAGAGTCAAAGTCCCCTTCAACTCTGTCTCTACCTGACCCATTAGCCTGTCAGTCTCTACTTAACCAAACAGGGCCTCAATGAAAGTATGTGGGGTGTTTGTTGTTACAGTTGTTTCCTGAAATGACTACATTAACAGGGTGCAAATGATGGCAGGATGTAGATTCTTGTTACAGAGGTTGATTTTGATCAGAAGTAGTTACTCAGAAGCAGCATCATTCAATGTAAGTAGGGACACAATAACCTTATGATCAAATTAAATTATGTAAGAAAGGCCTAGATTGCTAAAGAATGGCATTCTTGGGGGTTCAAAATGGATAAACAATAAGGTTAGGGATTTCTAACTTCGTGCTAAAAGCAACAAAAATACATCTCATTTTTGAGAAAAAATATGTTCACCTAATTTTTTTTTGTACCAGCAATTGACCCAAGGGGCACTTAACCACGAAGTCACATCCCCAGCACTTTTTAAAAATATATATTTTATTAGCAACAGGGTCTTACTGAGTTGCTTAGAGCCTCACTAAGTTACTGAAGCTGGGTTTGAACTTGAGATCCACCTGCCTCAGACTCTGGAGTCACTGGGATTACAGGCATGTACCACTACCTCTGGCTCTTCACCTAAATTTCGGTGGAGAAAAACAACTCTAGTGTTAGTGATAAGGCTGGATTGGAAAGACCTGTTTATCAAATGCTTCTTTGCAGAGCTGGTGAGCTTTGCTTGGACACATGGTGTTTCCACAAGGCTAGTAGTACAGTAGGATTTCAGCCTCGACAGGAAGATGCCTCAAAGGGTCTTCTTTGTTGCCTAAATCCTTTTGTCTCCCATACCAATGCCACTACCCAGTCTCAACTATTCTTAGTAATCCATAGAGAGGACCAAAGTTCCTCCTTCTATTTTATTACACTACAGATAACCTAAAAAGTACATCATATAAAATAGGTAAGTATAGAACAAAAGGAAAAACCAATAAAGCAAATGTATAATGTGCTGATACTACTTTAGTATTTAACTTCATTATTCATGATGGTTATTGTGTATGTTTGAAGATCCATAAAATTGATTTTCTACCCATTGGGGAATAAATGGGCTATTTAAAACAATAGGCCCACAAACAAATCCTCTGAGGTGCACGACAGCACATTTTCCTCCTTATAATCGCCCACAATTAGAGCAGATTCTTTCAGATACATAAATTAAAGCAATAAAAAGAGGTGGCTATAAATAGCTCTGCTTTTTCACACTGAAGGAATTGAGCTGTACACTACAAATCCTTGCCCAAAATAACTTTGTTCTGTAGTTGCAAGCACTGATAAGAATAGGTTATGGAATCACCAGATGGGAAGAAATCTTAGTCTAGTGCAAATCTTTTCTTCCAAACTAGATTGGCTCAAACCTCCCAGAAGACAAGAATCTGTCTTGCTCTACTTGGATCATCCATATCAGTGAATGTCCACAGATTAGGCTGGAAAAAGAGAGAGAGAGAGAGAGAGAATACCTGTGGGTGTTTCTTATAGCTCATACCCTACACAGTGTCCCTTCCCAGGGAAGTGAGAATGGGATAAAGCTGACAGACTTCACATGCTGTAGTGGGTGCTCAGGGACTGAGCATCTTTTCTTATCTCTGGTTGAGATGCTTGAGGTCAGGTGAAGAACTGATAACGTTATCCTCAAAATGCTTCTGAGATACTAAATCCAAAATCAGGATGCCCATTTGGGGGTTTGAGGGCAGACTGAGGGCCAAAGTATGAAATTAAAATAGGACAAACAATCAAATCAGGGGTTCTGAAGGACTTGGGTGGGTGGTAGAGTCCTTTTGACAGATTTGGAGTCACAAGAACGATACTTCCATTCATAGATATTAAGTTCAGACACTTCTTCCGCAGAATAATTTTTTAACATAAACTTCTTGAAAGACAACTGGCTAATTAAGCAATGTGTTTTGCATGACAGATTTCTTTTGATTATAACAATTATAATCAAGAAGGATCACCAAAATAATAAAAATGAAAAAGCTAGAGCTCACACAGCTGCCTATTCATTTAATTCTTTCTTTTGTTTATCTCATGTCAATTTTATGTTTTGTTTGTAATAACAATGAAGGCAATCACGTTTAGAATAAAGTACTCCACAGAGTACAACTAACACACAACGGCAGAATACACATTTTCATTTCTTTGCTTTAAATTTAATACTAATCATTTCAAAAATCTGAAAAATAATAAAAAGTGAATCTGGAAAGATGCATCCTCAAGAAATTGACAGTCCAGTTAAGATGAGACCTGCTCATTTCTCTAGCCATTTAATCAACCATATGTTTCTCAAGAAGCTGATGTTTTAAAAACCATGTTTTAGAACTATCAAGTCTTAGAGATGAAACAAACTCAGAATTCATCTGGCTCCAAGTATTCTCTAATGTGCCTTTAGAATTAGACTAACAACCAGAGAGGAATTAATGCATGAAATATGAGAAACCACGAGTAAAGGAAATGCTGGGACTACAGAAAGCTCAAGAAGGAATTGCCAATGTTGGACAAGATTTGGTGAAAGAGATTCTCCAGGGCCTTTCAAAGGTGAGGGCAGAATGGGGTGAGCCTCTTGGTTGTTCCATTGATGCTATAAAGAAACGGATCTTTATTTTCCTAGGAGTTTATATGTGGAAGTCCCGGATTTTCAGGAGAGATGCTTCATGTGTAAATCCCATCACTTTTCTGTGATGTATTTCTGTGACCTACCTTATCATGTAGATAATCCGTTTTTAAAAAATCTTTTTACATGTAATCTTTTTATGTGTCTTTGAGGGTTTAAATTTTTGATGAAGCACAGCATTTGACTATGCATGGTACATGCTCAAAGAGCTTCAAGATGGCAAACTATGCTTGAAAATTTGAAGAACGCTGAATTTTGATCTCAGAATCAAAACTGCAATAAACTATATATTCAGGCATATTTTTATACAAGACAGTATGTCTTTTTATGTATTTCTTACCAACAAGTATAACAGGCATATAAGGTAGAGATTCTCTTAGAAATGAAGCCATGGGAGTTCATCTGGCTAAGTGGTCTTCCTATGGGGAAGCAGCCAGGCACTGGCTAAGCAAAGTCAAGAGAAGAATTATGGAAGAAATGGTTGTTCTTTCAACTTTTATATTCATCCTAAGAGAAAATCTTTTTATTTACTTATTTTTAAAGTTCTTCAATAGATCCCTCAGGATCCTTAAAATGAAACCTGGGGAAGTTAATCTAATCATTCCTTATAAATTGAAATTCAGTATTCCTATTGTCTTAATATTATCCAGAGACTATTTTATATAAAACCCTGCAAAGATAGAACATCTACAAAAAATAATTTAATCTTTCTTCATTTAAAGGATAATGCTAAATTTATTAATTTAATCATTTTGACATTTCAGAATATGAATCATCAATTTTTTCATTATAAAACAATATAACCACATTATGTTTTTTTAAAATGTTAAAACTAGAGAAGAAAGAAATGAGCTATGATCTCACCAGCCTAAAAAGCAACTACTTCCATGCTCGTGTGATTTTTACATTTCTCCACATGAATAGTTTTTCTTATGCATAAAGATTAATGGAGAACTAAGATCTTTTTCTAATTTGAGTTTATGGGCATTTGAAGAGGGACAAGGCAGGAGATGCTTGAAGTCAACTAGTAATTGATAAGAACAGAAAGGCTTGCAGAACAGACCCCATGGTTGTACCTCACAGCTCTGATGGAAGGAGACTTAGAAACTGGAGTCCCCTCAATGCAATGCCTGCTGCTCCTGAGATTCTCTTGAATTGTTTTATAACCCTACCCTCCTTGCGGACCAACCAGACAAATTCAATCATGCCTTTTAGGGTAAGTCTAGGCATTTTAATTAAAAAACTCCTCAGCAGATTGTGGGGCACTTGCCTAAAAGAAGCACCAGTATGGTGGTATTCCCAGTCATCAAGCCCATTCTGGAAGAGAAGGATACAAACTGGATGGTGGCAAAAGAATCTGAGCAGCTCTCTACCTTCACCTTCAGCTAGTATTCCATTGACCTCCATCTTGGAATAAATCCAAAAGTTTTTGAGGCCTAAAGGGAAGACTGTTTAATGCCTTTTCTACCAAGTGGGAAAGTGAATGCAGAAGATGGGAAGAAAGCAGAAGTTGGAGGCAGGAGAGGAAGAAGGGAAAGAAAACATGGGGAAATAGTAAGCACTGTGGGAAAGCAAGAGTTCTCCTGTTCTTTAAATATGTTTGTAATACACTGCTTAGGGTCTACATGAATGAGAGAATCAGGTGAAGGCAATGGAGATGCTTAAATTGGAGAATAGAAACCATAAGGACTAGAATAGCTGTCTTCAAATATTTGAATACCCAGTCTCCTAATAAGGCCCAACACATGCCAAATTTTAGACCAAACAGTATCTACAACTTTGGCATGAAAAAGAAATTAGACTTCTGTACTTTAGCTGCAAAGGTAGAATCAGTAAGTTCTTTCTATGAGAGAGTTTACAAGGACAGAAGGGCTTTAGAGTCTTAGTCTAAAGTCCTGGGCTTTTATTATTAACTATGTGATCTTGAGAAATATATTAAACTCTCTGAATTACTATTTTCTTACCAATAAAATAAAGGTAATAACATAAGATTTTGAGACTTACAAGATTATACACATATATAAAGGCTCTAGTACCATGTCTTTTGTTGGTAATTAAAGCACAATGCTTGGGGCTGGGGATGTGGCTCAAGCGGTAGCGTGCTTGCCTGGCATGCGTGCGGCCCGGGTTCGATCCTCAGCACCACATACAAACAAAGATGTTGTGTCCACCGAAAACTAAAAAATAAATATTAAAAAAAAAAAGCACAATGCTCATGGGCATTTTCCTGTTGCTCTGTAATTGACAACTGGAACCCAAAGCTGAAGGCAAAGAAGCATCAAGGACCAAAGGGTAAGTACAGTGGTGCATTGCTTAGCAACATCAATACTTTCTGGGAAATACATTATTAGGCAGTTGTGTCCTTGTGTGAACATCATCAAGTGTTCTTACACACACCTGAAAGATATAGCCTACTGGGCATCCAGGATGTGTGGATGTGTATGTGGTATAGCCTATTGCTTGTAAGGTCATGGTGAAAGCAACATGAGATTAAATCAAGCACAAGAGAAAATGATGCAGTCATGAGCTGAGGCACACAGACACGTGAGGTTGCTGCTGGCATAACACAGCATCCTGTGTTATAGGAGACATTTTGTAATAAGTGGAAATACAGTGTAAATAATGATAAAAGAGGGTGGCATAGTAAATGCATAAATCAGTGGCAGGCATTTATCATCATTATCAAGCATCATGTACCATATATAATTGTATGTGCTATACTTTTACATGCCTGGCAGCTCAGCAGGCTTGTTTTCACTGTGATATTACATCAGCTCTGATGTCACCGGGGGATAGGAATCTTCAACTTCATTATAATACTATGGGAGCACTGTGGCATAGTGGCCTGGCATTGAACAAAGTGTTGTTAGGTGGTGTGTAACTACAATGAACAAGCAGCAACCAGACATCCCTTTGAGGATGTATCAAGAAGTGGCTGAACTTGTTCTGCTTCTCCAGCTTTCATTATTACCACCTGCTTTCTGTCCATATACGCAGACAGGGGCTGGGAAAATTCGGAAAAGTCCTCTTCATTCTTGGGGTGCTGTGCAGTGAGGAGATACTTTTCTGCTCCCTCATCACTTACCAATTGGCTGTGGGCTTATACCACAGATGGCCTGGTCTACCTCTGTCCAATCTGACAAGTACAGAAATGGAAAGGAAAGGCAGAGAGAAAGGGTAAGGTACCACAGTTTCCATGCCCAACATTTAACAGTCAGTGATGGGAATGTGATTTTACCATGGATCAAAGAGGCGCAATGGAAGGCAGCCAGGCTTGAGCCTGGCTCGTCAGTATCTCACCCAAGAGAACTGACTGCCAAGAAAGTGGACCCTGGTAACAAAACACAGAGAATGAATCACCAAGGCTGGGAGCAGATGGTGGAGATTGTGAAGTGGGAGGTTCCCTATGGGGTTTCTGGAAAATTCACATAAGCACCAATGAGGAAACGAGTATTTGGATGTCTGCCACAGAGAAGGCACCAACAGCCAACCAGGACTGGCCAGAGAGACCTCAAACCAGGGACAGGTAAGAATTGTCTTTCTCCCTGTCCCCTCTTCCTAGACTCTTCACAGAGAGGAGAAATGCAAGTGTCAGAAGAGGAGGCTCCAGGAGGGCATATACACCACTGTGCTCTGGGGCCAGAGGAGAGGAAATGTCATTGAATAGGACCAAAATTAAAGTTTTAAAGTGAACTAAACTGGATTGTGCTTGTTATTCCTGGAAGTGACTGGAACCCTAAATGTGGCTGTACCAGAGTTTTTGTTAGGAGACATAACAGAGAGGTTGTGAGCATGGCAGAGGCGAAGGCAAGAGGCAGTAGAAAAAGGAAATCTTATGAGCTAGGATCGTTCAATAAACCAGCTGTGGTAGCCACTATTTTCATTAGCAACAAAGTGGCAACAGGCGGGTCTGAATGATAACTCTTTGGGGAAATGCACTGGTGATGAATCACTGTGTGATTATGCGGGTGGGGTTTCCCCTGAAGGGACTGAACTGCTCCCTGCCAGCTGTCCTCAGGAGAGGTCATTTCTGGGGCAGGAAATCAGAACTCTGGGACCCAGAGCTAGTCTACCTAGCTCTCCCAGGAAGAGAAGAAACTCTGGGGCCCTGGAGTGCTTATTCCTGGTGGGGGCAGGGCCTAGCATCAGCACTGCCTGATTTTGTGTTCTGTTTTCAGGTCATTGTCCCTGACTTTTGTTGTGATTTGATCAATGTCTCAAATACATTGGCTTCTGATGCCCTGGCGGAAATTAAGAGAAAAGGTCCACAACAACTCTGAGAGCAAAGTAGCGCAGCAGAGGGCTGCAGCTGTGGACATCAACGGGAACAGCCTGGCCAGGCGTGACATCTCACAACAGCTGATTATAGAAGTATGCATACGTGAGGGACAGGTTCTTGAATGCACATGACAGGGTTCCCTGGGAGAGTTCAAGATTCCTACGCATAGCAGAGGGCGCTGGGAGTGGGGGATTGAGGGTTGCCAAATTATGCCAATAAAACTAGTGTGAGTCAAGCCATTATCATTTTAGTGACACTATAATTAGTTATTCAACAATGGAACAAGCTCTTTGTCACTACAAGTGTTTAAAGTATAAATATTTTCTTTTTATTTAACATGTATTTATTTTATACTTATTTTATGTCAAGCACTGTGCTAATAAGTGCTCAGACAAACCCTATTAAAAATCTGGTGTTATAGATGAAGGACCTGAGGCTTGCCAACTGAAGTAAGTTGCCTAGGAATTTATCACTAATACATAGTAGGGACTCCAGACCTCCCTGACTTATAAATGTTGGCCTTCTGAGTTTTTCCACCTTCACGATGATGTTTAATGATGTATTTGTTAATGTGAGAAAACATACCCCAATCTGGTTTTCACTTTCGCTACAGTATTCGGTAAATTACATGAGACATTCAACACCAGTATAAAAGTGGCTTTGTTAGTTGATTTTGTCCAATTGTAGACTAATGTTCACTGTTCTGAGCATGTTTAAGGTAGGTTAGGCTAAGCTATGATGTTCAGTAGGTTAGGTGTTGTAAATGTATTTTTGACTTAGAATATTTTCAATTTATTATAATTATACTGGGAAAACCACATTGTAAATTAAAGTGCATTTGTGCCCTAGAACATGCTAGTCTAGCGGGGCAGCAATGACACAAATGCAGATGATGACTCATCGATGCAGGTGTGCATGAGCTGTTGCAGAGGCACATGAATTAGTGTCATGGGAGGGGAAGAATGGAATGGAGGGAAGGCGCTATAGGGTGTGCCTCTAAGGCTAAATTATATATGATGGAAAGGAGTTAAAGAAGGAGGGAGTGTTCTGGGGGTGAGTGACCAGCGGACATTGCAGACAAGAGGGCCAGCGGTGATACTTAATGAGATAGCTCAGTAAACATTCACTGAGCAGTTGAATGCCAGCATGGGCCAAGTCCCCCAGTCAGGATACCACATAGCTTTGGAGACAACAGGAGGTTAGGGAGACCCTGAGCCTGTTGGCATGGAGGACCAGGGGCAAGATGGGCAATGCTAGTGACTGCAGACATCAACAGGCCAAGAGCCAGGTGGTAAAAAAAGCAGCTGTGGGTGTGGCAGAAATGTTTGGAGATTGTTTTCTGAGAGCATAGTTTGTATTCTAAGGTTTCTGAAGTGGAGCACTTCCAGATGATAAGATTCACGCCTGGGTGGGAGCCTTGACCGAAAGAAACAGGGCTGAGGGTCATCGGCATTAGAAGAACGCTCCAACATTTTGAGGCTAAGTAGACTTCTTGTAACTCTGAGAATCTACAGTTCTATTAATTACTTGACTTTTCCCGAAATGAATGGGTTGGTTAAGTGCTGTAGCACACAGAAATTGGCTGTCTCATTAAAAGTTGCTGTTTTACTCAGCTTTTTGCAAATGCACTGCCAGGGTGTTACGATCAAAACCCGTGATTTTTGTAATAGTACCAAATAAACATCTGGGGTTTATGATGTGTGGACAGTGTTTGTTTTTGACTCTAACATCCCACAACCTGGTGCAATGAAAGCATACAAGACCAGTTCATTGGTCTGCAGGCAACTGATGAAGCTCAGATATGTATTACTGTAAGAAACAAATGGGTACAGGTAAACAGCTTAGTTAGAAGACTTCAAAAGGCTTTTCAGTCACCAGAGGTATCTCAGGTGTTTGTAAAAACCTTGAGAAGCTTCCATCAGTCCCATGCATCTCTTTATGTGAGGCATGTTGACCATCATCAGAATGAAAAGGCACCTCTGAGCATGGTCATGTTAAACAGAGAACTCTGGAACACTTCGGTATGCATTTACCTTGAACAACTGCCATTCTGAAGTTATGACTTCTTGCCCCATGAACTTTTAAACTTTTGTTTAAAAAGGATTATTGCCAAATATAATTGTTATATCTTGGCCTTTGTTTTTCCCCAGTAAGAAGATAGCATAGAGATATAGATAGATCATTTGAGTTGAGCTGAAAAGACTAATTTTTATCACTAGCAAAGGCAATGTGTCAGAAATTGGAGATTTGTCTTTGACAAGTAAATTGGGGTTGGTCTTTTTCAATTGCTATCTGCTTCTATGCAGCTCCATAACCTCTGGGAAAATGATCATTCTGGGCTCTTGAAAATCCCCATAATTTTTGTGTCTTTGGTTGAAATTCAAAAAGACAGTACTGAGAGGTATACTCCCAACCCAATTTCAGTCCTAGAGATGGAGTTCTTTATTATGTTTTATGTCTCACAGCCACGTTCCTTCCCTCCCACTTGCTGGAAAGGTCAATTGATCTCAACTCTGTCATTTGAGGAAAATGTTCCCAGTCTTTTTTTTTTTTAATTGCTTCAAGTTTCAGCTTGTGGTGAATTTTTCTGGTTAAATTAAAAAGGCCTCAAAGACCAAGAGGCAACATGAGAAGTTCAGAATGGAAATGCTGACTGCTTTCTGACTGCTGCTGCTGACAAGCATCTACTATACCTAAACCTCAAGGATGCAAACACGAATCTTGCACTTCTGGGTTTCTTGTAGGGTATGTGCTGGGAGTGACAACAGAAGTGCTGACTTCAGTGGAAATTCTCTTATCAAAGACCCTTACTAATGTTTTGAAAATTGGGTCTCCAGGCTCTGATAGGCCCCTCTGAGTGCCATGGTGATGCACTCCTGACCAATCTAACCTGCTATAATGAACAAAAAGAAATGAACCTTCTCTATTAATTTGGCCACTTAGTAGGAAGTCAATGCCTGAAAGGACATGGGGGCTTTCCAAGTTCCTAGTTGTCTGGAATTTAAGGGGAAGGTCTGGTGCCAACCAGGGCAAACCAAAAGCTCTGTGCATGTCCTGATATTCCCAAAGGCCTTGTTCCCTTAGACAACACTTCTTGGAACTTGAAATAAAAAGTCTCTATTATTTGCTCTTTCAGGAAATGATTCACGGTATTTCCAAAATCAACAGAATCTCTCTCATACAGCAGAATATTTGAATTCCCAAAGCAGAAATTACAGACCTCCACAATCTCCTTGTTTATTAAATGTATGTCTGTTAGTGTCTCATTGCTTGTGATTGTGGCAGTCAGGCCCCAAATAAAGCAAGGTAGAAACTTTAAAAGTTTGGATTCTTTTAATTAAAAAAAATTTTTTTTAGTCTCCCTGAAGCACACCCAGGGTCCTGGTTCTACCTTCTAGGAGAGCAATTTGATGCTGATGCAGAAGGGATGTGTGAGGGGCCATGGAAAGAACGCCAAAGATCAGACTCATCAGATCTTAGCCCAGCATCAACCGCCTAGTGGCAGCAGGACTCTGGGTTCTTTGAGCCTGCAACCTCAAAGCCTCAGTTTCCTTAATTATAAGAATGATAACATTTATTCAGGAGTTTGCATGAGATCAGAAGACCTCATATTTTAAAAAATATGAAAAAAAACAAAAATGATGTCTGAATGTCATTGTAAGTATTATACTTGGAAACTGAGCACTTTGTCATTTAAATGAAGGGATGGCAGTGAAGCAGAACCCCTTGTGATGGGCAAAACATTCTAACTCAGAATTCCTCTAAGTGGCTGGGAGGATTGATAATAGGATTTAGGCAGATGTTCATCTTCATATAGTCTCTGGAAAAAAAGCAGGGCTACTGTGTGGGCTCCAAGACACCAAATATTCGGTCCTATAAAGCCTTATGTCCTAATATACCTTATATAATCCTATGTCCTATATACTCTTATGTCATAGGGTTCAAGAGTGTCTGTACCTTATATACCCCTGAACCCTATGTATCCTTATTGTCTGTAGAACTCAAATTTCTTCTATTAGAATTCTCTTTAAAGGGGTTGGATCCCATTAGCAAAGAAGGAATGGTGCTATTTATACAACCAACAACACTCAATTCATCATCCCCTCTGTGATGGATGCTGGAGTATACTGACCACAGAAATGAAGCACTCATTGACCCAGCTTTCTGGACGGTTGCTCAATTTCTTCTGTTTTCTCCAGAAATTGTTTCAGAAGTTGCTTCCCTTAACTTGAGGGAGCTGTTAATGCCTGGTCAATGTAAAGGTAGGAAGCCTGACATCCTGGTCTCAACTTAAGACATCTTTGAGGAATCATCCAGATCCAGAGTCTCTGTGGGAGTGCCTGAGGTCATTGGAGCATCTGCTCCATGGTTCAGTTGAACCATTTTCCTCTGCCCAGTCTTGTTTCCCTGGATTCCACATAAGTGTTATTCCTAGGAGCATGCCATGCTAAGACTTAGCACAGCAGCCTGAGACTACTGTCCTCTAAAACATTGACTACAAGTTTGACCCTTGTCTGGTGCCCAGAATTGAGATTTCAGCAGGGTTTGTACCATTCCCAGACTGATAAAGGCAGCTCACTGTGACTAAACTATTTATAAAAACAATGTGGTTCCTAATGAACAGCCACTTTTCTTCTGGGAGTCTGGAATTTTAGTACATGCTAGGCCAAGGATGCCTACATGACCAACCCCCACTAAAAACCCTGGACATGGAGTCTCTAATGAGCTTCCCTTATAGATGGCATTTACTATGTATTGCCACACATGTCCTGTGTGACTCCACTGGAAGAAGACTCTTGGAAGCTTGCAACTGATTTCCTCAGGACTTCATCCTATGTATCTTTTCCCTTTGGTAACAATTCTTGATACCCTTTTGCTATAATAAATCATAGCTGTGAATACAACTATATGGTGAGTGCTGAATCCTACCAGCAAATCACCAAATTTCTCAATGAACTTCCTGCATGCAATATGCTATCATCTCAGAAAACTTGGCCTAGTACCCCCTCCTGACCTCTTCTCCAAGACCCAATCTTCCTTCCAGCTCAATTACAATTAATATTGACATTCTTCCAGTCCAGTCCCCCAATCTTAGAATCTTAGAATCAAAGTCAGTTCAATTGACCAAGTCCTTCCAAATCTATCCTTATAACATCTTCAGAATGTGACCCCTGCCTTCTCACCACTGTCACTGCCGTCATCATAATTTCCATCTGGACAATTGCATCAGTTCCTTACTTGTTCTCTTCCGAGTCCCACTGGCACACAGTGTTGCCAAGTGAATCTTCCTAATGTAAACTTTGGAAAAAGTGAGTTTCTTGCTTTAAAACCAAAACAACTTCAGATTTCTTTTCACTGATGTCAGAATAGTGTTAAACTCCTTAACAAGGCAGTCAAGGTTTCTGTGAACTGGTCATAGCCACTGTGCTGGTCACCCTCCTTTCCACCCCCTGTACTGTGCCTTGAGGCCATTTGAAACCTTATACTGCTCACCAAAGAACCCTGTGGTTTTTGCCTCCTTTTTCTCTTTATTTATGCTACTTCTTCCTTTTCAAAAGGTCCCTTGCTCATCTTGTGTCAGGACTTATCACTGTTTTCAATGCCAACAGTCTTTTGAGCAGCTTCTTCCATAAAACCTTCCCAGTCTGCCTCCTCATGGTAGAATTAAAATTTTATTCTCTGTTCTTCTATGGTAAAAAATAGATTCCTTTTTCCTATTCCCTTTTGATGAATGTCTCTGAAAATGATATCCAGTCTCCCTCTCCTTTCTTCTTTCAGCTAGATCAATAGACTTGGCTTAAAGAAGAGCCAGAGGGAATTCTTGGCAAAACTTTTTTTTCCTATGGGATAGAGAACCATCATCCATAATTTGTAAATTGAGCATTCTGAACCAAGGATCTCCAAATGTCCTGGGTCCTGGTTCCCTAAGAAAAACTGAACCTGTATCTGCTTATTTGGGGAAATTTTTAAAGTAACATTTTATGAATATGTAGAGCACACAGATAAATAGTAATTTTTCAAAGGTGAGATAAAAAAAATACATGTAGAAAGTTCTAACAGTTTCATCCCATATCCCAGAGAATTATTTCAATGAGGTGAGTGCATCCCTTCCTGGATACCCTTTCTTCCCACTCCCAGAACTCTGTGTGTTCAGTTTCTTCCTTTATGAACTTCCTGCCTTGAATAAAAAAAAGAAACAAAAAACAAAAAAAAAAAAACCCCAACTTTTCTCAATTACACTCTGATAAAAGCTAGGACATATTACTTCTTTTTGGCCCCAGTGCAAAAATAAAATCATCTTCTCAAAGGAAAAAATGGATTTCATAAACAAAGCAAGTTTCTTGTGGTTTAACTGCACCTCTATAGCCAGAAGTTGCCCAAAAGGAATATGAGTCTTAATTTGTTAAAGAGGGCATGATATCCAGGCAGTCCTGAGGACTTTGTTGTTGTGTTTGTTGCCATCAGACGGTTGTGTTTAAATCATACCTTCTGATATGCCCCATGATTAGGAGGACTTTTCAAAATCTGGACTAGGCTGAAAGTAAATTGTGGCCAAATACTTCTTTCTTAGTGATGACAGATTCAGATTCATAATATAGAACTTCAAGTGGCAATGACCTTAAACAATATGAAGGTGTCACCTCACTTCTGTTGCAACAACAGATTTGAGCAAACCTAGCAGAAAAACAAAAGGACAAGAAATACGTAAAAGAGAGCAGTACAAAAATAACTATAGGAAAGTTTTGGGAAATATGATCACATGCAAATTAGCACTAACCTTATACTTGAGAATATGACCAAAGTGAGGCTCAGAAAGAAAACATGTTGCAAAAGAACATTTACCCAACTTTGCATTTAATAAGATCTTTGACTTAAATTATTGAGGAAAGAGAGCCCAGAAAGGAAACTTCTGTTGTATAAGAAAATCTCTGGGCTAGTGTTCTGGAACATTTCCCCACATAACTTTAATGTAATTACATTAACATCAAATGAAACCTTTGTGTTTATAAATGGGCTTTCTATTTCTGCAACACAGCTTATCAAATGAGTATTACTGGAAACCACTATGCCAGAAGTCATTGAAAACAGATTCCACAATAACCACAAAATGCAAGCTAAGCATCATTAGTTACTGTTCCACACACCACCCTCTCACAGACACAGAGACACACACACATGCACACGCACACATGGAAAGACAGCCACAGTTCATTCTGTCTCTGAGTATAATTTTCCAAACCCAGCCACCAGCCCACCACTAGAAATGGACAACGTGGGTTTAAAACAAAATGAATCTTTTTCTTGGGCAAATTTCATTTCAATTAAGGTCAAAATAAATGGGACAGAAAGGGTATACAATTACTTTATTTTCCATAGTGGTGCTGGCATATTCTGTGTACACCTGGTGCCTCTAGGCAGAAATCTTTGCTTTATACACTGCCCCATTTTCACATGGCTCAAAGGTAGGAGAAGCTGAGAAGTGGAGAAAAACCCTTCCTACTATCTGTCAGCAGCTGTAGTGAATTATGAAGCAGATGTAGTCCTTGAGGGTGCAACGTGAAGCTGCTGGTGGTGGTGTTTTTGCCCAGTGAAGCTTGGATGCACATGAGCAAATGTAAATCAAGTTATGCAGGTGATTAGTAGAGTTTTATTTGCCTTTTTGAATTTAAATTGAAGAATTTAAATGTGAAATATGGTCACATGGCATTTTATCCAGTAGTCGACATTTTAAAAAATGCTGCAGAAATCTTGGAATGCAACTCGTCAGTTAATACAGAAATTCTGAAAAGAAGCTATTTTTATGTCTCTCCACAGTAGACATGTAATGTATATCTTAAGATTGTTTTATTCTGTTGGTCTTAAATCAAATACAGATTGAAGAACCTCATTATTCAATAGCTGGTAAGCCAAGAGAAGAGACACATCAAGGCATAGGCTCTTTTCTAGTTCTTGGGATGTGACATTTGTAATTTAGGTTAAATGTCTGTGATAAATGACTAAAAGTGCCAATTAGATATGTGAATTCTCTAACGGGATGAAAAACTCTTAATAATACCAAGGAAGAAAATACCAAAACGAAGTATAGATTGTAACTAATGGGCAAGATTGCATCTAAGAGAAATCAGCAACAAAGAAATTTTTTTTTCCTGACACCAAGATAAATTTTGAAGGAGAGTCCTCTTTTAGTCAATCAAGACTTGTCAGTGGTTGATCTGTAAGCTATTTTCTGCCATTGTTTTTTTTCTTCATCCAGTGCCCCTGCTCAGGGCTCTCTCTCCATGTTTTATTGAACTTCTTAATTGGAAAAAAGAGGACAATCTGAAAGTGACACCTCTTCACACATACACACATGGACCTCAACTGCCTGAGTCCTAATCTACACACCTCCTTTCTTAGGGAATACGGGGACTTTGAGAATAGCAAAGTAATCCCCCTCACATAGAAGCCAATATACTTTTCCAGATTTAGTCAGGAAAAGAGAAACTTTTGTAGGTACTTCCAACATAAGGGATTTAACACAGGGAATTGTTTGCAATGGTGTTGGAAGGACTAAAGTGGCAAAAGGAAGAAGAGATCTGAAAGCTCTGATGCTTGCTTCTAGGCTGGCACCCATGAACCTGTTCCTGGTACTGGGAAGCTACGGGTGCTGCTGCTTCAAGTACTGGAATTGTCAAAATTGACCCTCCGTGGCTCAGACTGTAATCAGAAAATTGATTTGCTGCTCCTAGGCTGCTATAGTCTGCAGCTACAATGCTTCCTGTACTGCAGCATCAGCTGGGGTTGAATTAAGAAGTAGAAAGTTTCTCCCTCCCTCCCACATTCTGATCTTTCCCAATGCCTGCAATTGGCAGATATTGATGGGAAACCCCTGGCAAGAAGTCTGGAAGTGTAACTTGCGGAATTCTAGCCCTCAGCAGTACAAAGCAGATTGTTAAAAATGAAGTATTAAGCTGAGAAACGACAGATAATCAAGGGTCTGACAATTTGTTGTAAACCAAAGCTTGCTAGACTTTTTATTAGGTCATGGTTCATAGTGAAATTAGGATAAATTGGAGAAGATTTGGGGGGCCTCTATGTGGGGCTTGATAAAACATCTACTAAACTTTATTTACATTATAATTTATGATGAATAAGTTCAATATAAAGCATAAGGGGAGATGTTGGGTATCAAATTTGTCTGGAATTTTCAAGTAAAATATTTTAAAATTTTAATGATAAAATTCAGCTTGCTTCCTTAACATGACTTATTTTATGTTGTGATTTGTGCTTGAAATGACTACATGTAATTCTTATCAATATTCTTCAGTGACGTTTCTCAAATTCTTCATAGTCCTTATTGATGTTCATATGTGGGTGGTAGAAGAATTTAACAATTCAAAAATTCACTGTCATTGAACACATATTGAAAGACGAATTGCTCTTCCTTTATTGACAAACATAGTGTTGACATTTCTTGTGATAATATGATGGCTTTTGAATTCAATCAAAAAATTGCAAATAAAGTTAATATGTTCCTATCATGCCTAATTTGTGGGCGTGGTTAACCAGCACCTGTCTTAGATGTTTCTAAAGGACACACTGCTGAAAATAGATGGAAGGTTTGGATAAATATGAAAAATGGAGACTTAGTGCTAAGGCTGTATTGGGAGTTATAACAGTCCAAAGCCCCTGACCAGCCTCCCCAAACACACCTCTCCTGCACCTTGGCCGATCAGGGCACAAACTCCCATAGCAGATCACATTCTCCTCATTCATTTTTAACCATGTTTATGTGTTCTAAGTGTCCTACTGAAGGAGGTGCTAGGTAGTAGAGCACCCTGTGACTGCAATCTTTGAATTTTGGCAGAGTAGAGGTAAGGATGTGCTCTGTTTGCCATCTGCAGGAATCTTGGGGCACAGTTTCACACCTCACTCCACAATATAGGTCACAATATAATACATTCACTTGTGGCACACGAATTGGACGAGCAATTGGATCAGCAAGCTACTTTTAAGATCAGCAAGTACCACATAGTTTTATCTGCTATGGTTTTCAAAAGTTTGAGTGTAGGTGTGCCTGAATTTCCTTTCAATGATTTGTAAAAATCTACATTCATCCTCAAATACAGAGACATTACTTGACAAAAATTTCCAATATATTTCTATAGATCTCTAGAGGAACTTTGCATTGCAGCTCTGAAATAAGAACACTGGAAAACCATTCTTTGACTAGTATTGTAGGTAGTGCTATCTATGATGATTCCCAGGGATCCTGGGCTGGTAGCCATTCAGGTTATTGTAACAAAATAACCCAGACTGAGTAACTTTGAAACAACAGAAATATATTGCTTACAGTTCTGGAGACTGGGGATTCTAAGACTGAGGCACTAACTCTTTGGTGAGGGCTTGCTGTCTGCTTCAAAGATGGCAACTTCTTCAGGGTAGAAGGGTCAAGGAAGCACCCTTCAACTTCTTTCTTAAAGGCATTAATCCTATTCACAAAGGTGGAACCCTCATGACTTAATCACTTCCAAAAGGCCTCATCTCTCAATATATTAGATATTAGATTCCAACATATAAATTTTAGGGAGATATCTATATCATATCATAGCAGATGTCACCACCAAGATTAGACAGCCAAAGAACTCTGGCTTCCACCTTGCTTACCCTCTCCTGGTCTCTCACTTACTCCTCTGATTGAGGCTTGTTGTCTTATTTTGTGCTTTATGGAGAAACCCTTAGGGCAAGGCACTGAGAAAGGTCTCCAGCTAACAGCCAAAGAACTGAAACCCTTTGTCCTACAGTGTGAAAGAAAGTGAATCCTACTAACAATCCTGTGAATGAGTTGGGAAGCAGATCTCCTGCAGAACAATGAAATGACTAGAGCCCCAGCTAACACCTTGATTTCAATCAAAGGATTTTGGTGAAGCCATACCCAGATTTCTGACCACAGAAACTTCCAGTAGGGGCTGGGGATGTGGCTCAAGCAGTAACACGCTCGCCTGGCATGCGCGGGGCGCTGGGTTCAATCCTCAGCACCACATAAAATAAAATAAAAGATGTTGTGTCCTCTGAAAACTGAAAAACAAATATTAAAAAATTCTCTCTCTTTCTTCTGTCTCTCTCTCTTAAAAAAAAAGAAACTTTGAGTAATGTTTATTGGTTTTATAAGTTTTGGGGTAATTAATTACTCAGCTGTAGATAACAAATACAGTCAATGTCCTTCAATGAACAGAATTAAACTCATAAAGCATTTGATAGCCTCTTATAGTATACCAAGAACTCATTAATTACACAATCACAATCATTTGAAGAACGCCAAATTCTGAAAGTTAGGAAGGACACCAACAATAACTCTCATATGACTTTTCTTCTACTTCTTTCATAGATTTAGGATTGTTTTATAATTCATGAAAATAAATGCCTTAACATAGATTTGGTGAAAAATAACCAAATAAATGCAGTCTTAGAAAAAAAGAATACGCAGACACTTCATATTGATTTGCTGCACAGAAGAACTGAGTTTTATCTTACAATACTCTCATTGAAAGGAACTAATAATTTTTAATAAAAATTTAAGAAATTTGCTTTCTCAAAACAAAATAAATTTGTTATCAAAACACTGGGAAACACAGAAGGGTCCAAAAAAGAAGGTTAAAATTTCCTATTATAACCATCAACATTTTGGTGTCTATTTCTAGTGATTTTTTCCCTGTACAATATGTGTGTGTTTGCGGGTGGGGGTGGGGGTGGGATGGGTATGTATACATATACATTTGTAGCATTTATTTTTTTGAAAATAGGATTATACTGTACATTTATTTTGTAAACTATTCACTTAAAATATGATGAATATTTCTGTTATCTTATAAACTTCTTCAAGTTTCTATGGCTACATAATATTCCTTTGTATAAATGTACTGTGATTTTATTTAGCTGTTCCTGTTATTTAATACATTCATTTTTTCACTGCTATGTTGTCCTTCAGCATTTGAGTTTGTACAGTATGAAAACAAGAAAGAAAATACAAAATACATAGTTCTTTTTTTCCTTATTATTCATGATTAGTCAAAAGCAAACATAGGGATGACTAAGTTGTAGCTGTGGGGGGTTAAAAAAATGGTTCATGACAAAGACTGTGTTTTACATACTATCACTTCCTATATTCTTTCTTACTCCCAGAACCCTGATTTTATGAAATAGTGATTTTTCCCCCCAGCTTAAAATAAAACAATCTTATAAAGTGAGCAAAAATATTCCTTGATTTCCCAGATAGGTAGAGAGGCTGCATGATTCAGTTGTAGCCAATAATGTCAGCAGTGTTTGGAGGCACATTCATGAGAACACCATGGGGTGGGGGGGCGAAATCAGCATGACTATTGGCATCTTCTTTCTTTGTCCATCTCCTTGTTCCTGGTTGAAATGTATGCAAACATGATGACTGGAGTTCTAACAAACATCTCAAGAGTGTGATGGTGAGGATCTTGTTGTAATTTAGATGAAAGGTATAATTAGTATGGGTCTCAGAGAACGTCTTGAACCTTAAACTACATTTTGTGTTAGAAGAATAAACTCCTAAATTGTTTAAAGCCTGGTTTAGGGTTTTATTGTTTGCAGTCAAACATTTTTTTGTTAATTGAAAAAATGTCTAAGATAATAATACTTTGATTATGTATTCACAAGATAGCTCTTTTTGATGAAATTGTATCAGATTTATGTTGATAGCCTCTGCTACTTTTTTTTTTTTTTTTTTGTGGTGCTGGGGACCAAGTACAGTGCAGCAGAAATGTTAAGCATACACTCTGAGATACACCAGTAGCCCCACCATTATTCTTATATTAAACAGGGAAAAAGCACATGTTGTGTCACTGATGCCTTGCCAGGTTTTGCATATGGAGTACAAGATGAAGCAGGTGCAGATCGTACCTATAGAAGACATATCCTCTACCTATCAAAGTAACGAACAAACTGGGAAGAATGACAATCTCGAGAAACATTAATAGAGAATAAATAAATCTCTCTAGAGGGAAGATGAAACATAACTCAAGGAATAGTGGACAAACAGCAACATGAAGAAGTGTAGCTTTAAAGAAGAATCACACAGACTTAGAATGTCAAACAGTATTTTCCTGCCTAAATTAGATATTAAACTATATTTTTCAATTGGACCTCTGTTTGTGCTGTAAATGTTGTGACATTTGCCCATATATTTTGGATAGGTTTTGATATTAATAAAGGAGGAAAAAACATTTACATAGTCTGAATGATCTTTAAGTTCCCTAAAAGAATCACAATGTATAGTCCACAGTCTTTTTATCCTCTGGTGTGGGGAGCCATTCTGACACGTGATTGGGTGACTCCCGTTAAGGGCCTGAGGCGCTCTGGCTGTGTCGGAGCTATCCCGACCCTTTCCTGATGAGAGAGCCCATCCGTGTGGGGGTGTGCCTGACCACTGACCCCGGAGACCCAATCACTGACCCTGACCTTGGAGTGCAGCCCCCCCTCAACCTTCATTGGATGGAATTCTCCCCTGAATCTCTTGTTCCCCTAATAAAAGGCTACTCCCAGGCGTGTTCTCTCTCTCTCTCCTGCTAGCCCAGAGTAATCCTCGCTGCCCTGCTGGGCGGCTGGAGGCGGGAACCAGGGAGGCGAGCCGTCTCGGACCTAGCAATGTAAAATAAGGTACTGGTTTGTGTGTTTTATTTTGATCTCTTCTAACTAACTTAATGCCTAGAACCTCATTAATGAAACCACTGCGCAGGCCGTGTGGTAGACTCTGGGACACATTACTGTCATTTGGAAATTAGATGCCGGAGTTGTGCATTGGAATCATATTAATCAAGAAGAATATCTGAAGTACTGGAATCATATTTGCCTTATCTTACACTGGAACTTTGCCCACACTATAGCAACTTGTGGGAACAGAAATACTCTGACACGTATCTCATATGGCTCTTTATATCATTGCCAGTACCTGAGCACATGAGGGACAAAGGAACCATTCTCACTATAGGAATTGTTCTTTCTCTTTCTCATTTCTGCTCTTATATGTAGCCAAATTTACATAAGTTGAATGTACATATTATATATCTCCTCTTTATTTCTATATCTCTTCTACTACTATCTGACATTACTTTAGAAATCCAAGTATTTTTATTGTATACCTACATAACTAAAGACTTCTTTAAAGGGTAATAAATTTCTAAAGGCCAATGATAATTTCCTGACATTCACAATGGTTAGATGAGTTAAAGGTACTTTTTGCATTTTGTGTAGTATATGTACTGGAAAGTGAAGCAGTCGGAGGGCCGGGATCTCCTTGTTAACAGTTGCCCAATCCACCCTTGAAATCCTTGACTATTGGCTTAGATCTATTGAGTTTTCCAGGTTAGTTCAGCTGTGCTACCTTGACCCAATCAGTAGGTAAGCTGAACTACCCAGGCACATCTGACACTTAAATTTAGGAAGAAAGAAAGTTATTTAATTATAAAGGAACCATTTAGGTGAGGCAAGAAATAGCTCCTAAAGCATGAGACCAACATCGACCAGTTTTGATCCAAATTTGGGATATAGTCACACAATGATAGGACTAACGACATCACTGATAGAGAATCTAGTCCAGAAATGACCGAGCTTTACTTGCCAATTTAAGAAATATGAAAGTGTTTACAGGTTTCAGTTTTCCCCCTTCCAAATGGAAAATAGTTTTAAGTTTCACAAAGACATGAAAAGTCTTAGAACTTACATTACCCAACCCATTGAATTGAAAAATATCAATAACATGAATGGCTCTACTTTTAGTCATTACAATGTTAATACATGAGCATATTTATGAAGCAGCTTACTAATGCAGAATTTTAATTCTTTATCTTGAAATTAGATTTCTAGCTATCCTGCAAAAGACCCTGGGCTCATTTTCATCATTTAGGCAAAGTAGAGCTGAGAAAAAGTACAGATTTTTCCCAAGGCACAATGCTGATGATATCTCTAGGCATAGAATCTTTCTTGACTCTCTTTCCGGACTCTCTAAGCTCTTATCTTCAGGACAGTGGTTTGAGACTTCAGTGAAAATTATTTGCATATAAAATGCTCTGTGCTGGACAAATGTTTATAATTATTGCTACATCAATTACTGTTAATTACCTTTAAAAATTGAAGATAACATAAATAAAGTGGGTTTTGTTTGTTATATTTTTATCTTCTTCGTGATGTTATTTTCCAAATGAAGTTAGTTCTGGATATTTTGGAAGGTATACCATCTAATATTACATTTTTAAAATAAAATATCTGTTACTGGGAAATAGAAGCAGAATTAGACGCACACACTAAATAAACACTAAACATTAGTGTTAGAGCCTGTAAAAGGTTTGGGTTTGCAAACATTGAGATGAGAATCCAGGTAAAATCAGCTTTGTAGGCTAATCTCATATACACAATGACATGGAAAAACATGGAAGAAAGAGAGTGTTAAATCTAGCAATGGAATAATTATAAAATGGAGCAGCTCATTTGATATTGCCAAACAGAACAAAAAAGCATTAATTTGGATAGCAATTAAAAGACAGATTGACAAAGTAGATTTTAAAAGTTTTAAAAATGACCAAACCATATGCTATCTACAATATACTTAATTAAATTGAAATATAATAATGACACACATCAATGGAAAAGCATGAATATACCATAAAAACACAAACAAAGTAAAGATGGAATGACTATATTGATACTCAAGTAGATTTTAGGAAAAACAAAATTAGCATAGCTAAAGAAATATGTTTCAGGGCTATGGTCATGCCTCAGTGGTAGAGTGTTTACCTAGCATATATGAGGCACTGAGTTTGTTCTTCAACACCACATTAAAAAAATAAATAAAATAAAGGTATAAAAAAGAAGTATGTTTCATAATTTTAATTGTGTCAATTTACCAAGAATGCTAATAAAACTTCAAAAAATGTGAAATGAATACTGGCAGAATTTAAAAGAGAAGAAGGCAAATTCACAGTCATAGTTAGAGGTTTCAACATACCTCTTTCAGTATTCTCTAAGACTAGTAAAAAAATCAGCTCTATATACTTATAGAACTGTAAAGAATCAGACAGTAAATTCATTAAGCTTTCCAGGCACATTAAGTCTCTGTCACAAATTCTTTGTTTTTTTACAGCTCTTTCTTAGCTCAAGGGCAGTACAAAAACCGGCTATCAGCCAGCTTTGGCATATGGGCTTTAGTTTGCTGACTCTGGTTATAGAAGAATTGAACAACATTATCTGCCAACTGGATCTAATTAGCACTTATAGTACATTCTTCCCCCAAAAGAACACATTCTTTTCAAGACATAAAGAACATCACAACATAATAACAATCCATAGGCCACATTCTGGGTCATAAAACAAATCTCAAAAAAATTTAAAGTAATAAAAGTCATATGAAGTGTGTTCTATGACCATAATATGATGAAATCAGTAATAGGGAAAATATTCAAATCGCTAGAAATTAAACATACTTCTAACTTATCAAGGTCAGTGAAGTACTTTCAGAGAAGACAGAGAATATTTTGAACTCATCAAAATACAATGGTTAGAAGGAAATTTATAGCATCAAATCCTTATATTAAATCGACGTAAGGTCTCAAATCAACAGTCTAAAACCTTTTAAAAACTAATAACAAACAGTAAAAACGCATAAATCAATGATCAGGCAGGAAAAGATAACAATAAGAGCAGAAATCTATGAAATAATGGATAAATTCAACAAAGCAAAATCCATTCTTTTGAAAAAATCAGTAAAATTTACAAATCTCAAGCCAAACTGACAAAGAAAATGAGATTACATAAATTACTAATACCAAGAATGAAAAAACATGGGCTTTCACTAAAGGTCCCTCATGGATACTAAGTAAAGGAATACTATATGCAACTCTGTTTAGACTAAAATGAAGGAATACTATATGCAACTCTATATATGACTAAAACTTTATATTTGACTAAATACTATATACAACTCTATATATGACTAAAATTAAGGAATACTATAAGCAACTCTATACATATAAATTTGACAAGTTTGAGAAATTGAAACAATTCTCAAGAATCCCAAACCACCAAAACTCATCCAAGAAAAAATAGAAAATATGAATAGTCCTATAAGTGTTAAAGCAATTAAATTTGAAGTTTAAAAGCTTCTTGAAAACAGAAACTTCCAAGTTGAGGTGGCAAGCCAAATACTTGAAGAAATAACAATTCTCTACAATCTCTTCCAGAAAACAGGAGAAAGAACACTTCCCAACTCATTTTATTAGCCATCCTTATCATAAACTAAAATTATAGAAACACAATGTAAGAAAAAAATATAAAAGATCATTATCTCCAATGAATATAGATGCAAAATCTCTCAATAAAATATTAGCAAACTGAATTAAGCAACATATAAACAGAATCATACACCATAGCCAAGTGCAGTGTATCCTGCAAGGCTGATTTAATATTTAAACATTAATCAATGTAATTCAACATAATAACAATCCAAAGAAGACCATATGTCATAGTTTGGATGTCAGGTGCCCCCACAAAGCTCATGTGTGAGACAAATTTGGAGGGGAAAGGATTGGGTCATATCCTCAACCTAATAGGGCTAACTGAGTGGTAACTGGAGGCAGGTGGTATGTGGCTGGAGAAAGTGGTTCTTTGGGGGTGGAGCTATGAAGTATATATTTTGTATCTGGAAAGTAGAGTCTCTCTCTCTCTCTCTCTGCTTCCTGATTATGAGGTTAGCTGCTTCCCTCTGCCATTCTCTTCCACCTTGATATGCAGCCTTACCTGGAGTCCCTAGGGAATGGAGCTGGCTGTATGTGGACTGAGACCTTTGAAACCATGAGCCCTTAAATAAACCTTTCCTCCTTTACAGTTGTTCTGGTTGGGTCCTTTAGTCATAGTAGTGAAAAAACTGACTAAAAAACCATATAATCAAATTAATTGAGGCAAATAAAGCATTTAAATAAATTCAACATTTGTTCTTGATAAAACTCTCAGAAAAACAGGAATAGAAGGCAACTTTCTCAATAAAGGATGTCTACAGAGCAAAATAAACAAACATCATAGTTAATGATGAAAGGCTTGATAACTGCCAAGATCAGAAACAAGAGAAGAATGTTCCCTTTTCAATAGTCCTCAGCTCCTATGTTTAACATGGTAGGAAATTAAGCAAGTACAATAAGAAAACAAATAAATGGCATATAGATTGGAAAGGAGGGAATAAAATTGTTCCTATTCACAGATACATGATTATCTATCTTAAAAAATCCCAGACAATCCATCAAAACATTCTTTTTCTAGTTGTTGATAGATCTTAATTTTTATATATTTATTTATTTATATGTGGTGCTGAGAATCAAACCCAGTGCTTCACACATGCGAGGCAAGTGCACTACCACTGAGCCACAGCCCCAGCCCATCAAAAAATTCTTTTAGCTAATAAATTAATTAAGGTTACAGGATTAAACACCAGAATTTCACCATCTAAATCAGGTTGGGGTGTGTCTGAGGCTCCTCAGTTGTAGCTCTTTAAGCAGAGCTATTCAAGTATCAGCCTCTGGATTTCTAGATCTGTTAAAGTAAGGAGACAAATTGTCTGGCCCCCTCACACCCAACACACATGAGATGTGACAGGTTTAGGATAACAATCACAGACATCCTAAAACAATCTATTTTAAAAGGTGGGTAGAATCACTAGTCTATCCTGATTAGGTATCAGGTATGTGAATAATTCTCCATGATTCTCTGGGTTCTCAAGGCTCTTGGTTAGATTCTCTAAGACATCTTTTTTTTTTTTTTTTTTAATGAAAGGTTGAATGAATTTGCAGCCTAGTGGTCTTCTCAGTATGCTTCTTGACAGTAGATTCTGGAGGTCCAGTGGTCTCATCATTTTGTACCATTTTTGTCTCTTTCATTTGAACTGGCAGTATTTTAGCAGGTATAATTCTCTCAAGACCTTATGGCTCTCCTGTGCATCTCTCTCTCTCTCTCTCTCTCTCTCTCTATTTTTTTTTTGGTTCTACTTGTATATGACAGCAGAATGCATTTCAATTCATCATATAAAAATGAAGCACAATATTTCTTTTTTTAATATTTATTTTTTAGTTGTAGTTGAATACAATATCTTTATTTTATTTATTTATTTTATGTGGTGCTGAGGATCAAACCCAGGGCCTCGAAGGTGCTAGGCAAGCGCTGTACCGCTGAGCCATAATCCCAGCCCCAGCACAATATTTCAATTCTCTGCCTGTACACGATATAGAAACGCGCCATTCATGCAATCATACATGTATCTAGGGTAATGATGTCTTGCGCATCTCTAGAGTTTTGCCATTAGACAAAAGCCCCACCTGGGAAATCTTTTCTATACCTTGTGCACCTGTAGAGACTTCTGAGGGACAAATTCTTAAGCCTCTGTAAGGTCCTAGTATTTGATTAAGAGGATCTGTGAGGCACACCCTTAATCCTTTTAAAGGTCTCACGGTATGATGGAAGAGTACTCTGAGTAACCTCCTTTGATCTTAAAAGGTTTTATAATCATATTCTTGGCTTTAGTTTTAACTTTTTCCTCCCAGCAGTGCTCTGAATTTGAACTTTACAGAAAACCATTTCTTAATTTGTCTTTTTTTTTTTTAATGTCTGGAGTGGCTGAGAATTTTAACAGTTCTCTTAATCTATCTTTTTTTTCCTTTTTCTTTCATCATTAATTATGTTTGTAGACATCTTTCATTAAGTTGACAAAGTTGCTTTCTATTCCTAATATTCTGAGAGTTTTTGTCAAGAATAGATGGTGAATTTATTCAAATGCTATATTGCTTCAACTTATATTATATTGTCTTCTTTGGACTGTTATTCTGCCAAATTACATTGATTTTACTATAATTAGCAAGAAGGAATCATGTTGTACCTTCGACACTTTGCTCAGAAATCTCCTTAGCTAGATCATCAAGTCTATTCAGCATATTCTCTGCTTTCTACATAATCACAGACATAAATGTTGATTTCTGTAACTACATAAAAAGGATCTCCATTGTTCTTCACTTCCTTTTGAGTTTTCACCACCAGCTTCCTTAAAGTCCAGATTTCTACTAACAGTCTCTTTGAGGAAATTTAGATTTTTGCCCAACATTTCTTCTCAGAATTCTACTAGCCTTCACCCACTGCTTGTTTCTAAAACTACTGCCACAATTCTATTTATTAGGGCTGCACTCTACTCTCAGCATAAGGTTCAATCAGAGAAGAGGAACCATCACACACCATACACACACACACACACACACACACACCCCACAACGTACAGATTTAATCCTTAATTATGGGAGCTAAATGAGCAGTACCCATAAGCCTACTGTCTTCCCTCTTCACATCTGATGCTGAACCTTGATGTCCACAAGGCAGGCAGAATAAGGAAGGTATGAGGGAGCTCAAGAACAAGTCAGAATCCATAAACATGAACTGGAGACCTATGAGAACAGACTAAAATCCACACTAACTCTTTGTGGTAAGAATGTGGCAGAAGCCAAGCCTCACTGTCACAGAGCTAAGCACATACATATTTCAGAAGTCATAAGTTAAAGAAGAATCCAGAGGAAGATAGAACAATTGCTGCCTCATACCAATGAGGTGAGTCAGCAGATGAGCAACCAGGTGTGAGAGTTACCAAATGGCTGAAGACCTTCAACATTCCTTCAAGAATTTCCCTGTGGCCTCCTGTGGAAACATACAAGAAAGAGAATTCTGGAAAAGGTAGTTCAGTTTGGCTAAATTGACATATTATCAATCAAGTCACCATACGCCATCATATTTGCAGTCCAACCATGGGAAGGAACAAGGAAATGAAGAGCTCACGCTTCATCAAAGGGCTGCCTGTCCCTTCTACTTGCTAAAACCTAATCAGTTGACTATACTTAGTCATAGAGGAGGAGAAAATGTGGTCTTCACTCTAGTGGCCATGGGTCCAAGAATTTTATTCCCAGGAGAGAAGGATAGATATTGGGGGATGACTTACTGCCTCTGCCACAAGACACTTGGCTCTGCCTGGAATATCTTTTCTGTTTGGCAAACTCTAGTTTACCCCACAGGCCCAGCTCAATTATCATCCCTCCCACAAAACTGTCACTGTTTTCCATTGGGTTTTATGAACCCCTCCATCTTGGCACTTTCTTGTTAATTCATTTAGCAAGTCTGAAGTCCCTGTGTGTGTCTGGCATTGTTCTGGGAGCTGAAATTTTTCAGTGACAAAAACAAAAGTCCTTTCCTTTACAAAGCTTATTGCATCATATTACTTAGTATCCTTTGTGCTCGAAGGCTATCCCAAATTGAGCTAAAATAAAGGTTAAGATTCATGAGTAATTTCAAGCGTTTTTATTCCCTACTAAATATTTAAATCTGTTATACAGGATTAAAATTAAATAATTGAGTAAGGTTTCAAAAGTACATTATATTCCTTCTTGTTAATTGCAAAGGATATATTTGGATTTATAAATCATGCCTCTTTTAGGGAGTCATTAACCTTGAAAAACTCTTGGAGATGATCTGATTAAACCATGTCAGTGTACATGAAAAGTCTGAGACTTGGATGACTGAGATTATTTGCTCAGGATTATGTGCCAACCTGGGCTAGAAGTAGAACAGTATTAATTCTTACACTGGCACCCTTGATATTTTGTAAGATACACAGTAAAAAAACAAATGAACAAACAAACAAACAAACAAACTTCAATTATGTTTATGAAATTAGTCTTTACAAAGTCTGTAGCATCAAAATTCAGGCTAACAATAACAACAACAACAACAATTTGTTATAGGAATAGAAAGGGGTATGTTGGGGTCCGTGTGTGTGTGTGTGTGTGTGTGTGTGTGTGTGTGTGTGTCTACTATAGTGTGTGCATGACAGTTTTAAGGGCAATTTCTAGTTTCAACGTGTAAAAAAACACACACATAATTTTAACATAAACAAAATACAGTGGTAACATAGAGTTATAAAATTTCATGTTACATTTTAAGGGTGACAGATGAATTTTCACATCAAGATCTAAGATCTACATATATCTTTTCTAAAATTTCATGATTCTACTAGAGTTCTGATTTTTGTTAATTTGAGATCTACAGTAGTACACAAACACACATATACAACACACACACATACATACACTACACACACACAGTAAAAACTGAAAACCAGAGCTTTAATTGAAAACCAATATTTAAAAAGAAAGCCATCATGTAGTTTTGAGTAGTCTCTGAATTCTAACACACGTTCTTGCTCTTTGAACCTTTCCTCCCACACACTAACAGATGCAGTCTAAAACACACGCCCCCACGTTCACACCTACACACTCAGCCCTTTGCACCCAGTTCTGACACATTTGTTCTCCCTCCTTCATTTATGGGCGATGGTGTGAAGGAGAAATGAAAGTCAGGAGCACAGATGTGTGTAGTATATAAAACCTGTGGGGAAAAGCCTCTGATGAAATAACAGAATTAATTTATTTCAGAAATATTTGCTTTCAGTAGAATCAGGACAAATGCATTTTTTAAATCACAATATACCTGAACAAATCAAATAAATTGATAATATCATGAGAAAAATAATATGATTGAATCAACTCAAATAGTCCAAAAAAGGATTAAATAGTTTTATTTTTTCCTGATAGAATAGGAAGATTAAATTTTACTCACTGAGTTTTGTGCTGAAGCCTGAAGCCTTTCTGATTCTGCACTATATTTAGATTTAGAAGGATACAATTAGATCAAAAATCAGATTTTTAAAATAAATGAATAAGGAAAATCATCAATGCTACCACTAAAAATATACACGCCAAGAACTGTGAAAAATCTAAAATTACCAAGTAAAATAGATGTTAGAAAATTCTTCTAAAAGCCACAGCTATTGACTGTATGTTATTGTTGCTGAAAAAAAAAACAGTAATTTTCATGATAAATTTTGGTTTACCAAGAATCTTAGAGGTTCTGACAAGCATTAAAATTAAGAAAAATCAGGATAAGAAGAAGCATATTTCACCACTAATGAATAGAAAAAGCTCTGCCTGCCTCTCTCTCTCTCTCTCTCTCTCTCTCTCTCTCTCTGTCTCTCTCTTTTTCCTCTAAGAACCTCTCCTTTGATATAGACTAAGACTCCAGGGAATGAGCAGGATGTCTTTGGTCATGAATGACAGAAGTACCTGACCAAAAACTGTCTCAGAAGGAGATTTATTGGTTCACTCAGGTGAAAAGTCCCATTATAGGTACAGGTTTCAAGTACAGCTGGATTCAAGCTTAACAACTCAACAGCAGTTGGGTGGCTTGTTACCTTTTAACTCTGCCTTCTGTACGGCTTCAGTATCAGGTTCCATGTGGTGAGAATAGAGTCCTTTCCACTTTTAAGCTCAAGACCAACAAGCAAGAACAAAGCCTGCTTCCCCAGGAACTCCATGACTGCAGTGAGTCTTCTGTGCCTCCCTGGGTCAAGCACTTTGGCTAAGGCCATGGGACACATTGACTGGCTTGGGCTTTAGGAACATGTTTCATTTCTGAAACATGTTCTATAGTCTTGCTCAGTCACATGGACTGAGAGCTGGGGAGGATAGGGAAGCAGTCAAACTCAACAATTGAGCTCTTGCTAGAAGATAGAAGAATGGATGATGTCTTAGTTTGATTTTTGCTGCTGTAATAGAACACCAAAGACACAGTTCTAGGGGTTGACAGGGAGAGCCAGCATTTGGGAAGGATGCATTGTCGTGCTCCACTACTAAACACTTAAGGTCACTCCAGGTGAACTGGGCTGACACGAAATAATCACACAGAGACAGAGAAATACCTTTTTCTTGGGGTCCTGTGATGATTCCTCTGACCTTAGGGGTCTGTGTAAAGAGAGAGAAGAGCACATGCTGCACCCTTTTATTGTGAAGAAGCCATTCAAATGAGGCAAGGAGTAGGAGTACAAAGGAATAAGTGAGTGTGGTTCAATCCCTGTGGGTGATACCTACACCTGGAGCCATGCCTTGCCATCTGAGCTGGGACAACGGCCAAATCACCACGAAAGGTAGTACTTTGTCAGAGCAGCGTGCTTCAGGACTGGAAGACGTGGTCATTCAGAGTGGCTCCCCACATAGTGTGAGATTGGCAGGGTACAACTTCCTTTTCTTATAAAGCTGCTAATCCTATCATGGTGTTGACGAGGTCACTTTTACAACCTTACCTAACTCTAATTACCACCCAAAATTCCCACTTCAATTTCTACCAAGTATGAATTTGGGAATCCAGTTCCCAAAATATGAACTTCTGGATGACACATTCAAATGTAGCCAATGGGATTCTGGAATATATACCACATATGCCTATTATAGGGAGAATCTCAATGGAAATATGGTTTTACTGGCTCTGTTGGGATCAGCAATCCTTGATTAAAGGTGTGATTAAAATGCATAGTGAATGCACCACTTACAAAGCAGATGTGCCACTGGATCTTCAGATTCCTTGTCTGTACAATGACAATTGTACTATTTACCACTCAAAACCCAATGTGTGTGCTATGGTCTGAATACCATCCCCCTCCCCCAGACACACATTCAGATGTTGAATATTAACTCCCAAGGTTTGGTAATAGGAGATAGCGCCTAGGAAGTGATTAGGTCAAGAGGGAAGAGCTCACATGAATGGAATTATTGCTCTTATAAAGAGACCACAGAGACGGCAATATCCTCTCTACCATATGGGGACACAAAGAGAATACATCTACTTATGAACCAGAGAGTGGTCTGCATCAAAAATACTGAATCTGGAAGCACCTTGATCTCGGGCTTGCCACCCTCTAGAAATATAATACATTTCTGTTGTGTATAAGCCACCCAGTCTATGATAATTTCTTGTAATAGCCCAAGCAGAATAAGACAGCACATGAAAGCATTGGTGGTTAATTGATGTCAATTATCTTCCCATTTCCTTTCAGCCAAATCTTCCTTTCTTAGGCTGGGAGCTCTTTAGAACTGGAAGCATGCCCAAGTCGTCTTCTTTTTTAATCGAGATCCTATAACAGCACCTAAGAGATACTAGGAATTCAATGTATGATTGACAGATGTTAGATATGTTTGTTAGATTATTAGTACAAGCTGCTGAAACAAAGAGACCCCAAGATACAGTGTCTTGAACAAAATAAATGTTTGTTTATTTATTTTTCTCATCAGCAATTTGGAGCTGCTAGGCAGTTTCTGTTAGGAAAATCATTTTGTTCCTGAAGATCACACGGTTTTCCTCTGTCATATCGTTCAACTTTCCCCTAGTTTCTTTGCGAGCATGATTGAAGCTTGCTGACTACTCTCTCAACTACCTTCCAGCTCAAGGGAACCAGGAAGAGCAAGCAGCTTCCTTTTAAGGATGTGATACAGATATTGCACAACTTCTGTTTACATCCCCTTAGGTGAAACAGTCAACTGCCTACAATGTGCTGCAAGAGATGTGAGGACCATAGCCTCTAGCAAAGCAGTCACCTACCAGCCCAAACTCCCGAGGGTCCACTAAAGAAAGATTAGGAGAATGGAGATAGGGGTCAATCAGTGTTCTGTCACATGTAGCCTTGTGAAGGTCAGAGACACTAGAGCAGTGGAGAAAATTCCATCTGATTTTTTTACAGTATCATTGTCAGTAAAAACACACAGGTAAGATTACATGGACAGGTCCATGGACTATAATTTCAGAGTGTTGTGTGTAGATGGAAATTAGTCTAATGAAATCTGATGGTTCACAGATTGAGTTAGTGTGTTCTTAAATGCATTTCTGTATACCTTACTTTTAATTCAGTCAGAAACAGGAAATTGGATTTTATTTATTATATTTTATTTTTAATGTTACTTTTCTAGAAATTATTCACCTTCATTCAATCATTTCTCCATGTGAAAGTTCTAAGAAACACAGTAAGCTTTGAGTTATATTTTCTACCAAAGACAAAAGAATCTTAATAAATATATTTTGTCTGTTCTATGGTTGAAGGGGGTTATCCTAAACTAAACATAACATAGTTAAGGCAATCAGATGTCCCAGAACATTTGCACATCTCAATTTTAGATATCTGGAAAACATCTTTGTGCTGGGCATGGTGGCACACACCTGTAATCCGAGCTACTTGGGAGGCAAGAGGATCACAAGTTCCAGGCCAGCCTGGATGATTCAGTGAGACCCAGTTTGTCTCAAAATAAAATATAGAAAGGGCTGAGGGTGTGGCTCAGTGGTAGAGTACTTTTCTAGTATGTGTTAGGCCCTGGGTTCAATTCCCAGTACCAAGAAAAAAAAAAAAAAAAAAACTTGTACCACCAATGTTTTTTGTTTGTTTATATGCTAATTTATGTATACAAACTGACATGCTGTGTAAATTACAGAACATACACAAAATGGAAATTTTTAAGAAATAAACTAAAACAATTATGAGTAGAAGTTCTAGCATTTGCTTTCCACATTCTCCTGAGGCTCATGACATATGATATGTCCTAGTCAATTATAGAATCTGGACCTAAACCAAGGACTCCTGACTTCTAGTTCATCTGTCTTTCTCTTGACTTCACTGCCTTTCACCTTTCTATTGTCTAATTTTAAAGCACGGGGAAGCCTCCAGTTGCAGACAAAATGGAGTAAATGCAGCCCATTTTAGTTCTTCCATCCACAGCCACCACCACCCTGGACAAAATACATAAGTCACTTACCAGAAGACTGAAAGGTGTAGAAGAGAAGGCATCTGACCAGTTGTTACAGGAAAAACAAATTGATTTTCTCTACACTCTCAAAACACTTCTGACCACCAAAATATGTAATCTTCTTCCATACCCACCAATTCTCTGACACCAGCTGGTGTCCTATAGTTCCATTCCAATCTAACACCATCCACCTGGAGTTAGGGTAGTCCCCATGAGTTAAGGGTTCAATGCCACAGGACTGGTCACAAGCCCAGATTATCACCTGCACTCTTGACTGACCAGCTATCAATTAAGTGTTTCTAGAACTCCTCCTAGGATTTAAACGTTTGCTGAAATGGCTCATAGAACACAGGAAAACTTACTTAGGTTTACCAGTTTATTGTAAAGGGTATAAAGTCCAGATGAAGGTGTGCATAGGGCAAGGTTAGAAGAGTCCTAAGCCTATAGAATTGAGGTATACCACTCTCCTGATACATGAATGTGTTCGCCACCCCAGAAGCTCTTACCATGGATTTTTATGGGGGCTTCATCAGGTAGGCATGCTTATTTACCAACTTGATCCCCAGCTCCTCATTGTGCCCCCAGAAGATGAAGAATGAAGCTGGAAAGTCCAAGCATTTTTTTAAATTAATTTGTTGTTTTTAGATATACGTGACCATAGGGTGTGTTTTGCCATGTTTTACATACATGGGGTGTAACCCATTATAATTTTTAATCCCATTCTTGTGGTTGAACATGATGTGGTGTTATACTGGTCATGTATTCATATATGAGCATAGGAAAGTGAGTCCACTTCAATCTACTGTCTTTCCTGTTTCATCCCCCCTCCCTTCCCTTCATTCCCCTTTGTATAATCCAATGAACTAATATACTTCCCTCCCTTTCGTCCCTTGCTATGAGTTAGCACCCAGATATTAGAGAGAACATTTGACCTTTGGTTTTTTGGGTTTGGTTTATTTCATTTAGCATAATATTCTCCAGTTCCATCCATTTGCTGGCAAATGCCATAATTTAATTCTTCTTTATAGCTGAGTAATATTCCATTGTGTATATATAACATATTTTCTTTATCCATTCATCTGTTGAAGGGTACCTACTTTGGTTCCAAAGCTTGGCTATTGTGAATTGAGTTGCTATAAACATGGATGTTGCTGTCTCTGTAATATGTTGATTTTAAGACCTTTGAGTATAAGCTGTCAAATAGTGGTTTCATTCCAAGTTTTCTAAGGAATCACCACACTTGTTCCAGAGTGGTTGCATCAGTTTGCAGTGCCACCATGGAAGGTCTAAGTTTTAATCATGGCTTGATCTTTCTAGAGACCAGCTCTCATCCAGGAACCCATCAAGAGTTGCCTCATTCTATGAGGGGCAAGGGGGAGGGAAAAAAAGGGAGAGAATTGAATAACAGCAGGGGAGGTAGAGAGGGAAGATGGGAGGGGAGGGGAGGGGAGGGGGGATAGTAGGGGATAGGAAAGGTAGCAGAATACAACAGACACTAATATGGCATTATGTAAAAATGTGAATATGTAACAGATGTGATTCTGCAATCTATATTTGGGGTGAAAATGGGAGTTCAAAACACAATTTGAGTCTAATGTATGAAAGATGATATATCATGAGCTATGTAATGCTTTAAATAATCAATAAAAAAATTAAAAAAAAAAGAGTTGCCTCATTAGTACAAAAGATGCTCCTATCATTCAGGAACTTCCATGGGATTTAGGAGCTCTGTGTCAGGAATCAGGGACAGAAACACACATACACACACATACTATACACACACATACACGTGTATGTGTATGTGTGTGTATATGTGTGTATTCTATATATTCAGGACTATGTGCTAAAGAAGGCTGTGACTTTGAAACAACAAGGGACACAAACAAACAAAAGCCTCAAGAAAATTCGGCTATCTCTAGCCAAAGAACTGGGAAAGGGATACCCCAGCAGGACCAAATCTTTTAATTCTATGTTGTAGGCAAAATTTTAAGATGTCATGTCCTGACTTGTGAATATGTTGGACTTTACTTCCCATGATTAGGCTACCTTATATGGTACAGTTGAGTTTAAGATAAAGAAAATATTTCTCAGAAATAGTCACAACATGGGAAGACAGAGAGACATTCCAAACATAAAAAGGATTAGACATGAGGGAAGTTTTATCTTGCCAAGGTGGAGAAATCCACATTGCAATACCCCCGTAAACAGCCTCTTGCAGCTGACAGTGGTCCACAGCTGACAGCAGACAATGGGGGTCTCAGTCTTCAAATTGCAAGGAAATGAATTCTGCCAGAGACATAAAACAGTTTGGAAGTGGATCTCTGCCTAGTTGAACCTCTACATGAAGATGTAGTTGGCCAGTACCTTAGTTTTAGCCTTATGGCACTCTTTACTCAGGGACACCATGAAATAATAAATTTTTGTTGTTTTAAGCTACTAAATTTGTAGTAATTTGTCTGTTTTTGATTCAAACACTATGGAAAAGTCTCCCCTCCCCTTCAATAGTCCTGCAGTATGAAACTGGTTGGCAAGACTCTACATTCTACCCCTGTGGCTATTATAACAAATCACCACAAATTAAGGGTTGAAAAGATCAAAAAATTATCTTATACTTCTGGAGATATGAAGCTCATAATGAGTGCCATGGGGCTAAAGTCAATGTGTCCACAGAAATGCATTCCCTCCGGAAGCTCTGGAGGAGAATTCCTTCCTTTAACTTTTCCAGCTTCTATAGGTTGTCTGCATTCCTTGGCTGGGGATCCTCTTCCTTTGTCTTAAAAGCACATCATCCAACCTCTACTTCTGTATCTCATCTCAACTTTTTAATTTTATTTTTTAACCCTCTTGCCTTCCTCTTATAATGATACTTGTGATTCCACTGGGCCTACCTAGATAATCCAGAATATTTGCTATAGTTTGAATTTTTGTCCTCTCCAGAATTTATGTTGAAATTTAATTAGCAATATAGTGGGATCAGGAGGCAGAGACATTAAGACGTGGTAAGACCATAAGGCTGCACCCTCAGGATTTAAAGACTTTTAAAAAGGACTTTGGGGAGTGGGCCTTTCCATTTTTACATTCTGCCTAGTGGTGATGCAGCAAGGTCTGCATCATATGCCAGGACCTTAATTTTGGAATTTTCAGCCTCCAGGACTCAGCAATAAATTTATGTTCATTATACATTATCCCGTCTCAGGTATTGTTACAACAGAAAAAACAACCAAGACAATAATTTTCCCATGTAAAGATCTTTAGCTTAATCACATCTGCAAAGTCTATTTTATCATGTAATAGACTTTGCAGATGTCTTATCATGTAAGACAACATATTAATAGGCTCTGGGGATTAGGATGTGGATCTCTCTGGGGGGCATTATTTTTATGCACCATAATCCACTACAGAAGAGCACTGTATAAGCCTTATAAATTGTTACTGGAACCACAGTCTACAAAAATGTGCTAGGCATGCATCCTAAACAGAAAGAGGTTAGCTACCTGCTGAAAGAGGTGATCCAAGCAGGAAACAGAGTCTTACAACATAAAATCCAAATGCTAGAATATAGTCCAAAATTACTCACCATATCCAGAAAATATCAACTCTAATGAAAAAGACATCAACACCAAGATGACATAGATGTTGGAATTATCAGATAGAGATGTTATTTTATTTTTTAACTTTCAAGTACTTTTATTATTTATGTATCATAACAGGTATAGTTATTGTGTCAGAGCTAATTTCTGTATATAAGATGTGTAATCTGAAGTTTTGGCATATTTGTATATAATGAAATGGTTTATATGGTCAAGTAAATTAATATATTCTTCACGTCATAGTTACTCTCAGACTAGGAACTTAGGGCAACTATCATAAAAATGCTTCAGTAAGCACACACATACTTGGAACCATGTGAAAAAAAAAATACAAAATCTTGGCAAAGGTACAGAAGATTAAAAAAAAAAAGAACCAAATGGAAATTTTAGACTTGAAAATATAGCTGGAATAATAAAATCATTAGATGGGCCAAATAACAAAATAAAGATGACAGAAGCATCAATGACCTTAAAGACAGAACAATAAAAATCATCAATATGAAAAACAGAGAGAAAAATTATTTTTAAAAAATGAACAAGTTCCCTGCAACCGGTGGGACAAGAACAGAAAATTTAACATTCCTATTATCAAAACTCCAGAAGAAGAGAAAAAACAATGCTGGAAACGGTGACCCATACCTCTCAAATTTGGTGAAGACACAAACTTACAGATTGAAGAAATTAATTGTAGACCAAGCAAAGTAAACCCCGGGGGGATCCACACAGTACGCAATATAGTGGGATCAGGAGGCAGAGATATTAAGATGTCATAATATCAGCCTTCATCTTTTTTTTTCTTTTCCTTGTGCTGGTTTTGGGGTCTGTTTTTTTCTAATGATGATGATGATGATGATGTTGATGATGATGATGTTTCTGAAAGGTGAAAGTTAATTGATTTGAGAACTTCTTGCCAGCGTAAGCATTCGATGCTATGAATCTCTAAGCAATGTGAAAACATTGTGAATTGTGAAAAGCATCTATAATTTTTTTTTTATGTTCAATCCCCTGGGATTGAACCCAGGGGAGTTAACCACTGAGCAACATCCCCAGAACTTTTTAAAAAATATATCTTATGTAGAGATAGTCTCTCTGAAATGCTGAAAGCCTCAGTAAATTGTTAAGGCTGGCAATGAACTTGCAATCCTCCTGCCTCAGCCCCCCAAGCCTCTAGGCATGGGCTATACTGCACCTGGTATATCCACAAAGTTTGATATGTTGTATTTTAATTTTTGTTCAGTTCCAGATATTTTCTCCATTTTTCCTTTCAGTAGTCAAAATGTATCTCAAAGAACGCAGGAAAAAAATAGCCTCTTGTATTTACCCACATATTGTTACTTTATCCTTGATGCCCAAGGTTCCTTCCAGTATCACTTTCTTTCTGTCTGAAGGACAAATAGTTTTGTTAACAATCTCCTTGCTCTTAACTTTATATGAAGATATATTTAGTCTTTCTGAAGATTTTTTCTACATAAAACATTTTGATTTGCCTATGTTTTTCCTTTGGGCACTTTAAAAATGTTGTTTCACTGCCTTCTGTCTTACATTATTTCTGATAAGAATTCTACAGTTGTTTAAGTGGTTCCATGTCTGTCAATAAGCTCTCATTTTCTTCTGGATGACTTCAAGTGTTTTTCTTCATAACTTCAAGTGTTTTGTAAGAGCTCTCAATGTGTTTGGGCATGGACTTCTTTGGGTTTCTCCTACTGAGGGTTATAAGCAGTTTAAGTCTGTAGGTTCATGTCTTTCACCACATTTGGAAAATTGAGCTGTAATTTTTTTCTGTGCCATACACTTTCCTCTCACTTTGGATCTCTGATGACATTAATGCTAGACCATCTCATAGGTCCCTAAATTTCTATTCATTAAAAATAATAACAGCAGTGGCAACAACAAGAAACTTTCTTCTCTGTTTGCTTCGAGCAAATTCTGTTGATTGATCTTCAAGTACCTTAACATTGGACTTCCTGGGCAACCTATGCATGGTGGCTCTCAGGGCCTGCCACCTTGCTCTCAAGGAGTGCACAGAGGCCTGTTTCTATTCAGAGACTGTGAAGAAGGTTGTCATTTCTGGGGTTTTGGACTGCTACCCATAAGCACCTCTGAGTTGTGGACTTGCACTGATCCAAACATCCATCCACCCCATCCATGGTTCTGAGGGTTTTTTTACTGTGTATTTCTGTGTGCATCAGCTTAGAAAACCCAGTGTCCCTAGAACCAAAAGAGCAATTCAACATGGGCGCATTTGATTTTATGTAAGAAGCATCTGTGAGACAGTTTAAGATCTCCAGTCCCCAAAGCCCATTTTGCTCACTCTCCATGACTCTCCACACACCTCAGGGAGGGGCCTTAAGACTGGAGAGGTATTCCTTGTGGCCAAAGTGATTAGCTTAAACAGACTCCAGGCAAGAGAATCCCCACCTACACTGGCCCAATGTGTTTGAGTCCCATTGTGCCCTGGCTCAAGGGGCAGGAGTCTCTATTTACACTGAACAGGAGAGGGAGTCACCTCAGTCCAGGCCTAGGACAGTATGGCTGCTGGACTCCTGCCCTTGCCCTGAGGCTTCCCTATTTTTGTCTTCCTCCTCCTATTTTAAACATGTTTGTTAAATAAATCACTGGAACGTCACTCTTATCAGACAATTTGTGAGAAAAAAATTTATTGAGAACCATTATCTGCTATGGCAGAGAAGAGCAGGGCAGGGGGAAGTGTCCGAGGGAGAAGAGTCTCTGATATCTGGCAGGTGGGGGCAGAGGAAAGTTCTGGTGGACCCTGATGCACTTCTGGCTGGAATTGGCATGGAGAAGCCTGAGCCAGTTGGTGCACCTCACTAGTGAAGCTGTTGGAGTCTGCTTCCTGACCAATGCCAGTGGCATGAGGTGGGGATGCTCAGAGCTTGGGGTCTTCTGGCTGTCTATTGGTCTGTCTCATGGGGGCATGTTCACTGGAGCCACTCTTTTGGGGAACCTAGGGGGTCTGTGGCTTCAGGCCATCGGAGCCACTCTGTTGTGGAAGGCGGGCCTGCAGAAGCAGGGCAGGCAGCAGCAGTTGTTGCAGGCAGGTGGCCATCCTCCTGGTGACCCCCCTCCAGCCCCTGCTTCTCTCACGGGGTTGCCCTGCGGAGCTACCCTGGGAGGCCCAGGCTTCTACTACCCACCCATGAAGGTCGGGCCTGAGGTGCAGTAGCCATTGGGGTCCAGGGTCCTGCTTCACATGGGGAAAGCAGAGAGGAAGGGCAGGCAGGCTGGCACATGCGGCACCCTTCTTCCCTGACGGCTTGGCCCCCTCTGGTGGCTGCTGCTCACAGGGAAAGGCAAGGGCAGGCTCACTGGTGCACTTGTTGGGGCGGACACTGGAAGGATCTGCCACAGGGCCAGGGCCTGGGCAGGCCCAACCACCCGATCACACACAGGCTTCGCCCAGAGCGCACAGGCTGACCCCTGGATTCTCTGGTGCTGGAGGAGGAGGAGGTAGGTAGCCATGGCCTCATCAAACTGGCGATTTGCCAGGGACAACCAGGCACGATAGGGGTTGAAACCCAAATCGAACATGATGGTCATGAAGGCACGGCCGGCCTCTTGGGGAGTGGCTGGCTGGGAGGGCGGAGTCCTCGCCCTGGCTCAGCCACGGGTGCCTCATTACCTGCTCTAGGATGGGCCTCTGCATGGGGTCCACCTTCAGGATTTGCTGGATGAGGCTGCGTGCCCCCTCGGACAAGTGCCTGGGGATGTTGTAGCTTGGCCGCAAGATCCGCTTCTCCAGCCCCTGAGTGGTGATCGCCCAGAATGGCCTTTTCCCTGTGAGCATAAAATACAGAGCGACTCCCAGGCTCCAGACATCCGCCAGGGACCTTCAAATTCCTTCCCCTGGATGATTTCAGGGGCACAGTACAGGAGAGTGCCCCTGAACCCTTCCAGCTTCTGCCCAGGCGTGAAGCTGATGCTCAGGCCAAAGTCAATGAGCCTGGGGTGGCAGCCCCTGGCATCCACCACCAAGTTCTCTGGCTTCAAGTCGAGGTGCGCGATGCCCTTCTGGTGGCAGTATTGCAGGACACATACCATCTCCTTGAACAACCAGCGGACCTTTTGCCTCCCGTATGCCACCAGCCCGTGGGATGTGATGCCAGAGCTGTCCTCCACGTGGGCGCTCTATGATGAGGTACATGTTGTTCATGGTCTAGATGACCTGGAAGAGCTGGATCAGGTTTGGGTGTTCCAAGGCCATCAACCAATCCCTTTAACGTAGCACGGACTTGTTTTCCTCTGACTTCCGCACAACTTTCACTGCCACCTCTGCCTCAGTCAGGAGATGGCGGGCTAGTACCACCTTCCCGAAGCTCCCCTCCCCAATGTCCCTCAGGACACAAGAATGGTCCCTGAGGGCCTTCTCCTAGCAGGAGCTGGGCCCCTGAGCCACTACACTGCTCTCTCTGCACTCTCTGCGCATCCCTAAGCCAGAACACCAACTAAGGATGCCAGCTAAAAAAAAAGAAAATAACAAACCCAAACAAAACACCAAAAACAACAACCAAAAATCAAAACACAAAACAAACAAATCCCAAATCAAAAAACCAACAGCAAACCACCACAACCACCAACCACCAAATGAGCTAACTATCTGGGAGTCCGCCAGGTCACCATCAAGAACTTCCTGTACTTATGGACAAAAAACCCAGCTGCAGCCACCCTCTTATAGGGCTGGTGTTTGAGATTCCCTCACAATGGCTCCTTGTAAGGTCAGAGCAAGAGATGACCCAGTCATGCCTGGGCAGAGCCCCCAGTGGTCATGTCACTTTGGGGCCTCCAGGACTTTTTTGACTTCCGAGATAAAGCTAGGAAAGGACCCTGGAAGCTTTTTGTTTCTGTAGATTATAGAGACTGATAATTTACCTGTTTAGAGATGAAAACTGGTAGGATGCTTCAATGGTCTTTTCATTTGGAGTCTGAAAATCTGCAATAATTCTCAGCTTTTAAAGATCTCGTAATAGCTACACTCAAAGTATTTAATTCTCCTTTCTTCCAACTCACAATGATTCGGATTCAAGGGATGGTAGCGCTTCACTCACATCGAGATGCTATAACAAAACACTCTGCTCCCTAAGATGCTCTAGAGCTGGCCATTAACACCCATGGGATTGAGAGAGAGGGAAGATTCATCATTTACCCACAAGGTTCTCATCAGATTTCCCTCTAGAGACCCTGGAATGCAAAAGGCAGTGGGTTGATATGTTCAAAGTGATGAGGGATCAACAATCCTAGAACCATCGAAACTGTCTTTCCCACTAGGAGAAGAAATGGAGGCCTTCTCAAACACCTGGGTGCCTTCCTACTGCTGTTATCAAAACCCCTTTGACTGGGTATTTTATTAACAATAGAACTCAGCTTCTCACAGTTCTGGAGACTGGCAAGCCCAAGGTCAAAACAGCTTGTTGCTGTATTCTCACATGATGGCGGAAGGGAACATTAGGGTTGAATTCATGTTCTCAAGACCTGATTTTTGTGTGTTGATTTTGGTTTTTGTATTTGTTTTTTTGACATAATGGCCATGGAAGTCAGGGCCTTGGTCATGTCAGGCCAGTAATCTACCACTCAGGTACTTCCACAGACTTTTTTTTTTTTGGTTCTCACTCAGTTGCTTAGGTCAGGCATGCATGCATGATCCTCCTGCCTCAGTGTCCTGAGTAGAGAAAACTAGAGTCTGTTACAGATTGGATGTGAGGTGGGGGGACCCACAGGCCCCTGTGCTAGTGCAGGGATATTAAGAGGTGAAATGGTTGGATTGGGACAGCTGTAACCTTCAGTCCCCCTTAGGTTGAATGGACTGACTTGCTTGTTACTCTAGGCAGGTGGGACATGGCTCATTACTCTGGGCATTGGGTCACTGGGGTCATGTCCTAGAAGGGTTCTTCATCCCTGTAACCATTGCCTTACCCTCTTTCTCTCTCTGCATCTGTCTCTGCCTCTTTGCTGCCCTGAGAAGAGAAGTTTTCCTCCTCTGGGCCATTCCCCCATGATGGGCTGCTTCACCTTGGACCCAGAGCAATAAAATCAGCAACTTATGGACTGAGACCACTGAGAACTTGACCCTGTGTAAACATTTCCTCCTCTAAGTTTTGCCAGTTGGGTGCCTGAGCCACAGTGATGATAAAGTTAATTAAAACACAGGCTTAGGCCATTGTTCCCAGCTTGACAAATATACTCGTGTGAGTGTGTGTTTGTGTGTGAACATTGCCCAGAAGTGTACCAGTTTTTTGAGGATGCTGGAGAAGCACTCTTAAAGTACACATGTCATCCCTGAGGTTGCAGCCTCATGGCCTGACCTCCTCCTTATGGAGTTGTTCCCCACTAGATGGGTCCGGTGTGAGGATAGTCCTTGGGTTGATCTGAAGGACACTGGATTAGGTACTCAGATTTCAGTGAAGACAGAAAGATCTCTGGTAAAGCAAATCTATGACAATTATAAAAGCTAGTGCCACTTCTGTTTTCTATAAGATGTAAGAGAATAATGTAGCAGAAACCCCCAACTTTATTCTATGGTATTAGGCACACTGTGTACACATGTAACATTGTGATATCACTGACTGAGGGGGTGGGGATGGAGAGGCGCAGCAGCAGCATTCTCTACACTAGTGAAGTTACTTTGCTACAGATTCCCATTAGGGTGACATGAGTCACACTGAATCAAACTTGCCCAAGCCACGCTGAATTGTGAGCTCACCCTATTCCCTTATGATGCCATCTTTAGTAATCACATCCTAGCAATGCCATTTCTGATGAGAGAGATCTTATTCTTAGATATGGATGTTTGGACCTATACTTGTCTTCGGGGGATGTAATTTAATTCTTAACACTCCCTGGTCCTACCTATCTGAGAGTTTTTTTTTTTTCAATAGGTGTTGAATTTTGTCATATAATTTATTCTACATGAATTCCTACCATCATATGTCTTTCTTGTCCTTTCAGTAATGTGCATTGTATAGGGACATTTATGTCTATCTATATTCATGTTGGATTTTGGCCTGTCGATTTTGGGTTTCTTTGATGATTTTATTCTGGCAGCGTCTTTTCTGGTTCAATGGTTGGGTGATACTAACCCACTTCATAAAACATATTGTGAATTGTTTCCTAGCTCAAAAGAATACCATTTGAATCTTAAGCAAAAATCTCAGAATGACAGTGATGATATATCAATATGCATAGGTAAGATTTTTTAACATGCAACATATGTTTGTCTGTCCCTCTTATATGCCTCCACATTATGGTTGCTTCTAGAATTACTACCCAGCAGCTCCCCTCAAGAAACTCAGTCCTTGAAAAAATAGTAAGGATGCTGATAGACATAGTTTGTGGTAAGAGTTATTATGTGGGTTTTAATGGAGGAAGAAATTATTAATTTTCCACTTACCCATAGTTCTTTTCTCCAAAATAGAAAGCATGTTTTCCTAATTATAAAAAAATACATGCTCATTATAAAAATTCATGTATTATAGTATAGTATCATTCATTGATAGTAGTAATGTGTGTTACTTCTGCTCACTTTTCATTGGCCAGTGCTAGTCACATGGTTCTTTCTAACTTCCAGGGAACTGAGGAACATGCAAAACAGATGAGATGATGGGTGAATAACCACTGTTTCTCCTTTAAACCCAAGTGTGTATTTCTGTCCTCAAGTTGACACTATCTAAATTAAAATCTAAATTATTTCTATTATTTATATCAATTTTCTACTTCTTTCACAAGAATATTGACTATGAGATATATGTAGGAAAAAATATGGCTTATACATAAATGCCTTTTCCTACACACAATTAATGCATATACAATAACTTATTTTTTTCTGTGACAGTTATTCAAGAAAGAAGGAGATTATTGTGAAAAATAAAATAATACCAAACACTTTTTTGTTGTTGTTTTGTTTTGTTTTACCATGAATTTCAATTTGGTTGATTTAAAAAAGAAACATGCCTAGATTTTTCAGTTTGGGCTAATTTGTATAGTAATTTTAGTGATCTCTAGTTTTTAGAATTCTGGGTAATCTTTTTCTTTTGTTCATGAATTTTGTAGCTTTTCTATAGTCTCAGTGGTTGAGGACAATAGAATGTATTAACTAATTACATAACAGTTCAGTGCAATTGTTTGCAGGGTAGCCTTGCAATGAGGTGATTCAGGGACCTGGGCTTCTCCTTCCTGAGAACATAATTCCTCAGTCCTTCAGAATCTTCTTTTGGTTTCTCTACATCAGACAGACAAACACAGGAAGAAAAGGATCAGGAGCTGGGTTTAGAAGCAGCATGTATTATTTCCACCCACATTCTCTTGGCAAGAACTTATAGTCACCCTCAAGGGTAACCAGAGTTAACTTCAAGGGAAGCTGGGAAATCTAGTCTGTATGCATAGAAAGAAAAACGTGATAGTCAGCTTTTCATTGCTGTGACCAAAATACCTGAGAAAATCAACTTAGTGGAGGAAAGATTTATTTTGGTTCATGTTTCAGAGGTTTCAGTCCACAATCAACTGGCCCCAATTAGGCCTGAGGCAAAGTAGAATATCACTGTAGGTTGGTGTGATGGAGGAAAGCTGCTCAGTTTGTGGCAGCTGGGAAGCAGGGAGAAAGAAAGAGGTAGGGACCAGGGACAAGAAATACCCTTCCAGGGCATGCCCTCAGTGACTTACTTCCTGAAACCATGACCTACTCCCTACAGTTTCCACTAGTCCATTCAGCTACTGATGGATTAATCCAGTGATGTGGTCAGAGCCCTCATGATCCAATCGCTTACCAAAGCTCCACTTCTGAACATTGTTGCATTAGGGACCAAGTCTTCAACATATGAGTCTTTGGGGGAACATTCAAGATACAGCTATAACAAAAAGCAATAGGTTTGGTGACAGTCTCCACCATGATATTCCTCACATGACCAAAAGTAGTAAGGGAGAGAGAGAGAAGACGAAAAACAAATGTGTCTGAGGGAAAAAAGCAGTATTTCTATTGCATTGTTCCTATTTCCTCAGTTATATGTTGCTCCTCCAAGAATTCATTTTATTCATGGTAATACAGATGATAACAGCTTGTTGGAATATAAACTGATACAACCTCACCCAGGGGAAAGTTGTCTATATGAATCAAAATTTTCTTCAAAGGAATACAGTCAGAAATTCTACATCTAGAATTTTATCCTAGGGGAGAAAGCAGGTAATATTAACAAATGTTATGTACTTATCATAACATTGCTTATAGTGGTAAAACACTTTTTATGTTCAGTAATTGAAAGTCAATTAATAATGCTAATTCTTATAAAATGTTGTATGGCCTTGTATGTTGCCATAGATGCCTATTTAATAATATTGAATAATATTAATTATACATTAAATAAAAATAGTTTACAAACCTCTATGTCTAGAATAGTCTCTTGATTAAGAAAATGATTGCATATGTAAATATACTATGTGATAAATATGTGTGTGGAGTGTGTATGTGTGTGCATGTGTGCATATGCATGAATTTTTACCCAATTATTTTTCTATGGGCATTCTCAATCTGGTTAAATTTTTTCCCCTCTTTTTCTTATCCCTGATTTCTATATAAATAGATGATATTTTTCTAAAAAAGGAAATATTTCATATTTTAAAGTAAAAAAACCCCCCAACCTTTAATATTTAAAATGAAAACAGATTTTTAATCTATGGACATCTGAAAAAAAGAACAAGGTAAAACACCATGGGGTTACCCACACTGGCTTGGTAACTGGTGATGACAAACTCTATCTTCCAGATGGTTCTTGTCTAAGTACCTGGAGGAGTCTAGGTCCTGGTGGAGGCGGAGATGTGTGCCATGTTCTCTGTATGTTAGTCAGCTTTTCATCACCGTGACCAAAATAACTGACATAAACAACTTGAAGAAAGAAAGGTTTATTTTGGCTCATGGTTTCAGTCCATGATTGGTTGGCTCCATTGTTGTGTAAGCCAGTGGTCAGGTAGAACATTGCGGGCAGAAGGACATCAGGGAGGAATGCTATTCACATCTTGATAGCTGTGAAACAGATGGAGAGAGAGAGGGTAAGGGAGAAAGGACCTGAGGACAAGAATACCCTTCCAGAGCTACCCCCAGCAGCCTACATTCTCCAAGAAGACCCCACCAGTTTCCACCACCTCCAGTAATGCCATCAAATACAAATCTCTCAATGAATTAATCCATCAAAGAGGTCAGAGCCCTCTGGATCCAAACACTTCCCTAGATCTCACCTTTGAACCTTGCTGCATTGGAGATCAAGTCTTCAACAAATAAGCCTTTGGGGGAACACCTCATATCCAGACTATAACACTCAGCTACCTTGCCTCTGCATGGGTCTTAAGCAAATTAGAGACTGTACGGGCAGTTGCTGTTCATTCCTTACTTCCTTCACTCTGACAATCATCTGCTTTCTTTCCTGAGTAGGAAACCTGCAGAGGCAGCTGGCTTGTGATATTTTGGGTAGACCTGTGAGTTATATGAAAAGCAAATGCAGAGTCTCTCAATCCTTTAATCATATTGTCCAAGTCAAGAGCATTTGTCTCGAGTCTGTATTGTACCTTAAAAAAGTAAAAAATAAAGATCCATACTTTTGACATTTCTTTTACTTAATTTCTTCCAGAATAAGTAAAGCTGCTGTCAGAGGATGTTTCAGCTTTTAAGTTCACTATTATTATTATTATTATTGGAGTTATCCATTCATGCATGCTTATAGAAGTTAAATTATTTTCAAATACAGAATAATTTCTCTACCACAATTGAGCTCAAAGTAAGTGAAGAGCCAAGATGGAATAATTTCCTGTAAGAATATTGTGTTATAGTTCCAATAACCTGCAATATGGATTTATAATAGCTGAAAGATAGGGGGAAATTGTTCTGATGAACTACAGGTTTCATTTGGCAAAAATCTCTGTGACTTACACATAGACAAACACACTTTACAAATTCATTTTTTTTTTTTGGTGGGGGTGGGAGGTAGGGGAGTGTGTTGGAGATTGAACTCAGGGGCACTCAACCACTGAGCCACATCTCCAACCCTACTTTGTATTTTATTTAGAAACAGGATCTCACTGAGATGCTTTGCACCTCGCCATTGCTGAGGCTGGCTTTGAACTCGTGATTCTTCTGTCTCAGCCTCCCAAGCTGCTGGGATTACAGGCATGTGCCACTGTGCCAGGCCCAAATTCATTTTGATCTATTAAATTTGTAGTAGTTTCACCCATTTACAAGTTAATTCAAAGCAGTGTACTTTTTAAAAGATGTTGCCTCCAATCAAAATTTGAGGCCAATCTTGGTTCTCTTTGAAAAGAACAAATTTTGTTAACTCTTCAGAAGATTATGAAACTCAGAAAAAACTGAGCATACAAATATGTCATTCTATTTGCTAAATTATAACACTATTTGCTAAACCTGTTTTTGTTTTATTTTGTCTTTCAAAACAAAAAGAAAAATGCTGATGATCATATGCAAGTCAGTCTGATTTTATTGATGGTAAGTTGAGAATTCTCTTTCCTAGCAGAGGAACATGTTAACCCTCATAATCATTCAGGGTTTTAACTGGAAGCAGAAGGAATTAGTCCTTGAGAGTGGAGAAATAAAGTGCCAGTGTTGGAGTGGGAGGCTCAGGAAAGAAACTAGGACCAGCGCAGTTCCCTCTCTCTAGCTGTGTATTTCTATAAGCAAATGTTTTGCTCAACCACGGCCTTTGTCATCACAAAGGACACCAGGATGACATAGAAGGTGTCTTTTGGGGCAGCCCTGAGCCTTAGCCTACTTTTGCTATCTGAGCCTCTTCATCATTGACTATTTCCTTTGAGTGCCAGCTCTAAAGGCTGGTTATTTGCTCCTGACTCACCATTCCCAGTAAACCACTTGCTGGGGTCCATTACTGGTGAAAGACCTTGGTTATTCTAGGACTTCATCCTCAGCTGCATCCCTGGGCTCACTGCCAGTGGACACGGTGCTATTCCACAGCTGAACTCATGCTGTATGTGAAGCCAGTTAATTGTACCAGGCAGAAAGAAACTAGAGAAAGCAGCTCACTGATCTTAGAACTACCCTAGAATAATGTTGGGATCTATGTGAGGAGACCTGACTATACAGTTTGATCTCTGATAACCAGAGGTCAGAAAGTTGCAGTTAAAAGAGAAAAATGACAACTCAGGCTTATTTTCTTTTGAAACCATCTGATAAAGAAGCTACAGCTGGGACTGGGATTGTGACTCTGCGGCAGAGCGCTCACCTAGCATGTGCAAGGCCCTGGGTTCAATCCTCAGCACCACATAAAAATAAAATAAAGATATTGTGTCCAACTGTAACTAAAAAATAAATAAATATTTTTTAAAAAGAAGCTACAGCTAGTTATCTTCTTATACACCCTCTTCTCATTCCCTCATCTTCCCCCACTTTCAAGGCCTTCAATTCCACACAACACTTAGCCTCCAACACTCACTTTTTTGCTTCCTGATTCTCTCACCTACATCTGTGAGCCCACTTACATGCCCTTGAACTCATTCACTGCTATATGCATCATGGTTATCTGTGGGATCTGTTTTCTTTTGCCTTTTGAACATGAATTTCTGTAGGTAAAGAGGTTGTTTGGTTAACCTGTGATAATGTATCGTTACATTATGTAATGTGTAGGTATGGGCTTCTCTATCAGGTGGATGGTTGAACCCTGATTGTGGTTTTTTTTTTTTATTGGTTGTTCAAAACATTACATAGTTCTTGATATATCATATTTCACACTTTGATTCAAGTGGGTTGGTTTAATTCAGCTAGCTTTATATACAATTTGTAGACTGTATGTAGGACTGTACATATCACAAGGTGTGTAACTCTTAATGTTTATCTGGGTATCTCTGTTTAAGTACCTGGGTTGTATTTATGTATAAATCTGCATCTGTAAATATCTGTATGTGTGTCTCAAGGTCCAGTCCACAAAATACAACCTTCTGCCTCCAATGTTTTTCTGCCTACAAAAATTTCTCCCTTTTATTCCTTTGACTTTTTTTGTTGGGAAAAATTTGCCATTTTCCTTTCCTATTGGAAAGGTAGCAGAATACAAAAATGTGGATGTGTAACCGATGTGATTCTGCAATCTTTGTAATGTTTTGAATAACCAATAATAAATAAATAAAAATTTAAAAAATAAAAAATAAAATAAAATTCACCCCGAAAGTTTAAAAAAAATAAAATAAAATAAAGACAATAAATATAGAATAGGGACTATTTCTGGCAATGAGTCAATAAAATAAAACAAAACAAAAAAAATTTTAAAAAACAGCAAAAAAAAAAAGAAAAATTTGCCATTTTAACCAATTTCAAGTGTAAAATTCAGGTGACATTAATTACATTCATATCATTTGGCAAAAAACAATGACTATCTGGTCCCCCAATTTTTTATCATCCAAATTTTTTATAATCTAAAACCATTAATTGATAACTCCCTAATCCTTTCTTTCTTCAGTCTCTGTTAACCTCTAACCTACTTTGTGTATGTATGAATTTGCCTACTCTAGATATTTCATATGGGTAGAATCATGCAATATTTGCCTTTTTGCATCTGACTTATTTTGTTGGTCAAGGTTTATCCGTGTTGTAGCAGGTATTCGAACTTCATCCTGAACGGAAACTCCACCAAGGCAATCAGCGGCCACCATCTTGGAGAGCTGAAGTATCCACCGCCACTTTCCGACAGACTGCAACAATAAAACAGGTCTGTGTCACTCAGCCCATCCCCCACACATCGGGGAATCCACATAAAACCCCTCCTAGGCTTTCCGGGGGAGGGAATATCAGAGTGAGCCTGCATAAAGACTAGGGGAAAACTAGAGACACCTGACCTTCAACTCCCCCTCCCATCAGCAGCCAAAACGAAACCTGTCTAGCCAGCACTGGGGGAGGGGCAAGCAGAAAAAAACAAATGATAGAGTGCCAGGGATCCCAATAGGCAATTGTGCGACCCCGGGGATCTGGGCTGCCAGATTCGCCCGGCCTTCCCCACGGCTACAGAAGGCGGGACGCCGCAGAGAAGCGATTAATTAGCAAGCAGGGAGGAAAGTGGCTGCCATTCGGTGGAACCCCGCCGGCTAAGCCCGCACTGACCCCCGGGCTGAGTATGGGATTTCAGATGGGGAAGGAAGCGATACAGTCCCGTCCCCCATAACGGAAACTCCACCAAGGCAATCAGCGGCCACCATCATGGAAAGCTGAAGTAACCACCGCCACTCTCCGACAGGCTGCAACAATAAAACAGGTCTGTGTCACTCAGCCCATCCCCCACACATCGGGGAATCCTCATAAAACCCCTCCTAGGCTTTCCGGGGGAGGGAATATCAGAGTGAGCCTGCATAAAGACTAGGGGAAAACTAGAGACACCTGACCTTCAACTCCCCCTCCCATCAGCAGCCAAAACAAAACCTGTCTAGCCAGCGCTGGCGGAGGGTCAAGCAGAAAAAATCAAAACGATAGAGTGCCAGGGATCCCAATAGCCAATTGTGTGACCCCGGGGATCCGGGCTGACTGATTCGCCCGGCCTTCCCCACAGCTACAGAAGGCAGGGCGCCGAAGAGAAGTAATTAATTAGCAAGCAGGGAGAAAAGTGGCTGCAATTCTGTGGAATCCCGCCGGCTAAGCCCGCACTGACCCCCGGGCTGAGTACGGGATTTCAGACAGGGAAGGAAGCGGTACAGTTCTATCCCCCACAACGGAAACAAAACAATAGAGTGCCGGGGTTCCCAATAGCCACCCCCCACACCCAACAAACGGCAGACCCAGAGTACAGTTTGAACTGCCGAGAGCCATCACTCAGGGGAAATCTGGTCTAGCAGGAGAAACCAAGACTAGCAGGAGAAACTAGGGGACTAGAGGCCAGGCCCTCGAGACTGGGCGGCTGGAAACCGCAGGCCCGCCGGCGACAGTTCACCCACTGCCTGCGTAACTGGGCGGTAGGAGAATGCCCGCCCGCCGGCTACCGACTGCAGGACGGGGTGCCTAGAGATCGCCCGCCCACCAGCGACAGCCGGCCCGCTGCCCGCTCGACTGGGCGGCTGAAGTCCACTCCCCCACCGGCGACCGATCACCCGCCCGCTGCCTGAGATACTGGGCAGCTGGAGACTGCCCGCCTGCCTCGACGGGGAGCTGAAACCAAACAGAGACAGTCCAGTCACACCCCCCCATTAGGACACCCCGGCAAGGAGCCTGGGGCCCGTCATAGCAGAGTAGTGACGTCACTGGAACTCGGCGGTTGGAATTCCTTCCCAACAGAATCCACGTTAGCAGGCACAGTTTAACAACACAAAGAAGAAACAACAGAGTAATACAGAACCAAAACAAATCTATAGAAGAGAGTAGAAACACGGCAATCAAATAGAGCTGGAAAGTAACGTGGACAACATGAGAAAACAAGGGAAAAAAGGAGTACAAACAATACAGGACAACTTAATTCTACAGGAGGACATAGAAACATCAGAAGCAGGGATAGGGAATGAACTCAAGGCCTACCTAACTCGAATGGAAAGGAATATTAGGGAAGACATGAGACAGCAAGTCCAAGCAATAAAAGTATATTTTGAAAACGAATTAAACAAACAAATTCAAATGGCAAAGAATGAGCTCTACCAGGAGATAGAGATCTTAAAAAAAAATCAAACAATAATCCTAGAATTGCAGGAAAATATAAACCAAATTAAAAACTCAAACGAGAATATTACAAACAGACTTGATCAAGTAGAAGTCAGAACATCAGATAATGAAGACAAGGTTTATCAACTTGAAAAGAATATAGTCAACACAGAAAAGATGCTTAAATCCCATGAGCAATCTATTCAAGAGATATGGGATGTCATAAAAAAACCAAATTTGAGGGTCATCAGGATAGAAGAAGGCACAGAGACTCAAACCAAAGGAATGGACAGCATATTAAATGAAATAATTCTAGAAAACTTCCCAGAGATGAAAGATGAAATGGATTGCCAAATCCTGGAAGCCTACAGGACCCCAAACATTCAAAACCATAATAGACCAACTCCAAGACATATAATTATGAAGATAGCCAACGTACAGAACAAGGAGAGAATATTAAAAGCTACGAGAGAAAAGAGGCAGATTACATTCAGGGGTAAACCAATTAGGTTAACGACTGATTTCTCATCACAGACTTTGAAAGCGAGAAGATCCTTGAACAATGTATTTCAAACGCTGAAAAATAATGGATTCCAACCAAGAATACTGTATCCAGCAAAATTAAGCTTCAGATTTGACAATGAAATTAAAATCTTTCACGATAAACAAAAGCTAAAAGAATTTGCAGCAAGAAAACCAGCACTGCAAAGCATTTCGAGCAAAATACTACAAGAAGAGGAATTGAAAAATCGTGCCCAAAACTAACAGCAGGAGGTGTCTCAATAAAGGGGGAGGAAAATAACCAAAAAGTAAAACCAGCCAAACTAAAATAAATAAATAAAGAAGCATGACTGGAAGTACAAATCATATCTCAATTGTAAACTTAAATGTTAATGGCCTAAACTCACCAATCAAGAGACATAGGCTAGTAACCTGGATCAAAAAAACAAATCCAACAATATGCTGCCTTCAAGAGACTCATATGATAGGAAAAGACATACACAGGCTGAAGGTAAAAGGTTGGGAAAAATCATACCACTCACATGGCCCTCGGAAGCAAGCAGGAGTGGCCATACTCATATCGAATAAAATCAATGTTAAACCTAAGTTAATCAAGAAGGATAAAGAAGGACACTATATCCTGTTAAAAGGAACCATCCACCAACAAGACATAACAATTATCAATTTGTATGCACCAAACAATGGAGCTGCAACGTTCATAAAACAAACTCTCCTCAAGTTCAAGAGTCAAATAGACCACAACACAATAATTATGGGTGACTTCAACACACCGCTCTCGCCACTAGACAGATCCTCTAGACAAAAACTGAATAAAGAAACTATAGAACTCAACAGCACAATCAATAACCTAGACTTAACCGACATATATAGAATATATCAACCATCATCAAGTGGATACACGTTCTTCTCAGCAGCACATGGATCCTACTCAAAGATAGACCATATATTATGCCATAAGGCAACGCTTAGTAAATATAAAGGCGTACAGATAATACCATGCACCATATCTGATCACAATGGAATGAAATTGGAAATCAATGATAAAAGAAGGAAGGGAAAATCCTACATCACATGGAAAATGAACAATATGTTACTGCATGATCAATGGGTTACAGAAGACATAAAGGAAGAGATGAAAAAATTCTTAGAGACAAATGATAATACAGACACAACATACCGGAATCTATGGGACACAATGAAAGCAGTTTTAAGAGGAAAATTCATTTCTTGGAGTTCTTTCCTCAAAAAAAGAAATAACCAACAAATAAATGAACTCACACTACACCTTAAAAACCTAGAAAAGGAAGAGCAAAACAACAGCAAATATAGTAGAAGACAAGAAATAATTAAAATTAGAGCAGAAATCAACGAAATTGAAACAAAAAAAACCATTGAAAAAATTGATAAAACTAAAAGTTGGTTCTTTGAAAAAATAAATAAGATAGACAGGCCCTTAGCCATGCTAACGAAGAGAAGAAGAGAGAGAACTCAAATTACCAACATATGGGATGAAAAAGGCAATATCACAACAGACACTACAGAAATACAGAAGATAATTAGAAAGTATTTTGAATCCTTATACTCCAATAAAATAGAAGATAGTGAAGATATCAATAAATTTCTTAAGGCATATGATCTGCCCAGATTGAGACAGGAAGACACACACAATTTAAACAGACCAATAACAAAGGAAGAAATAGAAGAAGCCATCAAAAGACTACCAACCAAGAAAAGCCCTGGACCGGATGGGTATACAGCGGAGTTCTACAAAACCTTCAAAGAAGAATTAATACCAATACTTTTCAAGCTATTTCAAGAAATAGAAAAAGAAGGAGCTCTTCCAAATTCATTCTATGAGGCCAGCATCACTCTGATCCCAAAACCAGACAAAGACACTTCAAAGAAAGAAAACTAACAGACCAATATCTCTAATGAACTTGGATGCAAAAATTCTCAATAAAATTCTGGCGAATCAAATACAAAAACATATCAAAAAACTTGTGCACCATGATCAAGTAGGATTCATCCCTGGGATGCAAGGCTGGTTCAATATACGGAAATCAATAAATGCTATTCACCACATCAACAGACTTAAAGACAAGAACCATATGATCATCTCGATAGATGCCGAAAAAGCATTTGACAAAGTACAGCATCCCTTTATGTTCAAAACACTAGAAAAACTAGGGATAACAGGAACTTACCTCAACATTGTAAAAGCTATATATGCTAAACCTCAGGCTAGCATCATCCTAAACGGAGAAAAACTGAAGGCATTCCCTCTAAAATCTGGAACAAGACAGGGATGCCCTCTATCACCACTTCTATTCAATTTAGTTCTCAAAGAACTAGCCAGAGCAATTAGACAGACAAAAGAAACTAAAGGCATAAAAATAGGAAAAGAAGAAATTAAATTATCGCTATTTGCGGATGACATGATAATATACCTAACAGACCCAAAAGGGTCTACAAAGAAGCTGCTAGAGTTAATAAATGAATTCAGCAAAGTAGCAGGTTATAAAATCAACACACATAAATCAAAGGCATTCCTGTATATCAGCAACAAAACCTCTGAAATGGAAATAAGGAAAACCACTCCATTCACAATATCCTCAAAGAAAATAAGATACTTGGGAATCAACCTAACAAAAGAGTTGAAAGATCTATACAATGAAAACTACAGAACCCTAAAGAGAGAGATAGAAGAAGATCTCAGAAGATGGAAAAATGTACCCTGTTCATGGATAGGCAGAACTAACATCATCAAAATGGCGATATTACCCAAAGTTCTCTACAGGTTTAATGCGATGCCAATCAAAATACCAACGGCATTTCTTGTTGAAATAGATAAAGCAATCATGAAATTCATATGGAAAGACAAAAGACCCAGAATAGCAAAAGCAATTCTAAGCAGGAAGAGTGAATCTGGAGGTATAGCGATACCAGAGTTCAAACTGTACTACAAAGCAATAGTAACAAAAACAGCATGGTACTGGTACCAAAACAGGCAGGTGGACCAATGGTACAGAATAGAGGACACAGAGACTAATCCACAAAGTTACAACTATCTTATATTTGATAAAGGAGCTAAAAACATGCAATGGAGGAAGGATAGCATCTTCAACAAATGGTGCTGGGAAAATTGGAAATCCATATGCAACAAAATGAAATTGAATCCCTTTCTCTCGCCATCCACAAAAGTTAACTCAAAATGGATCAAGGAGCTAGATATCAAATCAGAGATGGTGCTTCTGATAGAAGAAAAAGTTGGCTCCGATATACATATAGTGGGGTCAGGCTCCAAATTCCTTAATGGGACGCCCATAGCCCAAGAGTTAATAACAAGAATAAACAAATGGGACTTACTTAAACTAAAAAGTTTTTTCTCAGCAAGAGAAACAATAAAAGAGGTAAATAGAGAGCCTACATCATGGGAACAAATTTTTACCCCTCACACCTCAGATAGAGCCCTAATATCCAGAATGTACAAAGAACTCACAAAATTAAACAATAAGATAACGAACAACCCAATCAACAAATGGGCCAAGAACCTGAACAGACACTTCTCAGAGGAGGACATACAATCAATCAACAAGTACATGAAAAAATGCTCACTATCTCTAGCAATCAGAGAAATGCAAATCAAAACCACCCTAAGATACCATCTCACTCCAGTAAGATTGGCAGCCATTATGAAGTCAAACAACAATAAGTGTTGGCGGGGATGTGGGGAAAAGGGTACACTTGTACACTGCTGGTGGGGCTGCAAAATGGTGAGGCCAATTTGGAAAGCAGTATGGAGATTCCTGGGAAAGCTGGGAATGGATCCACCATTCGACCCAGCTATCGCCCTTCTCGGACTATTCCCTGAGGACCTTAAAAGAGCACACTATAGAGATACGGCCACATCAATGATTATAGCAGCACAATTCACAATAGCTAGACTGTGGAACCAACCTAGATGCCCTTCAATAGATGAATGGATAAAAAAAATGTGGCATCTATACACAATGGAGTATTATGCAGCACTAAGAAATGACAAAATCATAGAATTTTCAGGGAAATGGATGGCATTAGAGCAGATTATGCTTAGTGAAGCTAGCCAAGCCCTAAAAAACAAATGCCAAATGTCTTCTTTGATATAAAGAGAGCAACTAAGAACAGAACAGGAAGGAAGAGCATGAGGAAAAGACTAATAGTAAACAAAGACGAATGTGGGGAGAGAAAGGGAGAGAGAAGGGAAAGCATATGGAAATGGTAGGAGACCTTCAATGATACACAAAATTATAAGAGGTTATGAGGGGCAAGGGGGAGGGGGGGAAAAGGGGATAGAATTGAACAACAGCAGAGGAGGTAGAGAGGGAAGATGGGAGGAGAGGGGAGGGGAGGGGGGATAGTAGGGGATAGGAAAGGTAGCAGAATACAACAGTCACTAATATGCCATTATGTAATAATGTGAGTATGTAACAGTTGTGATTCTGCAATGTGTATTTGGGGTAAAAATGGGAGTTCAAAACCCAATTGAGTCTAATGTATGAAAGATGATATATCATGAGCTCTGTAATGTTTTGAACAATCAATAAAAAAAATAGAGAAACCACACATAATGTTATGATCTAAGGTTGAATGCTGTAATAAAAGATTTCAGAGGGGAGAAATATGTCCTACAAAGGAAAAAGGATAGAATGTCTTAATAGAATTCCTGATACCACAACTTCAACTTTATGAGAAAAGTAACTATAAACCTAACATTCTTTACTCAATGAAAATGTCAGTCAAGTGAGAGGGGAAAATAAAGCCAATTTCAGATGTGTTAAAAAAAAAAAAGAACTTCATTCATCCTTTTATGATTTTTTGTGAATAATCTTCCACTGTGTATGTATAGATGCTTCTCAACCTACAATAGTGTAATGTCTCAATGAACCAGTGGTAAGTTGAAATTTCTCTAAGTCAAAAAGCATTCAATACACTTAACCTGCTGACTTAGCCTCACCTTAAATGTGCTCAGAATGCTTACATTAGCTATGGTTGGGGATCATAAGAGAGTGTTGTATTGCGTATCACTAGCGTGGGGAAAGATTAGAAATTCAAAGTTTGATTTCTACTGTATGTGCATCACTTTTGCACCATAATCAAGTTGAAAATTTTTGAGTCAGGGCATCACAAATTGAGGACTGTCTGCATACTGCATTTTTTCTTCTTTCATCTGTATGGACAATTGGTTTGCTTCCACCTTTTGGATATTGTGAACAATGTTCCTATGAACACTGGCATCTAAGTATCTGTTCAAGTCTCTGCTTAAAACTCTTTTGCTATAAATCTGGGGGTGGAATTGTTAGATCATAAAGCAACTATGTTTTCGAGGAACTGCCAAACTGTTTCTACAGTGGCCCCATTTTACATTACTATTAGCAATGTATGAGGATTCCATTTCTCCATATCTTTCTCAATACTTCTTTTCATTTTATCATAGCCATCCTAATAGGTGTGAAGAGATGTTTCATGATTTTGATTTGCATTTCCTTAAGGATTAGTATTGTTACATAGTTTTTCATGTGCTTATTTGTCATTTTTGCATTTTCTTTGGGTAAATACCTATTCAAAACTTTTGCCCTATTTGAATTTTTTTTTGTCATTGAGTTATAAGAAGTCTTTATATATTCTGGATATTAGTGCATTATCAGATATATGATTTGCAAATATTTCCTTCCATTTCATAGCTTATCCTTTAACTTTGCTGATGATGTCCTTTGATGCCCCCAGATTTTTAATTTTGATGAATTTTATCTGCTTTTTTTCTTTTGTTGCTCATGCTTTTAGTATTATATGTAAGAATCCACTGCCAGACCAAAGATCATGAAGATTCACCCATTTTTTTTCTAAGAGTTCTATGATTTCAGTCTTATATTTAGGTCATTTATATACTTGAGTTAATGTTTTTGTGATATGAGGTGAGGATCCAACTTCATTTTTTTATATATGGAAATCCAGTTGTCCCAGTGCCATATATTGAAGAGTTTGCTTTTATCCCATTGAATGGACTTGACACCCTTGTCAAAACTCATGTGGAGCTAGGTCCAATGGTGCATGCCCATTAATCCCAGCAATTCAGAAGGTTTTTTTTTTTGTTTTGTTTTGTTTGTTTTTTTTTCTTTTTTTATTGTTGGTCGTTCAAAACATTACATAGTTCTTGATATATCATATTTCACAGTTTGATTCAAGTGGGTTATGAACTCCCATTTTTACCCCGTATACAGATTGCTGAATCACATCATTTACACTTCCATTGATTTACACATTGCCATTCTAGTGTCTGTTGTATTCTGCTGCCTTTCCTATCCTCTACTATCCCCCCTCCCCTCCCCTCCCCTCTACTCTCTCTACCCCCTCTACTGTAAATCTTTTCTTCCACTTGTATTATTCTTCCCTTACCCCTCACTTCCTCTTGTATGTAATTTTGTATAACCCTGAGGATCACCTTCCATTTCCATGCAATTTCCCTTCTCTCTCCCTTTCCCTCGCACCTCTCATCCCTGTTTAATGTTAAGTTTGAAGCAGGAGGATTGCAAGTTCAAGGCCAGCCTCAGCAACTTAGTGAGACTATGTTCAAAATTTCAAAATTAAAGTAAACTTTAAAAATTAAACTAAAATAAAAAGTACTGGAAATGGGGATGTGGCTCAGAGGTAAAGCACCCCTGAGTTCAATCCCCAATACAAAAACAATAAAACTCAAACTGGTCATTGACATTTGGGTTTTTATCTGGATTCTTAATTCTATTCCACTGTTCTATATGTCTATCTTTATACCAGTTCCACATTGTTTAAGTTACAGTAACTTTATAACAACTTTGAAATCAAGAAGTGTGAGCCTTCTGCATTTGCTATGGTTTTTCAAGATTGTTTTGACCATGTGGAGCTCCTGGAAATTCTATATATATTTGGAGATTGGCTTTTGGGCTACAGGAATTTTGGTAGAGGTTGTGTTGAATCATAGATCACTTTGGGTAGTAATGACATCTTAACTATGCTAAGTCTTCCTACCCAGGAATATGGAATGTCTTCCCATTTGTTTAGGTTTCCTTAAACTTCTTTCATCAATGTTTTGTAGTTTCACTGTATGAGTCTTTCACTTCCTTGGTTAATATATTTATAGTATTTAGTGTTTTAAACTTTTTTTTAAATGACAAATGAAAATTGTATATATGAATGATGTACAACATAATGTTTTGAAATATGTAGACATGGTGGAATGGCTAAATCAAGCCAACTAATATATGTACTATTTCATTTATTGCTTTGTGAGAACACTTGAAATCTGCTCTTAGTGATTTTAAAGTATATGATTCATTGTTATTAATTACGGTAGCCATGTTGCATATATCCGTGGTTAAATTTTTTCCTAGGTATTTTATTCATCTTCTCCTTTGAATTGGCTCAGAATTCTCTCCCTTATATTAATAGACTACATACAATGTGTCCATAGTACACATGATAGTATCTAGCACATAACAGACATTGACCAAATGCTAGTTGATGTAAGATTATTTAAAACCACAAGATCTTAGAACTTTAAGGATTAAGATGTTAAGATGTCACAGAGATTTCAGCCTGGCATCTCTGCCTGTTGCTCACTGCTACCTACCTCTGAAAGCCCCAAATATATTTAAGAGCTCTCCTTCACTAACAGCCCAATTCAATTCTTAAATATGGGAGATTTAGGAGCTCCTTGAGATCCTACGTATCTTGCAGACCAGTCATAACCAATTTCATGCTTCTATAGACCAGGCTCATGCTCAGAGATTAATGAACTTCTTTGCAACAGCAGCTCTGTTGGCAGTAAAATTAGAGGTTCATATCTCCTAAGAGTTTTCTGTAGGTAAAAAATGCAGTTACCACAGGCTAGGATTCTTTCTGATGGAGCAAATAAAAATGTGTCTTTGAGTATGGAGATTTTCCTGTGTCTGGCTCCTTTTTCTCTAAAATGAATCTTAAAGGATTGTTGTACCCACAAAAGTAGTTTGAAAGAACAAAATTTTTATGTGAATTTCAGCAAATGAGGTTATCCCAATGGCCACAAAAATGAGCTAATGGTTCTCTGGAGATATGTTGTCTATGAGGATACAAAATATTAAAAAGTTTCTATAATGTATACATGCGCTTGTCTCCCCCCATCCCGTGTGTGTGTGTGTGTGTGTGTGTGTGTGTGTGTGTGTGTGTAGTAGGTGATATGGCTGAATGTCATTTTGGAAATGAATATAACCCATCAGAGGGTAAGACACAGTTAAGGAAATTCCTTAATGTGCCTCTTTTAAAAAAATACCGTTTATTGGAGCAACCATGAAACAGCCGTAAACCACGAGGAAAAGGTTAAGATGTCACAGAGATTTCAGCCTGGCATCTCTGCCTGTTGCTCACTGCCACTGTTGCAATGCTGAAAGTGCTAAATACCCCACTAGGCCTTACCTCTAGAGGAACTGTTTCGTTGTAGAATTGCTTCCACTTAGAAAAAAGACAAGATGAGAACTATGTTTTTATTTACAAAAAGACACAGTTAAGGAAGTTCCTTAATGTGCTGCTTTAAAAAAAAAAATACTGTTTATTGGCTTTTTGGCTGTCTTTGACATAAGTGTAAATCAACCTGGCTCAGAATTTAGTCTTGCTTTATCTGGCAATTTCCCACAAAGCTTATCAGTCTTCTGTCATTCTCTTACCTCTCCTGGCTTCTCCAAAGCAGTAGGTAATCTCTGGTATGGATCTTGTCTCTGAGTCAATGATAAGAGACTAGCAACTCTTTTTTTCCTGGAATCTAGGAGTTGTAGAGGAGAATTGCTTGCTGCCTATTATATTTCCTTATTCCCTTCTGTCTTTACTAGTAGTTCCCCTATGTTGTTGGGGGTGGGGAGGGTGATAATATGCTAAGTAACAATAAAATGAAGAGAACCTAGCATCCTCAGTCTACTTTATAGCTATGGGTTGTTTTGAACCCAGATTGAGACAATCAGGTATAAGCAAAAGCTTTTGGGCAGGACTTAAAGGAAAGATTTTTAAAATGCAGCCAACAATTGACAAATACCTTTTGTACTTCTTTTATCCTTCTTCCTGACAGATGTAATTATAGATGTAATTCTACAGGGGAAGCAACCATGAAACAGCCGAAACTAAGAGGAAAAGGTTAAGATGTCACAGAGATTTCAGCCTGGCATCTCTGCCTGTTGCTCACTGCTACCTACCTCTGAAAGCCCCAAATGTATTTAAGAGCTCTCCTTCACTAACAGCCCAATTCAATTCTTAAATATGGGAGATTAAGGAGCTCCTTGAGATCCTATGTATCTTGCAGACCAAGTAGACAGATTTAGAGTAAACAATGGAGGAATTCTGGGCAGCCAAGATAATGGTTGATGACATTAGTCTGAATTTCCCAACATACTCCCACCCCAAAAACAAAGAATAAGAAGGTCAGATAAAACTATATGAAACTCGTATCTTTCCCATAACTGGAAGACATAGAAATTCAACCTCACTGTCCATAGCTAAGTAAACAGGAAACCCCAGCAAATTTCCTCCCACACTCTTGATGCAAGTCCCAGAGGGAAGGGAAGCAGTCAGTTGTGGGGGAAATGCTATGTTAAAGAAGGGAGTTAGTGATAGACCTAAGATTGATCTAAAACCACCCTCAGAAAGAGGAAGTTTGCAAATACTGAAAAAGTGCATGGGCTGATGAGAGCCTATAGCATGGGATAAAGAGACCTGGTAAAAAGGGTCAAAAATAAAGTACAGGAGACACCTCAAAATCTTGCAAATGAGGGAGACATTGAGGAAACTTTCAGATATATTTCCCCTCCAAAACTGAAAGAAACCCAAACCTACTCCTTCATTAACCTCCAAAGAAAAAAAATTAATTAATAAAATCATCTAAAAAAGAAAAAAAAGAAAAGAAATCAGACTTTACTACACTGACAGAAGAGGGCGCCCTTGAACTAGGAATCTTGCAACCACCCCAAAGGTCCAGCTCTACACAGAAAATGTGGGTCAGTCTTCATCTAATCAAGGTTGTTAAAATAAAAATAAATAGGATCCAAACAACTCAACTGAGAAAATTCCTCCTCTAAATAATGGCAAAGTGGAAGAAAAAAGAACACAACACTCCAGATTGAGTTATATGTCCTCAAACAAGCATTTGGGAACTTCAAAAACACCTTGAATCACAAATTCAGACTCCAAGTACTAAGTGTAATGCCAGGAAGAAATGAAATGAGAGTTGATTGAACTCAGAAAATAAGGAATTGATTGTACTTAGGAAAAAAACACAGGAAATAAAAACCATTATACTGCATAGATAGATTTTAGATAAAACATACTAAAGCCTCTTGTATACATACAGACAGGCACTTACACACATGTCTCATTTCAAGAAACATTCAGATGATTTCCTCCCATGTAGCTTTTGGGGGTTCATCTCATTTGGGTATGGTCTTTGATACATGCAATAAATGGTGTCTGTTAATATTGCCATTGATTGGATGAAGACAGTAAGGGAGGGGAGGAAGTTCCAAATAAAATGTCTAGGTCAAAAAGTTATAGTTTGGTGAACTCTACTGTCTACCTAGGCCAATGGCTTCATGAGGAAGAGACAGAGATTCAGGGAGTTTTCATAGTAGCCCAATGTTCGCCAAAGCCAGTTAGTAATAGAAAGGATGAGGTAGAAAGTTTCCCTCCTTCTCCCCAACCCCTACCCCCGTGTTCAGTTAAATTCTTTTTTAAAATTAAATTATTTATTTATTCTAATTTGTTATATATATGAAGGCAGAATGCAATTTATTTCATATTATACAACAGAGCACAATTTTTCAAGTCACTGGTTGTACACAAAGTATTTTCACACCATTCATGTCTTCATACGTGTTCTTAGGGTAATGATATCTAACTCATTCCATGGTCTCTCCTACTCCACACACTCCTCCCTTTCCTTCCCTTCTCTTTGTCCTATCTAAAGCTCCTCATTCCTCCCATGCTCCCTTCCCAATGCCGTTATGAGTCAGCATCTTCATATCAAAGAAAACATGCAGCCTTTGTTTTTTTTGGGGGGGGATTGGCTTACTTCACTTAGCATTATATTCTCCAACTCCATTTATTTACCTGCAATGCCCTGATTTTATTCTATTTTGGTGTTGAATAGTTTTCCATTGTATATATATATACCAAAGTTTCCCTATCCATTCACCTACTGAAGGGCTTCTGGGTTGGTTCCACAATTTAGCTATTGTGAATTGTGCTGCTATAAACATTGATGTGGCTGTGTCCCTGTAGTATGCTGTTTTAAGTTCTTTGGGTATAAATTGAGGAGTGGGGTAGCTGAGTCAAATGGTGGTTCCATTCCAAGTTTTCCAAGGAATCTCCATACTGCTTTCCATATTGGTTGCATAAATTTGTAGTCCCACCAGCAGTGTATGAGTGTGCCTTCCCCTGCAAATCCTCGCCAACACTTACTGTTGTTTGTATTCTTGATAGCTGCCATTCTAATTCCTAGAGATATTAAATATTTTTTTCATATATTTGTTGATTGAGTGTATATCCTCTTCTGAGTAGTATCTGTTCAATTCCTTGACCCATTTATTGATTGGGTTATTTGTTTTTTGTTTTGTTTTGTTTTTTTGGTGTTAAGGTTTTTGAGTGCTTTATATATCCTAGAGATTAGTATTCTATCTGATGTGCTTGTGGTAAGAATTTGCTCCCATTCTGTAGGTCCTCTACTCACCTCACTGATTGTTTGTTTTGCTGAGAAGAGCTTTTTAGTTTGAATCCATCCCATTTATTGATTCTTGGTTTTAATTCTTGCACTATAGGAGTCTTATTAAGGAAGTTGGGGCCTAATCCCTCATGATGGAGATTTGGGCCTACTTTTTCTTCCATTAGGCATAAGGTCTCTGGTTTAATTCCTAGATCCTTGATCCATTTGAGTTGAGTTTTGTGCATGGAGAGAAATAGAGGTTTAATTTCATTTTTGTTACATGTGGATTTCCAGTTTTCCCAGTATCATTTGTTGAAGAGACTATCTTTTCTCCAATATATGTCTTTGGTACCTTTGTCTAATATGAAATAACTGTAATTATGTGGGTTTGTCTATGTGTCCTCTATTCTGTACCAATGGTCTACAGGTCTATCTTGGTGCCAATACCATGCTGTTTTTGTTACAATTGGTCTGTAGTAGAGTTTAAGGTCTGAAATAGTAATGCCACCAGCTTCACTATTCTTGCTAAAGATTGCTTTGGCTATTCCCGGTCTCTTATTTTTCCAGATGAATTTCATGATTGCTTTATCTATTTCTTTGAGGAATATCATTGGGATTTTGATTGGGATTGCATTTAACTGTATAATTCTTTTGGTGGTATGGTCATTTTGACAATATTAATTCTGTCTATTCAAGAACAAGGTGGATCTTTTCATCTTCTAAGGTCTTCTTTAATTTCTTTCTTTAGCATTCTGTAGTTTTCATTGTAGAGGTTACCTCTTTTGTTGATTCCCAAGTTTGGTTTTTTTGTTTTGTTTTGTTTTTGATGCTTTACAGAAATGCCTTTGAATTTTGGGTGTTGATTTTATATCCTGCTACATTGCTGAATCCATTTATTAGTTATAGAAGATTTCTGGTGGAATTTTTGGATCTTCTACGTATAGAATCATCTCGTCAGCAAACAGTGATAATTTGAGTTCTTATAGGTATCCCTTTAATTTCTTTCATCTATCTAATTGTTCTGGCTAGAGTTTCAAGAACCATGTTAAATAGAAGTGGTGAAAGAAGGCATCCCTGTCTTGTTCCAGTTTTTAGAGGAAATGGTTTCAATTTTTCTTCATTTAGAATGATATTGGCCTGGGGCGTAGCATAGATAGCTTTTATAATGTTGAGATATATTCCTGATATCCCTAGTTTTTCTAGTATTTTGAACATGAAGGAGTGATGTATTTTGTCAGATGCTTTCTTTGCATCTATTGAGATGATCATATGATTTTTATTTTTGAGTCTATTGATGTGATGAATCACATTTATTGCTTTCCATATATTGAACCAACCTTACTTCCCTGGGATGAACCCTACTTGATCGTAGTGCACTATCTTTTTGAAATATTTTTGTATTCAATTTGCCATGATTTTATTGAGAATTTTTGCATCTATATTCATTAGAGATATTGGTCTGAAGTTTTCTTTCTCAGATGTGTCTTTGCCTGGTTTTAGAATCAGGGTGATATTAGCCTCATAGAATGCGTTTGGAAGTGTTCCCTCTTTTTCTGTTTCATAAAATATTTGAGAAGTATTGGTGTTAGTTCTTCTTTAAAGGTCTTGTAGAACTCAGCTGTGTATCCATCTGGTCCTGGGCTTTTCTTGGTTGGTAGGCTTCTGATGGTGTCCTCTATTTCCTTGCTTGAAATTGTGTATATTGTCCTGATTTAGTTTGGGCATATCATATGCCACTAGAAATTTGTCAATGCCTTCAATATTTTCTATTTTATTGGAGTATAAATTTTCAAAATAATTTCTAATTATCTTCTGTATCTCTGTAGTGTCCGTTGTGATATTTCCTTTTTCATCATGGATGTTAGTAATTTCAGTTTTCTTTCTCCTTCTCTTTGTTAGCATGGCTAATGGTTTATCAATTTTATTTAGTTTTTCAAAGAACCAACTTTTCATTTTGTCACTTTTTTCAGTTGTTTCTTTGGTTTCAGTTTCATTGATTTCAGCTCTGATTTTAATTATTTCCTGTCTTCTACTGCTTTGGGGGTTGATTTGTTCTTCTTTTGAAAGTCTTCCCTTCTTGTTCTCCTCTTTATTCTTCCTCTCTCAGAAGACAGTGCCTTCTCTGTGAACCCACCTTTCAGCACAATCAGACCCTGTGACCCTCCTTCAGCAGAATCTTCTCCTTTATTGTCACTGTTCCACTTTTCTTATCCCCCAGACAGAAACTGCCTGCATCACCTTCACTTGAAAAAGGAAATGAATCAAAGGACCTTCCCTTGATTCTGTCACCTCTGAGTTTCCTCTTATCTCTAGACTTCTGAAGGTGCCTCATGGCAGCTGTCAGCTCTCCCTCCCAGCTCACTCCTAAAAATCTTGTAATCTGTTTTCCTCCTTCTTTCCTGAAGCTGTGTGCTCAGATATTGCTGGCTACTGTCTTTCAGATACTCCTATCCCTCGTCTCCTTGGATCCACAATTGTTTTTCTCCAGCCGATTTCATAGGTATTCATTTTCTTATTCTGATTTCCCTTCTTCCCTCCTAAATGTAGCCATTGTCCAAAGCTCCTGACTGCCTTTTCTTTCTGTCCTCCGAGCTACAAACTGGAAATATAGTCATATGTAGCTTAAAGACAGAGATTCATTCTAAGAAATACATCATTAGATCATTTTGTCATCGTGCAAACATCATAGTGTGTATTTATACAAACCTAGGTGATATGGGCCTATCACACTATGTAACCTTGATGCAATTGAGAGACATCGTAAACATGAGATGTATGAGGCTGCTGCAGCGTAACACAACATACAGCTTTCCAGTAAACTCTTTTGTCTAAGTAGAAGGAGTACATGCTAAGGTAGCAATAAAAGTATAGCACAGTAAATATGGTAGCATAGTCATTTATTGTCATTATAAAGCATCACGTACCTACATAATTACATGTGCTATATTTTTATATGACTGGCATTACAGTAAGTTTGTTTTTGCAAGCACCATCATAAACATGTGAGTGATACATCGCACCAGGCGTTTTTGTTAGATAGAATTCGACACTGGCAATGCCATTTTGAAACATATCCTCTGTCTTAGAACAAGAGTTATCCCATGGTCACTCTGACTCAGCCTGAGCTTAAATTAAACCCCTGACAGTACTCCATCATCACAAAAGAAAAGAAATTGGTATTTGGGACTGGAATCCTGAAAACACCTGGTTCAACATGGATCAGTGACCACCCTCAAAGAATGGTGATGACTATAAGGACGTTGTTTCCTGACAACCCCCAGCAGCAGTCTAACCACAGAAATACCCCAATGCCCTCATTCCCTGTATCTACTCCAGGGTGTAAGCAGAAGATGGGTCTTAGTCTGCACTGGACCCCACCCCCCTTTAAGTTTGTTACTGTGGAGCTGCCTCTCCTCTTTATTTCCTACATTCAGTTCTTTCCTCACAATTTTGACAGTTACAACATCATTATGGAATTTTTCATCAACATCATAGGAATTTTTCAGCTTCATTATAATCTTATGGGAAACACTCTCATGGCAGTCCATGGCTGACCAAAATGCCCTTATATGGTACCTGACTATATACATTTGCAGGCTCATCTGCTTCTCAGGTGCCTCTCACACATGACCTACTGACATCATCCCTCAACTCCAGGGGGCAGCTGGAGCTCAGCATATCTGAAACTGAACTTCAAATCTGGTTGCCATTCTATCCCTCCTCTTCAACTCCACTTCAGAGTTTTGCCTGTGGGGAGCCATTCTGACACGAGATTGGGTGACTCCCGTTAAGGGCCTGAGGCACTCTGGCTGTGTCGGAGTTATCCCGACCCTTTCCTGATGAGAGAGCCCATCCGTGTGGGGGTGTGCGTGACCACTGACCCTGGAGACCCAATCACTGACCCTGACCTTGGAGTGCAGCCCCCCCTCAACCTTCATTGGATGGAATTCTCCCCTGAATCTCTTGTCCCCCAAATAAAAGGCTACTCCCCGGCGTGTTCGCTCTCTCTCTCTCCTACTAGCCCAGAGTAATCCTCGCTGCCCTGCTGGGCGGCTAGAGGCGGGAATCAGGGAGGCGAGCCATCTCGGACCTAGCAATGTAAAATAAGGTACTGTCTGTGTGTTTTATTTTGATCTCTTCTAACTAACTTAATGCCAGAACCTCATTAATGAAACCACTGCGCAGGCCGCGTGGTAGAATTGGCGCCCACGAGGGGGGCATTCTGAATTAGTTAGATTGAGTGGGAGCGCGCGCTAAAAAGATTAAGGGAAAGAATAAAAAGGAAGATAAGGAAAAAGAAATAAAGAGGAAATAAGGAAAATAAGGAATAAAATAAAGATAAGGAAGAGGTGACATTTGGGTCACAAAAGTACCGGGAGATATTGAAGGAAAGAGACGTTAAATTACTTAAAATGGGAAATTCTACTTCTTCGGATAAGGAAATGTATCTGACTATTTTAGACAGTATAATTAATCAGAAAGGAAAACAGATAAAGAAAACTCAGTTATTACAATTCTTAAAGATTGTAGGTGAATATTGTCCTTGGTTTTGTGACCAAGAGTCTCCAAATTTACTTACTTGGGAGAAATTAGGAAGAAAGTTACAGAGAGTCTGTCTTTCTACTGAAATACCTGGAGGTATAGAGAATATACAGAAAACTTGGACAGCCCTAGAAGTCTGTCTTTTTAAATATACGGGCCAGAGTTCACGACCCCCTGAAGACCTTTTAAAAGACATTCAAGGAGCTGTTAAGTCTATTCAAATGGAAAATCAGCCTGAGGCTAAGTTAATTTCCTTTCGTTTGAAAACAAAAGCACTAGAGACCAAGGTTAGAAATGTGAACTTAGACTTGCAGCCCCATGCGGAGAATTCAAATATAACGCGGATCAGCCCGCTTTCTCACCGCCACCGGCATTTCCTCCTAGCGGGAGCCCGGGAATTCCAGGGGAGGTTGCACAGTGTGACGTCATCGCGCCGGCCATGGGGGCCGCCATCTTTAGATTTACCGGAGCAAAACAAACAGTTTCCATGCCGACCATGGGGGCCGCCATCTTTAATTTTACCGGAACGGAACCACAGTTTCCGTACAAACCACTAATGATTTTCAAGGCTTTTAAGAGAGATAATTCAGCCTATGGGATCATTACAGCCAGGACTTCCCTCCCCCACAGCCATTCCTTTAGATTATAGCTTGATGGTAATAGATTTAAAAGACTGTTTTTTCTCTATAAGGTTACATCCTGAAGATTGTGAAAAATTTGCTTTCACTGTCCCAGCAATTAATTTTAAGGAACCTGTTAAAAGATACTGCTGGAAGGTACTTCCTCAGGGAATGCATAATAGCCCTACACTGTGCCAAAAATATGTTGACCAGGCAATAGATCCCATTAGAAATAGCTTCCCTGATGCATATATTATTCATTTTATGGATGATATACTATTGGCTCATATTAATCCAGAAGTACTTTCAGAAATTTTTACTCAGTTAGAGACCTCACTTACAACAATGGGTTTATGTATAGCTCCTCAAAAAATTCAAAAGGTATCTCCTTTTCAATATCTAGGTCAGATAATTCAAGGGAGTACAATCCGTCCTCAAAATCTTCAGATAAGAGTTAAGGAGTTACGTACCCTTAATGATTTTCAAAAACTATTAGGAGATATTAACTGGCTAAGACCATCTTTAAAGTTAACTACTTCTGAGTTAAGTCCTTTATTTCAGATATTACAAGGAAATCCTCCAACCTCTCCACGTCAACTAACCTTAGAAGCTAAGGCAGCCTTAAGGAAAGTGGAAATTGCAATTAAAAATGCACAGCTTACTAGAATAGATCCTAAAGAGATAATATATTTATTAATATTTCCAACTGAGCATACCCCAACAGGAGCCATATGGCAAAGATTAGGAGTTATTGAATGGATTTATTTATCCCATTCCCCTCAAAAAACATTAATTCCTTTTCATGATTCTATAGCTCAATTAGTTATTAAGGGTAGAACTAGGATTTTACAATTAATTGGATCTGAGCCTGATATCATAATTATTCCATTTTCTGTTCAACAGACTAATTGGCTTTTTCAAACTTCTAGTTCATGGCAGATAGCTTTTGCAGATTTCCCTGGCCAAATAGATAGCCATTATCCTCGTGATAAGATTGTACAATTTGCATCATTAACATCACTTATTTTTCCAAAGATTGTACGTTCTCATCCAATAGAGGGAGCTTTATCGGTGTTCACAGATGGTTCCAACTCTGGTAAGGCAGGTTTCTTCAGCCGTGTTCACACAGAGGTAATACAAACTTCTTATACTTCTGCCCAAAGGGCAGAGCTCCAAACTCTGATTTGTGCCTTAGATTATTTTTCAAATGAGCCTATTAATATCTATTCTGACAGCTTATATGCAGTCGGAGTTACCAAAAATATTGAAACCTCAGTTATTGGGTTTACTTCATCACAGGAGTTATTTGAATTATTTCATAATTTACAAAAGACAGTGCTAATGCGAAAGTACCCATGTTTCATTGGACACATCCGTGCACATACTATCCTTCCCGGACCTTTGGTTGCAGGTAATGATAAAATTGATAAATTAGTAGCCTTTTGTCAACAGATGTCTTCATATGACTGTGCACTAGCTTCCCATTCCTTACATCATCAAAATGCTTCTAGCTTACGTAAAAAATTTAATATTACCAGAGAACAAGCTCGTCAGATTGTAAGCCAATGTCCTAAGTGTGTTATTCACACTCCATCTCTGCCATCAGGGGTAAATCCCCGTGGATTAAAACCAAATCAGATATGGCAAATGGATGTAACTCATATTCCTCAATTTGGTAAGCAATGTTATGTGCATGTCATAGTGGACACTTATTCTAGATTTATTTTTGCCACAGCACGTACTAAGGAAAATACTCAACATGTAATTTCTCATTGCTTAGCAGCTTTTTCCGTTTTAGGATGTCCTATGCAGATCAAAACAGATAATGCTCCAGCTTATGTAAGCTCTTCTTTTCAACAATTTTGCCAAGAGTTTCAAATTAATCATAAAACAGGAATTCCTTATAACCCCCAAGGTCAAGCCATTGTAGAACGAGCTCATTTATCTATTAAGCTTCAATTACAAAAGTTGAAAAGGGGGAATGGGATAGTGACTCCCCAAAATAGCCTTAATCATGCCTTGTTTGTTTTAAATTTTTTAAACTATGACACAGAAGGTCACACTGCTGCTGAGAGACAAATGTCTCCCTCGGTGACAGGCCCCTTAGGCAGAGTTCTGTGGAAAGATTTACAGACTGGTCAGTGGAAGGGGCCGGACCCGGTAATAACATGGGGCCGAGGGCATGCCTGTATTTTTCCAGAAGGTGCTTTCCATCCTGTTTGGGTGCCTGAACGTGCTATCAGACATGGAGGAGATAGAACCCAGACTCAAGCGACTGAGGATTGACCCGGAGGAGCCACAACCCAGAAGGAGGAGATATCGGAAAAGGATGAAGAAAGACCAGATTGAACCAGCCGAGAAGCTGATCTCATGGAAAGATGTGAAGAAATTGACAACCCAGGCTTCCCAAATACTTCGACGCCTAGGAAAGAACAGGACCCCAGTCTTGATGGTAGCGACAGTAATTGCCCTACTGGGCTGTCAGGTAAAAGGGAATCAAGTAAACACTTATTGGACATATTTCCCAGATCCACCCCTGGTACACCCAGCTGTGTGGACTGGAGAATCTATTCCAGTATTTACTAATGACTCATTCATGATGGGAGGATTTACAGATACTCATATTACTCCCAATCATGTGACTAGATTTAATTATTCTGGCTACAGTGCCCAATTACCTTTGTGTTGGTCATATGATAATCATGCTGGCTGTCTGAAAGTATCATTTGAAGAAAAGACAGCGATTGGTAAACCTAGACTGACAAATAATTCTATTTATGGAGACTTAAAACCTAATACTAGATGAATAATTAAGATGGGGCTTTCCCATAACAAGCCAGTCATTTCTGCAAAACCTCCACCGGTACCCCACTGTCCAAATAGTTCTACAATTGAAATTGGCACCTTTCCTAAATGGATGGATTGTGTAAATACCTTTCCTGTACAACATAAAGGGTCTAAAGCTAGTGGGTATATTTTAGACTGGTCTCCAAAAATTGATAAGAGACAATTACGAAGAAATTCTGCTATGACACCTGCAGGATTTGTTAGTAATATTTTGACTTATAGTGAAGGAGGCATTCAAAAAGATATTTGGCGTTTAATTGCTGCCTCGGAGTATTTACATTTTTCAGATAAACCTTTACCAAAATTTGTTGGCAAGAACTGTAAAGAGGGATCTTGCTATGGCTTAAGAGCCTGTGTCCAATCTCCTTATGTTTTAATTATTGGAAATGTAAAAGTTAAATGGATAGATGACAGATATATTGTTACTTGTAATAAGTGCAACCTAACCAATTGTATTTCTAGGTATAATGGAGGAAAAGGAGTGCTGATACTTCATCAGCCCTCTTTTGTTTTATTACCTGCTAATATTTCAGAGCCATGGTATGCTGATGCTGGTTTACAAGTCTTACAGCAGATTCATGCCCAGCTAACAGGACCTAGACGTGCTATTGGAGTCATGATTGTTGGTGTTTTAGCACTGGTCTCTTTATTTGCCTCAACTGTCTCTGCATCTCTGACATTGTCTCAGAATATTCAGCATGCAAAATTTCTTAATAATTTAGCTCAAAATACTTCCAAGGCTCTGCGTAATGAAGTAAATATTGATGAAAGGATTGAGACTACGTTAAACGCCTTAGAGGCGACTGTTATAAACATTGGTAATGAACTTTCAGCCTTAAAATTTAAGGAAAGGCTTAAATGCCATGCTAATTATAAGTATGTATGTGTTACAGCTGCCAAGTACAATGCTTCTCTCTGGGATTGGGAGAAGGTTAAAAACCATTTATTAGGTATTTGGCAAAATAGTAATAATAGCTTGGATATTCTGGAACTTCATCACCATATCCAAGACATTCAAAATAATAGAGCTGATTTTTCAGATCCTTCTTCTTTGGCTAACCAAATATTGAAGGAGTTAAATGGATTCAACCCTGGAAATATTCTTAAACACTCCGCTTGGTACATTATTGGATTATTCTCTTTGCTGTTAATTCTCTTTTGTATTGTAACTATAGGATGGCGAGTCTTCCAATCAAGAATCCGGGGACTCCAGAGAGTGAATCGCCGCCTCATTGTTAAGAATAGAAAGGGGGAATATGTGGGGAGCCATTCTGACATGTGATTGGGTGACTCCCGTTAAGGGCCTGAGGCACTCTGGCTGTGTCGGAGTTATCCCGACCCTTTCCTGATGAGACAGCCCATCCGTGTGGGGGTGTGCGTGACCACTGACCCCGGAGACCCAATCACTGACCCTGACCTTGGAGTGCAGCCCCCCCCTCAACCTTCATTGGATGGAATTCTCCCCTGAATCTCTTGTCCCCCAAATAAAAGGCTACTCCCCGGCGTGTTCGCTCTCTCTCTCTCCTGCTAGCCCAGAGTAATCCTCGCTGCCCTGCTGGGTGGCTAGAGGCGGGAACCAGGGAGGCGAGCCGTCTCGGACCTAGCAATGTAAAATAAGGTACTGTCTGTGTGTTTTATTTTGATCTCTTCTAACTAACTTAATGCCAGAACCTCATTAATGAAACCACTGCGCAGGCCGCATAGTATATTTGCCACTATCTTTTCCTGTGGCTTCTGAACCAAATCACTCACAAATGCAACTCTTACAGCATGCCTACTGGCAGTACAGTAAGTACATGCAGGCACTGGCCTTGGAACAGAGAATACGAGATGAGTGAGACCTGCTTTCTGCACTTGTACTTATGGACTCAGTAAAGGTCCTGTTCATTCAGCAGAGGCCACTTTCCTTCCACACCCACTCCTAGCCTCCTACCGCAAGCCAGTGTTACCTCTTTCCGAGACTAAAAGAAAAGCCCCTTAAGAAATTTCTCTGGAACCAGCCTGATCAAATGGACTTCTCTGTCTTCTCATGTTTTGCATCTACTCCTGCTTCACCCTCCTCTGATCTGCCCATGCTGATCTTGTTTGTCCTTTAAGGCTCATCTCAAATCCCAGACCCTCTTTGATGTTTTCACTGACTTTCTGAGCCAGGAGTTCTGTGTTCTTTCTCACACAGACTTAACTCCTGCCCAATTTGGTAGCTCCATGAATTCTGAGATGTAAGATACAGAAAACAGTTTTATGTGCTAGAAAAATGGATCAGTGATCAACTTCAAGAGCAATCATTCCCTAAGTGCTTATGTGTAATATACCTTTTTCTTTCCTGGAGGTTTGATAAACTACCGGGGAAGCTTAAGATGCTAGGGCTACTAAATTCTGTTTGGGTCTCTAAAGGAAACCATGTGACTTCAAGAACCTTGCAGGAGTTCTCTGGGCTTGGGTTCACTATCTAAAAAATAAAAACACTGCGTACATGATCTTCATATCCTCTTCCAGATCTAGTATTCTGGAATTAAGGATTCTAGGGGATTTGACTCTGTAGCATACTCTGTCAGTTGTCTAATTCAACACCCATGCCCAGCTCCTCTTCTTTCCTCACCATCTTTACAGAAATTGAGAAGCTAGAAACCCACTTACCATCCTTCCCTGCAGCTTGTGGTAGTCATGTGACATAGTCATGGTCAATGAGATATAAGCAAAACTCTATAAAGGGAGTTTCTGAGACAGCTTTTGCTTTCTAGGTGACATAGAGAGGCACAGCCTTCATCACTCCTGTGGCAGAATTTCAGCAAGGCCCTGATGTGGGCACCCTGGAGTATGGGCAGAACCATGGGATATCACCTCATGATTAGGTTATTAAGCAGTTGCCTTGTGTCAATCAAAGGGAATTTATCCCAAGAGGGCCTGACATCATCAGGTGAGTCTTTTGCAAGAAAGATGATTTCCTGTTGGTTTTCAGGAAGAAAGAAGGAGGGTCATGCAGAAAAATGGCTAGTAATAGCCTCTAGAAATTGCATTCTACCCACAACTGGTAATCTTGAGAGAAGACCCCCGAACTTCAGATGAAATTCAGCTCCAGCTGACCCCTTGATTGCAGCTTGGTGATTTCTTAAGCAAAAAAGTCAGTTAACCAGTAACCAGATTCCTGACCTTAGAAACCATAAGATCATATATTTGTGTTGTATTAAAGTGCTATGTTTGTGGCAATTTGTTATGCAGCAATATAAAACTAATATAACTAATGCATCTCCTTCCACCTTAACTCAAGTCAGATCAGGTGCTTCAAAAATCATTTTATAATGATGAAGGAAAGACCAGAGGAATCACAAAGCTCCTGACACTGACCTCTTCTTCCTCTAAACCAAGGTCAGCAACTGCTTTTTCTCTTAATTTTTTAAACCATAAAAAGAAATGTCTATCTGTATGAACAAATACAAGTTAGAATGCTTTTCTTTTACTTGCAGTTGAAGTCATTTCCAACTGATCAAACAGGCTTCCAAAAGCAGCATGAGCAAATTCTTATTTATTCATTGGCAAACATTTATAAGGAATGTATAATGCTCCAGATAGGGAGAAAAATCCACTAGAAATTTAAAAAAAAACACACAACTTTGCCCTCTATAGGCTCAGAGCCTAGTGTTCATGACGTAGGGGATGAAAAGACAGAGAAATCAAGATATAATTATAGGCACCTGCAAGGTAGGCGGACCTGCGACCCACCGGCAGGTCAGGCCCAGCAACCTGCAGAGTGACAGAGCTGCCCCACGTGCCTGCAGGGTAGGTGGACCTGCGACCCACCAGCAGAACAGGTCCAGCGGCCTGCTGAGGGGCAGGCCCGCCCCCTCCCCCCGTGCCTGGAAGGTAGGTGGATTTGTGACCACCAGCAGATCAGGCCCAGCGGCTTGCTGAGGGGCGGAGCCGCCCCCTCCCCCTGCACCTGCAAGGTAGGCGGACCTGCGACCCACCAGCAGGTCAGGCCCAGCAACCTGCGGAGTGGCAGAGCTGCCCCACGGCCTGCAGGGTAGGCGGACCTGCGACCCACCAGCAGAAAAGGTCCAGCGGCCTGCTGAGGGGCAGGCCCGCCCCCTCCCCCCGTGCCTGGAAGGTAGGCGGAACTGTGACCACCGGCAGATCGGGCCCAGCAGCCTGCTGAGGGGCGGAGCTGCCCCCTCCCCCCGCACCTGCAAGGTAGATGGACCTGCGACCCACCGGCAGGTCAGGCCCAGCAACCTGCAGAGTGACAGAGCTGCCCCACGCGCCTGCAGGGTAGGCAGACCTGCGACCGACCAGCAGAGCAGACCTAGCGGCCCGCCAGCGTGGTAGACAGATCACCCCAATTGGAGGAGGATCACAGCCACTACCTGCCCTGCAAGGGAGATTTTTCAACTATACAAGAGCAATATAAATAAATAGAGGGAAAATTTAAAAAACACAACAGTTTCACCAAGCAGAAAGAAACGCGAGCAGTATGAAAAGACAAGGAAAGAAAGGACTACAAGCAATGCAGGTCAACTCAACTTTAGAAGAGGTAATAGCTGCAACAGATGGAATGTCAGATAAAGAGTTCAGGATATACATGCTTCAGATGATCTGGAGTCTCAAGGAAGACATGAGACAGCAAAATCAGACAATGAAAGATCACTTTGACAAGGAACTAAATAAACAAATCCAGGAAGCAAAAGATCAATTACACAGGGAGATAGAGGTAATAAAAAACAAACAAATAGAAATCCTAGAAATGCAGGAAGCAATAAACCAACTTAAAAACTCAATTGAGAATACTATCAGCAGAGTAGATCACTTAGAAGATAGAACATCAATGAAGACAAAGTATTTCTTTTTTTTTTAAAGAGAGAGTGAGAGAGGAGAGAGAGAGAGAGAGAGAGAGAGAGAGAGAATTTTTAATATTTATTTTTTAGTTCTTGGCGGACACAACATCTCTGTTGGTATGTGGTGCTGAGGATCGAACCCGGGTCACACGCATGCCAGGCGAGTGCGCTACCGCTTGAGCCACATCCCCAGCCCCAAGACAAAGTATTTCAACTTGAAAAGAACATAGACAGCTCAGCAAGACTGCTAAGAAATCATGAGCAGAACATCCAAGAAATATGGGATAACATTAAAAGACCAAACTTAAGAGTCATTGGGATACAGGAAGGCACAGAGCTCCAAATCAAAGGAATAAACAATCTATTCAATGAAATAATACGAGAAAACTTCCCAGACGTGAAGAATGAGACAGAATCCCAAATCCTAGAAGCCTACAGGACGCCGAATGTGCAAAATCATAAGAGATCCACACCTAGACACATTATAATGAAGATGCCCAACATACAGAATAAGGAGAGAATTTTAAAAGCTACAAGAGAAAGGAAGCAGATTACATTTAGGGGTAAACCAATCAGGATAACAGCTGATCTCTCAACACAGACTCTGAAAGCTAGAAGATCCTGGAATAACATATTTCAAACACTGAAAGAAAATGGGTTCCAACCAAGAATCGTGTATCCGGCAAAATTAAGCTTCAGGATGGAAGATGAAATTAAAACCTTCCACGATAAACAAAAGTTAAAAGAATTTGCAGCTAGAAAACCATCTCTTCAAAAAATCCTTGGCAAAACATTACAGGAAGAGGAAATGGAAAATAACAATGAAAACCAACAGTGGGAGGTAGGACAGTAAAGGGGGGAAAGTAATCAAAGAGGAAAACAAATCAGGTTTAGTAACATTAATAAACAAATATGGCTGGAAGAACAAACCATATCTCAATAATAACCCTAAATGTTAATGGCTTAAACTCACCAATTAAGAGACACAGGCTAGTAGAATGGATCACAAAACAAGACCCAACAATATGCTGCCTACAGGAGACGCATTTGATAGGAAAAGATATACATAGACTGAAGGTGAAAGGTTGGGAAAAATCATATCACTCATATGGACTGCGGAAACAAGCAGGAGTGTCCATACTCATATCTAATAAAATAGATTTCAAGCCAAAGTTAATCAAAAGGGATAAAGAGGGACACTACATACTGCTCAAGGGAACCATATACCAACAAGACATAACAATCATAAATATATATGCCCCAAACAATGGTGCAGCTATGTTCATCAAGCAAACTCTTCTCAAGTTCAAGAGTCTAATAGACCACCATACAATAATCATGGGAGACTTCAACACACCTCTCTCACCACTGGACAGATCTTCCAAACAAAAGTTGAATAAGGAAACTATAGAACTCAATAACACAATTAATAACCTAGACTTAATTGACATATATAGAATATACCACCCAACATCAAGCAGTTACACTTTTTTCTCAGCAGCACATGGATCCTTCTCAAAAATAGATCATATATTATGTCACAGGGCAACTCTTAGACAATATAAAGGAGTAGAGATAATACCATGCATCTTATCTGATCATAATGGAATGAAACTGAAAATCAATGATAAAAGAAGGAAGGAAAAATCATGTATCACTTGGAGAATGAACAATAGGTTACTGAATTATCAATGGGTTTTAGAAGACATCAAGGAGGAAATTAAAAACTTCTTAGAGTTAAATGAAAACACAGACACAACATATCGGAATCTATGGGACACATTGAAAGCAGTTCTAAGAGGAAAATTCATTGCTTGGAGTTCATTCCTTAAAAAAAGAAAAAACCAACAAATAAATGATCTCATACTTCATCTCAAAATCCTAGAAAAAGAAGAGCAAAACAACAGCAAAAGAAGTAGAAGGCAAGAAATAATTAAAATCAGAGCTGAAATTAATGAAATCGAAACAAAAGAAACAATTGAAAAAATTGACAAAACTAAAACTTGGTTCTTTGAAAAAATAAATAAAATCGACAGACCCTTAGCCATGCTAACAAAGAGAAGAAGAGAGAGAACTCAAATTACTAGCATATGGGATGAAAAATACAATATCACAACAGACACTTCAAAATACAGAAGATAATCAGAAATTATTTTGAATCCTTATACTCCAATAAAATAGAAGATAGTGAAGGCATAGATAAATTTCTTAAGTCATATGATCTGCCCAGATTGAGTCAGGAGGATATAGACAACCTAAACAGACCAATAACAATTGAGGAACTAGAAGAAACCATCAATAGACTACCAACTAAGAAAAGCCCAGGACCGGATGGGTATATAGCAGAGTTTTACAAAACCTTTAAAGAGGAACTAACACCAATACTTTTCAAGCTATTTCAGGAAATAGAAAAAGAGGGAGAACTTCCAAATTCATTCTATGAGGCCAACATCAACCTGATGCCTAAACCAGACAAAGAGAATTCAAAGAAAGAAAACTACAGACCAATATCTCTAATGAACCTAGATGCAAAAATCCTCAATAAAATTCTGGCAAATCGGGTACAAAATCATATCAAAAAAATTGTACACCATGATCAAGTAGGATTCATCCCTGGGATGCAAGGATGGTTCAATATACGGAAATCAATAAATGTTATTCACCACATCAATAGACTTAAAAATAAGAACCACATGAACATCTCGATAGATGCAGAAAAAGCATTCGACAAAGTACAGCATCCCTTTATGTTCAAAACTCTAGAAAAATTAGGGATAACAGGATCATACCTCAACATTGTAAAAGCAATCTATGATAAGCCACAGGCCAGCATCATTCTGAATGGAGAAAAATTGAAGGCATTTCCTCTAAAATCTGGAACAAGACAGGGATGCCCTCTATCACCACTTCTGTTCAACATAGTCCTCAAAACACTGGCCAGAGCAATTAGACAGACGAAAGAAATTAAAGGCATAAAAATAGGAAAAGAAGAACTTAAATTATCACTATTTGCAGATGACATGATTCTATACCTAGCAGACCCAAAAGGGTCTACAAAGAAACTATTAGAGCTAATAAATGAATTCAGCAAAGTGGCAGGATATAAAATCAACACGCATAAATCAAATGCATTCCTGTATATCAGCGACAAATCCTCTGAAACGGAAATGAGGACAACTACTCCATTCACAATATCCCCCCCAAAAAATAAAATACTTGGGAATCAACCTAACAAAAGAGGTGAAAGATTTATACAATGAAAACTACAGAACCCTAAAGAGAGATACAGAAGAAGACCTTAGAAGATGGAAAAATATACCCTGTTCATGGATAGGCAGAACTAACATCATCAAAATGGCGATATTACCAAAAGTCCTCTATAAGTTCAATGCAATGCCAATCAAAATCCCAATAGCATTTCTTGTAAAAATAGATAAAACAATCATGAAATTTATATGGAATAATAAAATACCCAGAATAGCAAAAATGATGCTAAGCAGGAAGTGTGAATCAGGCGGTATAGTGATACCAGACTTCAAACTATACTACAGAGCAATAGTAACAAAAACAGCATGGTACTGGTACCAAAACAGGCGGGTGGACCAATGGTACAGAATAGAGGACACAGTAACCAATCCACAAAACTACAACTATCTTATATTTGATAAAGGGGCTAAAAGCATGCAATGGAGGAAGGATAGCATCTTCAACAAATGGTGCTGGGAAAATTGGAAAACCATTTGCATCAAAATGAAACTGAATCCCTTTCTCTCGCCATGCAGAAAAGTTAACTCAAAATGGATCAAGGAGCTTGATATTAAATCAGAGACACGGCGTCTGATAGAAGAAAAAGTTGGCTATGATCTACATACTGTGGGGTCGGGCTCCAAATTCCTCAATAGGACACCCATAGCGCAAGAGTTAACAACTAGAATCAACAAATGGGACTTACTCAAACTAAAAAGTTTTTTCTCAGCAAAAGAAATAATAAGAGAGGTAAACAGGGAGCCTACATCCTGGGAACAAATCTTACTCCACACACTTCAGATAGAGCCCTAATATCCGGAGTATACGAAGAACTCAAAAAATTAGACAATAAGATAACGAATAACCCAATCAACAAATGGGCCAAGGACCTGAACAGACACTTCTCAGAGGAGGACATACAATCAATCAACAAGTACATGAAAAAATGCTCACCATCTCTAGCAGTCAGAGAAATGCAAATCAAAAGCACCCTAAGATACCATCTCACTCCAGTAAGATTGGCAGCTATTATGAAGTCCAACAACAGCAAGTGCTGGAGAGGATGCGGGGAAAAGGGTACACTTGTACATTGCTGGTGGGACTGCAAAATGGTGAGGCCAATTTGGAAAGCAGTATGGAGATTTCTTGGAAAGCTGGGAATGGAACCATCATTTGACCCAGCTATTCCCCTTCTTGGTCTATTCCCTAAAGACCTAATAAGAGCATGCTACAGGGACACTGCTACATCGATGTTCATAGAAGCACAATTCACGATAGCAAGATTGTGGAACCAACCTAGATGCCCTTCAATAGATGAATGGATAAAAAAAAATGTGGCATTTATACACAATGGAGTATTACTCTGCATTAAGAAATGACAAAATCATAGAATTTGGAGGGAAATGGATGGCATTAGAGCAGATTATGCTAAGTGAAGCTAGCCAATCCTTAAAAAACAAATGCCAAATGACTTCTTTGATATAAGGGGAGTAACCAAGGACAGGGTAGGGACGAAGAGCTTGATAAGAAGATTAACATTAAACAGGGATGAGAGGTGGGAGGGAAAGGGAGAGAGAAGGGAAATTGCATGGAAATGGAAGGTGATCCTCAGGGTTATACAAAATTACATATAAGTGGAAATGAGGGGTAAGAGAAGAATAATACAAGTGGAAGAAATGATTTACAGTAGAGGGGGTAGAGAGAGAAGAGGGGAGGGGAGGGGAGGGAAGGGGAGGGGGGATAGTAGAGAATAGGATAGACAGCAGAATACATCAGACACTAGAATGGCAATATGTGGCTGGGGATGTGGCTCAAGCCGTAGCGTGCTTGCCTGGCATGCGTGCGGCCCGGGTTCGATCCTCAACACCACATACAAACAAAGATGTTGTGTCTGACGATAACTAAAAAATAAATATTAAAATATTCTCTCTCTCTCTCTCTCTCTCTCTCTCTCTCTCTCTCTCTCTGTCTCTCTCTCTTTAAAAAAAAAAAAGAATGGCAATATGTAAATCAATGGAAGTGTAACTGATGTGATACAGCAATATGTATACGGGGTAAAAATGGGAGTTCATAACCCACTTGAATCAAATTGTGAAATATGATATATTAAGAACTATGTAATGTTTTGAACGACCAACAATAAAAAAAAAGATATAATTATAATATAGCATGGTTAGGCTGGAATAGGTATAAGCAGAAAGTCTTAGGGAAGCTCAAAGAAGGGGCACCTAGCACAGATTCTTGGGGTGGTGGGGAGAGAATTGGGAGGTTTAGATGTGCAACAGAATTATGAGAAAGGAGAACAAGTTACTTGGAAGAAGTAAAGGTTTTATAACCATCCTGCTGAGGATGCTGCCCACTCCACCCCTGCCTGGGGACAGAGCAGTATAAGTATTCTCCCTTGTCACCCAGGGAAATGCAAAAGTCATATGTTACTCTGTCCTGCTGCCTTGCTCCCTAGATTATTGCCTTAGGCAGCTGCCCCAGATGAAACCACATCCAGAGAGCTGCTGACTGATGGGGAATCTAGGTCAAGGTCTTTCAGGAATGTGCTATGCACAAGGAATATAAGAAAAGAGAAATGGATTTGACAGGGAGGGTAAGCCCCTCAGTCTTTGAAGTAGAATCTTGGAAGACTTCAGGCTGGGTCAAACTATGTCACCTCTCCTATTGGATTATGGTTCTAAGCCTAGGAATTTGCTTGGGAAATCATAGAAAGCCATTGTAAATCCCCTTTCAAAAAGTAAAAAAATAAATATGTTGAAATAATAAAATGTGAGTTCTAAAACAGGACCTAGGGGAAAACACCGTAGGTAACAAGATATTGCAGAAAGTGGAGAGCAACAACAAAATAAATCTTATTTTATCCATTGACCTATTTATTTGAGGAACAAAAATGGTTTGGAATGGCTGGGGGGAAGAGAGGTAACTTCAGGACATGGAGAACTAAATGCCCTTCCACTCTCAGAAGGCATCATACCCAATTTCAACTCATTTCTCAGATGTTGGGGAAGCCGCCATAGTAGCAGCAGTTAAGGACTTCAACCCAGGCCTAGGGCTTTTTTATTATTTTTGTAAAAGTTGTATTTACTGAGATTATATATATATATATATATATATATATATATATATATATATATCCAATTCACCCTTTCTCTGTGTCCATATCAATAGATTTGACAAATGTGCACAGTAGTGTAATTGTCACTAGAAGGAAGGCAGAGAATATTTCCATTACAGCCAAACTTTCCTCCTGTCCCTAGCAGCCCCACCCCTGGCAACCACTGCTTTAATTTATATCCCTGTAGGTTTTCCTTTTCTGGAATGTCATATAAATGGAATCTCATGGCACATAGCCTTTTGTGTCTGAGTGACTTCTTGCACTTAGCATAACACAAGGCCAATTTTTAAAAGCTTTAGTTTTAATGTTCTTTGCCAAGGTCATCTTTCTTTTTGATCTAAGTGTTCATGCTTGTCTTAACAAATTCACTGAAGTAAGACTGTAGATCTTAAATTGAGCCTGGGGAATACCAGGCAGTTTCTCTTGATAATCTATTCTGATGTGTTGGCTCAAATTACACTTGCACAGTGCAAATAATACCACTAGTAGTAAATGTATACATGCATATTATTCTATTGATTAGCATTTAAAAATGTATAACTTCCTTTTGATAAATCAAGAGTATTTATAGACCCTATATTGTTGTCCTTAAGGAACTTGCAAGCATAATTAAAAAGGAAGCACTGAATTAAATCATAGAAGTTGATTGCTGAAAGAGGGTTTAGTGATCATCTAGTCTTGCATCATAGATTTTCACATTTGGCAGTGGCTTTCAAGATTCTTCAGACCTTCCTGTCATATTTGAATTTCCCCTGGGGTGGCAAGCTCCAGAGCAGACAGACCCAGTACTTCGATGTGTGAAGCTAGCCAGTTGACAGCAATGGTGGCTGAGGCAAACTGAAGAGGGTATGGTGGTGCCTATGGTAACTCAAATTCAATCTGAAAAAACAAACACTATGTAAAGCCAATAAATACATATGTCTGGGCATGATTCAGATCTTGAGTCATCTTATTGGAATATCTTTTCTCTATTTGCTTTCCCAAGCTTTTATCTAGGAGAGCAGATACTCCCAGGGTCTTATGGTTCCATGTGCCAGTCTGACTTCTGGCTGCTAGCACAGCATTTCTTGGTTATAGGATTTCTTCAACCCTTAGCTCCTGCTCTGCCACACTCTGACCAGGCAGGCAAGAAGGGGCAGGGGATTTAAATGCCCCTCCTAGGACAACTATCCACCACAACTGATGGAAATTTATATACAAATATCCCAGCTCCCTTAGTCTATAGGAGTGAGGTGCATATTATACACTGGCCCCCAGAATTCCTAAGGGGGCTTAGAGTCCCTGTTACCATAGTAGACTCCTGTGTGATAAAGTATCCTTTAAGTCTGGTGTCCATTCCTTGTCTCAATTTCCATTTTCTACCAGTCTTTCCTGAAACCACCTGCCAATTGACCTACTGGAATGTGCTTCTTCATTTGAGGGACTGATTCTGGGACATTTCAAATTCATCTAACCAGGGAGTGCTTGAACACCCCTAGAGTTGCAGCCCAAGTCCCATGAAACTCTCTTTTGATATCTCTAACCCATAGAAATATTATTCCCTTAATGGGATGAAAACTGACTGCTAATGACTGGCTGACACCTAGAGGTCCACTCTCTGAGCATGTCTAGAAAACTCCCTATTTAGAAAGAACCACTCAGCACCATTTTTAACCACCTTGTTATTGTTGAATATATCCTACATTTCCCTCATTTATCTATGAAAAGAATGTTAATTGGTACTGAAACACAGGAATAAGAATCTAGAATAAAAAAAAATACCCAGGAGAAGGGCAACCATCTAAAACCTGTGAATTAGAGAAATGTACTAGACTTTTCTCATTAAGTGAGATGGACTACTATACTAAGTATTTATTTGCTACTACTATGAGACCTGGTTAAATGTTAGAAGAAGCCACTCCTCCATATTTATCCTAAAAAATTAAAGTCATCATACTATAGACATATATGCATACCCATGTTTATAACAGCACAATTCACAATAGCCAAATTTTGGATCCAGTTTAGGTGTCCATCAACAGATGAATAGGTAAAGAAACAATGGTATGTATACACAAAGCCGTTTAATCTAACCATAAAGAAAAAATAAATTATGTCATTTGTAGAAATAAATTACAAGAAATAAAATCAAGAACTTGAGAACATCATGTTAAGCATAATAAGCCAAATTCAGAAGATCAAGCATCAGATGTTTTCTCTTCTATGTGGAACCTAAAGAGAAAAAAGAATAAGAAAGGGGTGTGTGTGTGTCTTGAAAATTGAAGGGAAAACAGTAGAGGAAAGGGACAAGGCAGGGAGGGAAGGAGGGAGGGAAGGAAAGTGGAAATACTGGGAATTGATACTGGCCAAATTATATTATTATATTGTGTGTATGTATGAATATGTAACAACAAATCCCACCATTATGTACAACTATAATTCACCAATAAAAAATATGGAAAAAATGCTGGGAGAGAGAGGTCAATCCAGAAGGCAGTATAATTTTGTTAGATGTGTAACCCATGCATTATGTATAGTTTGTGATCTTTGTCTTTCAATAGGGAGGAAGCATGAAAAATGCTTTCCTTTTCAGCCTACCAGTTTTAGCTTTGTGTGCTTCCTTCCCAGTCAGCTATTGACAGTTGTTCCCATATTTACAGTAGAATAGGGCATCAAACTGGAGAGGTGTGGCCGGGTAGGAAATCCTCAGCTTCTTTCCAAGAGTCATCCTTTGGGACTGTCTAAGAAGAAAGGAAAATTTTGCATCTATGTTCATCAGGGATATTGGAAGTTTTCTTTCCTTGATATGTCTTTGGTTTTGGTATCAGGGTGATACTAGCCTCATAGAATGAGTTTGGAAGGGTTACCTCCTTTTCTATTTCATGGAATAATTTGAGGATTATTGGTATTAGTTCTTCCTTGAAGGTTTTGTAGAACTTGGCTGAGAATCCGTCTAGTCCTGGGCTTTTCTTGGTTGGTAAGCTTTTGATGGTGTCTTCTATTTCATTGCTGGAAATTGACCTGTTTAAATTGTGTATGTCCTCCTGATTCAGTTTGGGTAGATCATATGTCTCTAGGAATTTGTTGATGTCTTTGAGATTTTCTATTTTATTGGAGTATAAATTTTCAAAATAGTTTCTAGTTATCTCCTGGATTTCAATAGTGTCCGTCATGATATTTCCTTTTCCATCATGAATTTTAGTAACTTGAGTTTTCTCTCTCTTTCTCTTCAGTAGTGTGGCTAAGGGTTTATCAATTTTATTTATTTTTCAAAGAACCAGCTTTTCATTTTGTCAATTTTTTTCAATAGTTTCTTTTGTTTCAATTTCATTGATGTCAGCTCTGATTTTAATTATTTCCTGTCTTCTACTACTTTTGGTGTTGATTTGTTCTCCTTTTTCTAGGGCTTTGAGATGTAATGTTAAGCCATTTATTTGTTGAGTTTTTGTTCTTTTAATGAATAAGCTCAATGCAATAAACTTTCCTTTTAGCGCTGCCTTCATAGTGTTCCAGAGATTTTGATATGTTGTATCAGTGTTCTCTTTTACCTCTAAGAATTTTTTTTATCTCCTCCCTGATATCTTCTGCTATCCCTTGTTCTTTCAATAGCATATTATTTAGTCTCCAGGTGTTGGAGTAACTTCTATTTTTTTATTTTATGGTTGATTTCTAATTTTATTTCATTATAAAATAGATAAAATACATTGTATTTGCTAAGACTTGCTTTGTGGCATAACATATAGTATGTTTTAGAGTTGATGGATGCAATATTTTATATGTCTGTTAAGTCTAAATTATCAATTATATTATTGAGCTCTATAGTTTCTTTGTTTAGTTTTTGTTTGGAAGATCTATTCAGTGGTGAGGAAGTACATTTAAGTCACCCAGTATTATTGTGTTGGTCTACTGGATTCTTGAAATTGAGAAGAGTTTAATTATGCACTTGCTCCATTGTTTAGGGCATATATATTTATGATTGTTATGTCTTGCCAAATCATCGTGTTGGTTTAGGACCTGATTTCCTTGACAGGACTCCTAAAGTACAAGAAATAAAATCAAGAATCAACAAATGGATGGATTCCAACTAAAAAGCTTCTTCTCAGCAAAGAAAACAATCAATAATGTGAAGAGAAAGCCTACAGAATTCGAGAAAATCTTTACTGCACACACATCAGACAGAGCACTAATCTCCAGGATATATAAAGGACTCAAAAAACTTAACACCAAAAAAAAAAAAAAAACAAAAAAACCCAAATAACCCAATCAATAAATTGGCTAAGGAACTGAACAGACACTTCATAGAAGAAGAAATATAATTGATCAACAAATATATGAAAAAACATTCAATATCTCTAGCAATTAGAGAAATGCAAATCAAAACTATTTTAAGATTTCATCATACTCCAGTAAGAATGGCAATTATCAAAAATTCAAGCGACAATAAATGTTGGCAAGAATAATGGGGGAGGGCTGGGGATGTGGCTCAAGCGGTAGCGAGCTCGCCTGGCATGCGTGCGGCCCGGGTTCGATCCTCAGCACCACATACCAACAAAGATGTTGTGTCCGCCGAGAACTAAAAAAATAAATAAATATTAAAAATTCTCTCTCTCCTCTCTCACTCTCTCTTTAAAAAAAAAAGAATAATGGGGGAAACTACACTCATTTATTGCTGGTAGTACTGCAAATTGGTTCAGCACTATCGAAAGCACTATGGAAATTCTATAGAAAACTTGAAATGGAACTACCATTTGATCCAGCTATCCCCCTCCTTAGTTTATACCCAAAGGACTTAAAATCAACATATTACAGTGATGTAGTTGCATCAATGTTTACAGCAACTCAATTCACAATAGCTAAACTGTGGAATCAACCTAAATGCCCTGCAACAGATGAATGGATAAATAAACTGTGGTGTATGTACACAATGGGATATTATTCAGCCCTAAAGAAGAATGAAATTATGGTATTTGCAGGTAAATGCGTGGAGTTGGAGAATATCATGCTGACGGAAGTAAGACAATCCCCCCAAAACCAAAGGCCAAATGTTTTCTCTAATAAATGGGTGCTGATCCATAAGGGGGATGGGGGAAGGGAAGAATGAAGGAACTTTGGATTGGGTAGAGGGGAGTGAGGGGAGGGGAGGGAGTGTGGGGGGGGAGATGGTAGTATGAGATGGACATCATTACCCTATGTACATATATGATTGTAGGAATGGTGTGACTCTGCATCATAGACAGCCAGAGAAATGAGCAGTTGTGCTCCATTTGTGTACAATGAGTTGAATGCATTCTGCTGTCATGTATAACTAATTAGAACAAATTAAACAGACAAAAGAGGCAAGGAAAGTTTTGAATTCTCTGAGCAGTTTTCTTGTGGCTTCTCTTGTCCTCCCCTTCCCATCTTGCAAAGGGAGTTTGAGGAGAAGGGAGATTTGGGTTAAATGGAGTCAAAATATGGATTTCAGAGCCCTTGTGATGTCACTTCTAACATGGTATTTGAAATAAGGCATTTGATGAATAGTTAAATATACTAGCTTCTACCTCTTGAGTATTCTTTTAGGGTATCCATCCTCATTTTTTTCTCCATAACTTATTTCTGGGACCTGGAGAAAGGATTACTTTTCTTATACAAAACCATTCTGTGAATATGCTTGGAGTATTTATGAATAGTTAAAAATTACTTTTGAAAGAGAGATAAACAAGTGATTATTGAATTCAAAGCTACTCCTATTCCTCCCACTTCTTCTGCTTCTGATATAATTACAGTAAGTCTGGGTTATGCATGTGAACATCTTCTGGGTTTGATTGTCAAGCAATCAAATAGCATTTCTCGCCCCCACTCAGACCCATAATTTAGAAGCTCCTCTGCAGTGACACTTGATGCAGTTTAATTATAATGCTCTTCAATACAGAAAGCTATTTAAAGGGTGGTGGAAGCTGTGCAGTTTCAGTCCTTTCTCTCGCAATTCAGAAATGTATGTGTGTAGTTGATCCCAAATTGAAACTTGAAAACTTGTGCATGACTTCTAACAGCACTACTTCTTCCTTTATGGAATGACTGCTGTTTAAAATACATATTCCTTTCCAAGAGAGCATGTCCAGCGCAGGTTTACCATTTTGAAATTCCCAGCCCCATCCCCCAAACCATTAGAAGAAAGCATGTAAAATTCCACAATCACCTCCATTCTGTTTCCGTCAACCTTTTTTTTTTTTCCATTTTAAAATTAAATTCTCAAGCCCCAAATGGGTAGGTGTTTTAATTCAGCATTGAAATAAAGAGATGCTTTTTCTGGACATATTCTCTCCTCCTCCCAGGCAGTTACTGGTGCCGAATTGCTTTTAATTATCTTCCATTCAATGCTAGTCATAACTGCCTGCCTACTTCACACTTAGGCAGCCCAGCCCACAGAGCTCACCCCAGCCCCCTCAGACTGAATCATCTGTTTCTGCCCCCGTCCTTTCCTCCTTTCCCTCTGATGTTTCCTTTTTCACTTCAGTGCCCTTTTAAGAGGGACACTCTTGCATTTCCAACGTTTTTTTTTTTTTTTTGAAATGATTATGTCCCCTGCAAACTCCAAAATCCTCAATTCTTATGAAATTTTCTTTCCATTACCAAAGATAACTTGCGCTTAAGACACCACCGAATCTGTGTTTATTACCATTAATTCTGGTGTACATTAGGGAAAAGGAGGATTTGAGAAACTGGGTATCTATCACTTTCACTCAAACATGTGAAAGACAAAAAGGAGTCACTTTTGGAAGTTCCCAATTTGGCAGAGACCTAGGAAGCTTCCCAGGCCTTAGAAATGCAAATAACCGATTTGCAGTTTCACATTCCTTTCAACATTCCATTCTCCTTGGTTTTGTTTTTTTAAAATGGGGCAGTTAAGTCTTTTCAAATGGTTAACCCTTGAGTGTCTCTTTTTCCTCAGGTGTAAGAGCTGACCACAGGCTCCTACAAAGGGTGGAAGGCTAGGGGCTCTAAAATTTGACACCTGTAGGCTTTCTCCCAGGGGTGATCTCAACCAACAGAACAGTGTGGATACCAGCTGGGAACATAAAGACACCATCAAACATTTCATCTCTGGGCGTTGTTCCTTCTCTAACATTTTTAGGAGGTATCCATGCATAAAGACAAATATCTCCTCCTATCCAGGACAAGTCACTCCTTAATCTCTCACCAGATTCTACATAATATAGACCTCATAGTGACCCCAAAAAGCAAAGGAAAAAAAGAATCAAGTGCAAATGATGACGACTGGGGGAAGGGGGTATTATTAAGTTTATGGTTAAGAGAGAGATTCGTCGTTTTATGTGAGAAAAGTGAGCTCAAAAAAAAAAAAAAAAGAAAGAAAGAAAAAGAAAAGAAAAATAGATTTTGAAATAAGAACATTATGCTCTGTGAAGTGCCCTTTCCACCTATTATTTTACCAAACACCCCATAGAAAGTTATCACTCTCATCATTTGACAAATAGAGAAACTGAAGTTCAAAAAGGTAAATAATTATCCCAAGTTCACATTTCTGGAAATTGATGCTGCCAAACGAAAGTTCTAGCCAGTGTTTGCACCTTATGTTTTACAGTTTTGTGAGCTTTCCCCAAACTCCAATCATTGAACTAAGCTCTTTTCTGTGTCTTCTGACTAAAGGCTCACAGCAACCCCACAATGTTGTTATTTAGGCGTTGATAACATTACCACAATTTTCTCCATAATGAAAATATGGCATATTTTATGCTGGTATATATCTCATCTCCCAACAGAAGGCAATAGGCCCTTTTTTCTTGAGCAAAGAGGTGTCTCTGAAGAAGGGTCAAAGGAGAGAAGGAGAACTCCATTCAGGACCAGTGGGGTTCTTGCTAATGTGATGGAGAAGAATTTTAGCACCTGCCAATCAGAGGCATAGACAAAGATTAATTTAGGAGAGTAGCTACACATTCAAGGGAGAACGCAGGTCGTCTTGAGAATGAGAGATGCATTTTGAGGTCCCCAGCTTTTCTTTTAAAGGAAATTTGATGAAGGGTGCTTATAGAAAGGTATGTAAAAATAATTTCAGTGTGGTGATCTCAGATGGGTTCTGGTGTTCTGGTCAGACTTGGGATACTGAGATTGATATGGTCTTCATTATCTGATCAATAGTGCAATAAACTCTCCCTTAAGCTAAAGCTTTCTTTAAATAGCATATCTCTCTTAATGTATTTATTGGAGGATTAACTAAGAGTGGACAGGCAGATTGACAAATTTCCTAGGAATCTGGAGTAACAGGCCTGGGAGAGTGACTGGCTTAGGGAGTGACAGACCTGGAAAAGTATGCAGAACTTTTGAATTTAAATCTTTAATTTCTTAATTTAAATTTAATTTTTTGTTCTCCTGTTACGTCTCTTTTCTACCTGTTTGTATTTTAATTCTTTCTGTCCTACTTCACTTTTACATATTATTTTCTGGAGTCCAAATTGTCAATGTATTAGGAGACAAGAGAGGAATCATATGTTCACAACCCTTAGCATTTCCCCCATGGATCAAATGAAAACATTTATGTGGGAAGATGAATAAGGGAAGTGGATCACCCCACTTATCTTTTGCAGTTTGTCAGGGAAATGATTTGTAAGGTGGTACTCAATATTTTTTGCTCTGACTCAAGGAATGATTGGGTGGGAAGACTGATAATAAAGGGGAAATGTGATTCTATTTGTTTAGCTTATCTGCAATTATGGAAAAACAGGATATGCATGTGGCACAATTCTGTTTTACTCAGAAAATGAAGGAATCTATGGGCTGGGGATGTGGCTCAAGCTGTAGCGCGCTCGCCTGGCATGCGTGCGGCCCAGGTTCGATCCTCAGCACCACATACAAACAAAGATGTTGTGTCCGCCGAAAACTAAAAAATAAACATTAAAAAATTAAAAAAAAAAAAAAAGAAAATGAAGGAATCTACATTTAAAAAAAGAAAAAGTCCCGACTTATGTTTCTAACCGCTGCATCAAAAATTAGGGGAAACTGGGAGATAGAGATAATGAAAATAATGAAATTTATAGTTGCTATGAAGATCTCTGAGCAGACTTTCCCAATTACTGTACCACATTTTCAACATGCACACATGAGTTCAGTTCTGTCTTGACTCAGATCTGTCTCCGGATCTTCTTGTGTGCCCCACCCTATGTCTGCAGCACATTTCCTTCTGCAGCACGTTCCATGAGCTCATGCGTTTTCAATTGTTCAATCATCCCCTAAAATTACTACCTTTCAGGATGCCTTTTTGTGCTAACTAGTAGAGTGGTAGTGATTTCCCTTGGAATATCTGTCTGAAACAATCTTTTCAGACTTTATTTTCTTCACTTATGAAATGAAATGAGAGTCTGGCTTAGATCATCATAGGTGCTGTTATGGTTAGAATAGTCCCACCAAAACCTGTGTTGAAATTTAATCTTTACTGGTAAGTATTAAGAGGATGGAAATGTAATTCAAATATGGCATTTGGAGATGGGATCTTTTTGTGAGGTAATTGAGGCTAAATGAGATCTTCTGTCACCTTGGGAATATAGTCGCCACCAGCAAGACTGACCTCCCCAGATATGGGCTACTCAATCTTTTTTTTTTTTTTTTTTTTTTTTTTGGTACTGGGGATTGAACCCAGAGACACTTAACCACTGAAACACACTCCAGCCCTTTCTATTTTTTTTTTTTTTTAAGGCAGGGTCTTGCAAAGTTGCTTAGGGACTTTCTAAATTGCTGAGGCTGGATTTGAACTTGCAGTCCTCCTGCCTCAGACTCCCAAGCTGCTGGGATTAGAGGTGTGCACCACTGCACCCTGATTGAGGTACCCAAACTTGAACTCTCCAACCTTCAGAACTAGGAGCCAAATAAACCTCTTTACCTTATAAATTACCTCATCTAGAATCCAGTTATGGGAATAGAAAACAGACTAAGATAGGTGCCTTCCAGTTCTGAAATTTTATGGATTTCTAAGTGTAATGTATTAAATCAGCAGACATGTACTGTGTACCATTAAGTGTCAGGGATTGGGCTGGAAAATGAAGGGAATCAGGATGCAGTCCTTCCCTCAAACACCTCATGCTATTGCAGGGAGAGAGACTCCGTGGTTGGGTTTTCATTCAATATTAAGAAGGACAAAATCAAGATAGGCGCACAGGAATGGAGTGATTAGTGCCACCTAGTTGGTCCGCCAAGTAAAACAGAGAAAATGACATCTGAGCTGAGTCTTGAAGGATGAGTCAGTAGGGCCAGAGAGGAAGGAAAGAACCTTCTAGATAGAAGGAACAGCATAAGAAGAAGCACAGAAATGTACAACCATCTGGGAAGAGTATAGAGAGCATGGGTGAGAGTATTAGTAAAGCCAGAGAGATGAGACACAGTCATTTACTCAGTGTTTGGGACAGCAAGCACAGCTATGACAAAACGCCACAGACTGGATGGCTTAAACAATAGGAACTGACTTTCTCACAGTTCTGGAGGACAGAAGCTCAAGATCAAGGTATCAGCAGGACTGATACCTCCTAAATGTTCTCTCTCATTGTCTTGAAGATAACCACCTCTGCCTGTCCTTATGTGGTGTTTGAGGGAAGGATGGCATCCTGGGTCCCTCCATTTTCTGGCCCAATCCCTGACATTTATTGGGATGCAGTACATGTCTGCTGATTTAATACATTACACTTAGAAATCTTAATGGTTTAGGATGCCTCCCATATGACCTCATTTAGCCTTAATTACCTCCTCAAAGGCTAAATAAAAGTTACACTGGGGTTAGGACTGCAACATATGGATTTGGTGAGGGCACAGGTCAGTTCACAACATTCATCCTATGCTATTTGAACCTAGTGAGACAGAATGTCTACCATAATGTCAGTGTATTGAAATCCAGTCTCCAAACAAGACAATTGTTAGGCCTCACCCAAATGACTATGTATGAATTAATTAATTAATTTTGGTCTGTGCTGGGAATTGAACCCAGGGACATACTCCCAGGCCTGCATGTTCAGATTTTGTATTCAGTATTTGATAGCTAGACAATTTATGTTGTTTTAGCACAGAAACTGTACTTTCAATGTGAAGGAAGTCTATAAGAGGAAGACTGGTCAATAACAGTAATAAATGACTATATGTTCCAAAGATGGTCACAACAATGGTTCCTGTCCCACAAGCTCTTCTCTGGAGTAACCTTGCCACTGCCCCATCAAGAAGTAGAGCCCAAATCTTGTCCCTTGGAATCTAGAGCTGACCTTGTGACTTTCTTGTTACTAATAGGGTGGTCCTGCATGATTTCTGAGGCTGTGAGTAAAGGCTATGAAATGTCCATCTATTTCTCTTGGAACACCCTCTGGAAGCTTTCCATCTGGACCCTAGGCATCATGCTGTAAGACTCTGAAGCCATGGGAAGAGGTCTGGGGCAGGTGATGTGGCCAACAGTCCTGACTGAGTCCACACTTTAACTTTTCCAGCCTAGGCACCAAACTGGTGGTGAGATGCCACCACTGAATCAGAGCCTCTAGTACCAGCTATTCTTGACCTCAGATATTAGGGTCATTCCTAGACATTTGAGTCTTCCTAGTTAACGTGCCAGGTATTGTGGAGCAGAGAAGAGCCATTGCCACATGCCCTTTCCTGATCCATAGAATCCAAGGTACAACAAAATGATTTTTTTTTTTTAAATGCCACTAAGTTTGGGGAGATTTGTTACAAAGCAAATGACTCAGTAAGTGACTCAAGACAATTAAATCGCTAAGAAAACAAGATTTTTTAAAATATTTATAATAAGTAAACAGTTGAATCAAGAATATACTCTGGGTCTGTGGGGAGCCATTCTGACACGTGATTGGGTGACTCCCGTTAAGGGCCTGAGGCACTCTGGCTGTGTCGGAGTTATCCCGACCCTTTCCTGATGAGAGAGCCCATCCGTGTGGGGGTGTGCGTAACCACTGACCCTGGAGACCCAATCACTGACCCTGACCTTGGAGTGCAGGCCCCCCCTCAACCTTCATTGGATGGAATTCTCCCCTGAATCTCTTGTCCCCCCAAATAAAAGGCTACTCCCCGGCGTGTTCGCTCTCTCTCTCTCCTGCTAGCCCAGAGTAATCCTCGCTGCCCTGCTGGGCGGCTGGAGGCAGGGAAACAGGGAGGCGAGCCGTCTCGGACCTAGCAATATAAAATAAGGTACTGTCTGTGTGCTTTATTTTGATCTCTTCTAACTAACTTAATGCCAGAACCTCATTAATGAAACCACTGCGCAGGCCGCGTGGTAGAAGGGTCCATTTAGTCCTGCATGACTTAATATTGTTCCTGAAAAGATCTCTATTTATAGTACAGCATACTATTTGATGCCTATAATGATGTTCCAGTATCATTTAGAAGGTGCTGCGTTTGGTTTGTGGCACATAGTTTCAGAAGTCAGGGGACCATATATTTTAGGGGGAGAAAAATACCTTAAACTGGTTAATACTTTAAATGTTTTGACATTTTAAAAAAATGGAAGATTTCATTATGAGGCAAATTAAAACACATGATTATTCTCATTCTTTGATAATGCTGAGTAAATTAGTCTTCACAATAATTTTTTAGTTGCACAGATTTGATATATATTGTTTTTTTGCATTGTTTGTCAAGAGGAACTCTTGGAAACTAGAGTTATTTATGTATATATTTTTATTTTTATGTATATACAATTATTCTTTTTAGTTATGATACAACACCAGGATAGATATACCTTGACATAATCACAAAAGCATGGAATTCAACCTGTTATATTCAGGCCCCAGTACTCCCAACCTCCACTCCCCTCTCTCCACTTTACCAATCCCTCTTCAATCCATTTACAGTTCACTTTTTTTTTTTTTTAATTAAAGATGCCGGGACCCACCATGACATATCCATGCCTGTACATATAAAACTTTGGTCAGATTCATTCCACTGTTCTTCCCTTTTCCAGTTCCTTCCTCCTCCTCAATCCCTTCATCTATTTTATTGATCTTTCCTCTATTTTGAAGAAATTCCCTCTTCCTCAGTTTTCCCCCTTTTTCTTTCTTGTTTTTTGAATGTTTTTTATTTTTATTTTTTATCCCCCCCCCTTATTTTGGATTAGCTTCTATATATTAGAAAACATTCAAGCTTTGACATTTGGGGCCTGGCTTATTTCACTTAGCATGATAGTCTCCACTTAGCATGATAGTCTCCAGTTTTATTCATTTACCAGCAAATGCTGTAATATCATTCTTCTTTATGGCTGAGTAATACACTGTGTATATGCTAGAGCCACAACCAAATAATATGATGCATGGCACTTTTTGGTTGTAAAGTGACGCCAGCTAGCCATTGAGATGATATGATTATGTTAAGATTTACATTCATATGGAAATTGGACTCTTGCTGTTCACCTTGGCCTGCTATGGGACTCATGTTATGGGACTCCTGGAGAGTTCCCATTGGTTGGGGAAGGATAGTAGGAGGGAATTCCAGGGGAGGTCCTGGGCTCCGGTTCCTGTCGACGCGGCGCGTGGGTGGACCGCTTTGCTTGCCGGGCGCGTACAGAGTATTGGCGGCATTTTCAAAAAATAAAGTTTTGTTCCTGCTTGAGTGGCTCGTGATTCTGTGCCCAGCTAGACTGCGGCATGTATATATACCACATTTTCTTTATCCATTCATCTGTTGAAGGGCACCTAGGTTGGCTCCATAGCTTAGCTATTGTGAATTGAGCTGCTATAAACATTGATGTGGCTGTCACTGTAGCATGCTGATTTTAAATCCTTTAGGTATGTACTGAGGAGCAGGATAGCTGGGTCATATGATGCTTCCATTCCTAGATTTTTATCTTTATTTTTTAAAATATTTTTTTAGTTGTTGATGGACCTTAATTTAATTTATTTATTTATATGTGGTGCTGAGAATCAAACCCAATGCCTCACATATGCTAGGCAAGCATTCTACCACTGAGCCCCAGCCCCAGCTCCAGCCCCCATTCCTAGTTTTTTAGAGGAATCTTTATACTGCTTCTCAGAGTGTTTGCACTAATTTGCAGTCCCATCAACAGTGCATGAGTTGATGCACTAAGTGTACTCCCCCCACATTCTCACCAACATTTACATTTCTCTAATTGCTAGAGATATTGAACATTTTTTTCATATATTTGTTGACCATTTATATTTCTTATTTTGAAAAGTGTGTAGTTTCTTTGTACATTTATTGATTGGGTTATTTGCTTTTTTAAAATACCACCCACTTCTAAAATAGATATTCCTGTGAGTTATAATAAACACATCACATGACACCCTTTTCCAATGAAATTTCATTCCCCATGCATTTTTACATTGTTATCAAGCACAGTTACAGTTCAGGTCAGGACTAGTATTGAAAGAAGAGGATTGTGTGTGTGTGGTTATGTGTGCATTTGTATTTTAGCATTGTCTTTAGAAGAGAAGATTTACTGGCAGAAATAGGAAGATGATCTAATACATAGGGCTGTATAGTTCCTTCACATCCTTCAGGATCCCTCCAATCTAATACCATTGCGCTTCTATCGGGATTAGTCGCCACTCCTAGGCCTCGAAGCGTTTGAGTGGCTTGTTGTAATGGCCAATGTTTTGGCCATTCTTGACGAGATATGATGCTGAGGTCAGCACCTGTGTCCAGCAGCCCATTAAAGTCATGTCCTTGAATATTTAATTTTAGCATTGGGCGAGAATCTAAATTTAAAGACAGCATAGCCCAATCTACACCTGTGGAGCCTAATCCCTTGGAACCTCTTTCTACATTACAACTGGAAAATTTATCATGCAGGCTGGGTATTATTAATAACTGTGCTATTCTATCTCCTGGTGAAATTACTGATATACCTCTTGGAGAACTAGCTATAATTTTTATTTCACCCTCATAATCGGGATCAATTACCCCAGGACTTATCATAAGTCCTCTTAGTGTAGAAGAACTGCGTCCCAATAATAAGCCTACTGTTCCCTGGGGAAGAGGTCCTTTTACTCCTGTGGGAATGATTTGAACTCCCATCTCTGGAGTTAGTACTGCTCTGGCAGAGGCGCAGATGTCCAGCCCTGCGCTCCCTCTAGTTTGTCTGATGAGGGATTTAATGGATAATGCGTCCTGGGCACTACCTTGATGGTGCTGTTGGGTTCCTCCATTGCCCCATATATTTGTGGTTTTGGGCCCCGGGGCATTGGGCCCTCTAGTCCGTTTTTTGGCAATGGAGCCTGATACCTTTCTCCACGATATCGTGGATAAACACTTGGTCCTTGTCCGTTTTTTGATAATGGAATACCCTCTATGGTGGTTTGAGAACGGCATTCATTAGCCCAATGTTTCCCTCTATGGCATCGTGGGCAAATACCCGGTATTCTATTCCTTTGATACCCAGCTTTGTTAAACCCTCCTCTTATGGGGCAACTCCTTTTAAAATGTCCTGTTTGATTACAATTATAGTATGTTTTTGGCCTAGCATCTAAAGCCTGTTGTACTGCTGCTAAGACTTGCCCTTGTTCATTAATGTCTCTACATAATTTAATATATGTGTTTAAATCTTCATGTCTCCATCGTCTAATGACCTCTCTGCAGCAACGATTTGCTTGGTCATAAGCCAGTTGTTTTATAAATGGCATTACCTGTTCTGTATTACCAAATATCCTAGAGGCTGACTGAATAAGTCTATCTAAAAATTCAGCGTAAGGTTCATTAGTTCCTTGTATTACCTTAGATAATTGACCTTGTAAGTCTCCATGCCCCTGTAAAGTTTTCCATGCCCTAACTGCATCTACAGCAATTTGTGCGTATACGCCAGGGTCATATTCAATTTGCTGTCTTTGACCCTCATAAGGTCCCTTTCCCAATAGCATATCTATATTTCTTTGAGGGTAACCAGCTTCTGCATTTCGCCTAGCTGTCTCCATGCAAAATTCCTCATTGGCAACCTTCCATAACAAATATTGTCCTCCGTTTAGCACAGATCGACACATGTTAGCCCAATCTGCTGGTGTCATGTCCAAGTTGGTAACAGATTCGACCATGCTTATTGTGAAGGGAGCTTGCGGCCCATAGGTTGTTACAGCCTCCTTTAATTGCTTTATTGTTTTGAAATCTAAAGTACGGTGAATTCGTTGCCCTCCTGCCTGCTCAAGTACAGGGCATGCTAATCTTTGGGGTTCTGTCTCAGAATTCCGTCCATCAACTACGGGAGTTGAGGGCCGCTCAGCGGTAGATGGAGCTGTTGGTTGAATTATGCCCTCTGGTGATAGAACGGAGTTAGTAGCAACCTCCTGTTGTAATTCTCCACCTGATGGCTGCTTTTCCTCTAAGCTTGCTTTCTTTAAATTTTCCTCTGTCTGACTAGCTTGAGAGACCTTCTCTTTTGCTTGACCTAGCGTTTTTTCTACCATAGTCTGGACCTCTAACAATTTACTTAACAGTTTTTCGGTTTGTTTTTTACTGGATTCTAATCTACTATAAAGGTAACGTAACCCAATAAGATAGGATAAAACAAAGCCGAAACAGAATGAAACAAAAACGGAGCAGAGAATGGTTGTATCGATTTTCTCTTTCTCAGGGCCGAATAACTTCAAACCTTGAGCCAATCATTTTTCCCAGTTCGCCTGAGAAAATTCTAGGACTAGGGAGCTCGAAATAAAAACAAAATAAATCAAAACAAGAACACATTGTTTTTTGAGATGGGCACCCATCCTGTCGCCTTCCCTCAGGGGCGAGCAATTTTATTCACCTCTAAGCTTCAGGCGTTCCCCGCAAGGGCCGCCAAATGCCGCAGTCTTGGCTGGGCACAGAATCACGAGCCACTCAAGCAGGAACAAAACTTTATTTTGAAAAAGCCGCCAAGACTCTGTAGGCGCCGGCAAGCCAAACCCGGTCCTCCCACGCGGGCGTCTACCGGAACCTCCCGTCTCCCGGAACCGGGGGTCCCCCGGACCTCCCCCGGAATTTCCTCCTACTATCCTTCCCCAACCAATGGGAACTCTCTATGAGTCCCGTAACATGAGTCCGGTAGCAGGCCAGGGTGAACAGCGGGAGTCCAATTTCCATATGAATGTAAATCTTAACATAATCATATCAGTGGCTAGCTGGCGTCACTTTACAACCAAAGGTGCCATACATCGTATATTTGCTTGTGGCTCCTAGCAAGTAATTACTCTAATGCATATGAAAATTATAAAACATAATGACATGCCACCTATGAACTCATTATTTAGCCCACACTATGAAATATGTATGTGTGTATGAATTCTATTTACAGATGAAGAATCTGAGGTGGACAAAAAGCAATGACTTGCCTACTTCCCTGTCTCTGGAATTTTTAACAAAGAACATTTAAGAATGTATTTAAAAACACTCAGACATAAAACACAATCTTCAAAGAGTGTATCCTCAGAGTATTTCAAGCCAAATTTTGCATGCTCGATGTCAGGAAAATATTTTTATTTCTTGCCTCCGCAGTATATTATGTTGATGTTTAAAAATATTTCTGTTCTGACTTTTGTGAAATCTCAAGAAAGAAAATAAATTAAATATAAGACTTAATTTGTAATGTAGAATTTATCTGTTTTTATCTATATAACAGAGTAACAGAGTATTAGTTTTCTAGAAGGCTTTCTACTTAATTGCTAATTAATTATATATTTCAAGTTGTTTGTAATATGTTTCATTAAAAAGAGTAGAAAGCTTTATTGGTAGGTTACAATTAAAAGATTATAGAGTTCCCACCACTGAGTTAAAAGTAATTAATGAAGGCTTGAGTTTCAAAATTGTAATGATATTATTTTGAAAATGTTAATTTTTAGCTCATTGGAGGTGGTAAGAACTCCTTCAAATATTTTATCTTCAAAAATATCAAAATTTCCTGCACCAAAACATGGACCACTGTTTTTGAACCACATTTCTATGGCACACTAGTGGCACAATGAATCACAATCCAAACCATACTATATACCACACTAAACCAGCTGTACCACTCCCCAGGGGAACTGTGTCAGTATGTATCACTCCCTCTGAAACCATGAGAACATAATCTCTCTCTACTTGGGATCTGATCAACCAGAATTCCTAAATAATTCTTTATTGGTTACAAATACTGGAAAATTTTCAGTTAGTTCATAAAATGATTATAATAAATAATAGAGATTTTTTTCTGCACATTTTTTTCATGTGACTCAGATCACAAGTATAAAATGGAAATTATTTTATATATCTCAGGAGTTTTTATAATTTTTAAATGAGACAATATGAGATTATCTCATTAAAATAGTTGAGTCTCTTATTTGGCTGTTGGAAGGATTAGAAATAAGATGCTTTGATTGGGTTAATAAACTGGTACACCTGGAGAATGTAATATATTTGCCCTAAAAATACATGTGCCGTCTAGACATGTCAACAAGTGGAGGAAATTTAGATGCATATTATAACACTATGTGAAAGAAGCCAATATTATAAGGCTGAATATTATGGGCTAGGGCACTGGTTTTGATCCTCAGCACCACATAAAAATAAAATAAAGGTATTGTGTCCACCTACAACATATATATATATATGTTGTAGGTGGACACGCACGCGCACACACACACACATATATATATAGGCTAAATATTATGATTCTAACTACATGACATTATAAGAAAGGCAAAATTATGGAGACATTTGAAAAGCCAGTGTTTACTAAGGATTATAGTGGAAGGAGGATTTTTAGGGTTGGGAGACTGTTTTGCGTGATATTGTAATGGTGGATACATATCTTCATACACTTGTTCAAACCTATACAATTTAAAACACCAAGGATAAATCCTAATGTAAAATACAGATTTGAGGTGATAAGAATGTGTTATAGTAAATTCATTCGTTGAAACAAAGGTACCAATCTGGTGGTGGTGCAGTATTGATAACAGGGAGACTATACACATGTGGGGGCAGGGAACATGTAAAAATTTTATACCTTCAGCTCAATTTTACTATGAACCTAAAACAGCTCCAAAAATAAGCCTTTTAAAAATAAAAGTAAAAAATAAAGTACATTAAAATAAAATTTATTAAAATTCTTCATGTTCTCCCCCTAATCATCCATTCATTCATTTATTTGTCAAATATAGCTAGAATACCTACTATCTAACAGGCAAATATTAAATACAGGGGGGAAAGCCTTAGGAAATTATGTTTTATGCCATTTTGGTGTAGTCTATAATCTATGTCATCTTTGATGAAGTGTAAGTTCATTAAATTCAAGCTAACCATCCCTCCCTAGCATCCTCTGCATTCTTCATTAAAAATAAAATAGAGAGTGGGAGTATCTGTTTTACAAATTATCTAGTGATCTTCAAAAATAAAAGTTTAATAGTTTGAGTTTTAATTTAAGGAGAATTGAAATAGGTGTGAATGTCAAAACCACACAACTCAAATGTCACCCCTCCATAACCTCTCAACAAAAATGTCACCTCCTCTTTAATAACTGACAAATATACCACTTATGGTAATTTTGAAACATATTATGCTTTTGGAATTTTATTCTTTTAAGAAAAGTAATAGGTGAATGATCAGAATGTTTGAAGATATTTTTAAATTCATTGTGAAAATGGCATAAACCTTCCTGCAAAAGTTTTTTGTTTGGGGTACCAGAGATTGAACCCATGGGCACTTAACCACTGAGTCACATCCCTAGCATTATTTTATATATTATTAAAGACAGGATCTCACTGAGTTGCTTAGTACCTCACTGTTGCTGACGCTGGCTTTGAACCCACAATCCTCCTGTCTCAGCCTTCCAAGCTGCTGGAATTACAGCATGCACCACCACACCCATCTGCAAAAAAATATTTTTACTAAATGTTCAACTGGACAAATATTGCATACATAATGGATATATAAGAAATGCATTCATGAAAGTTCATGAAAGTATTTTCTAGAACTGGGTTGCTATTTCTTTTTTTGTTAATTTTATTGTTGTAATTTTATTAATAATGCATAAATGGTTAATGGACAGGCAACACCAACTGGACTGACCTAAATTAACTACCCTATGGAAAAATATTTTCTATATTTTCCAATTTACCAATGATTGTACATAAGCTGGTTAAAAATGTCACCTTGGATCCAAGTTTACACAATAAATAAATCTAACTTTTATGATATCTTTAAAAAAACAAGCAAACAAACAATGTCACATTTTCTCAACTTTTAAAACACTTGCCCAAGTTACTTGCTGGGATTAGAAGCACAGGGCTGACAAAGAAATATGAGATTAAAAATATCTGTGAAACTCTCATCATTAATGCTTTTCTGAAGGGCAGGACTTATACTGATGTAGCAAAAATGCATTTTGAAGAGTAATGGAAAAAATACCCTTGTTTATTTCTTCAATTTCTTACCCCTTAAAGGTCCACCTTAATGAATCTTACAGTCCCTGTGAAACATGGTAACATGTGAGTTATATAATGTTCACCATGGCAAAGGGCAGATCAACAGCCAAGGACCCGACAAGCTGGGAAATGCTACCTGTCCTCTCTTTCTGTGCTTTACTGACCTGGAGTAAATATGCCTGGAAACAACAGACAGCACCTTGCAGTATTTCCACAATGATAATAATTAGCTTCCCCTGCAAATCAAAGTAGCCATGCAGCCTAATTCCATTCACACAGAAAAGGACAGGCAGCTCCTCAAATGCCAGCAGCAGACCTCATTTCTGTCTCCTGTCATGGGTCAGAGGGAACACTCACACACAGAGGACAGTCTGGTGGCTTCCATCTGTGCAGCATGGTTTATTCTAGTATTTGCATTGCATCTCAGTGAGTCACCTGCACATTCCCAACAGATGACCTTCAAGGCATCAGTAGATCATCACTGAGGGTATGTGAACAAAGGGGTTGTTCCAGGCACAGCTCTAGACAATCCATCATCTGAGAGAAGTCTGTTTATGGAACACTACTAGAAGTAGGGTCTGGAATTGGCCATTTTTCTGTTTCTATCTTTTTCTTCATTTTCTCATCCACAACTTCTGCTTCTTTGCTGTCCTGCAGGGTCTCTAAAATGAGGTTAAGGTTGTGGTGAGAGCCTGAACCTGGTGAAACCCAGCATTCAGGGAAATAGGCAGGAAACCTTGCCCATCCATCTTCCTCTGAAGAAAGAAGTCACGTTCCAAGTTTTCTACACTAAAGTAATATTCAATTTGATGCTTAATATACTCTTTAAGCAATGCGTCTTCCACAGGATACACCTGTACAGCCATATTGTTGTCCTAGTAATACATCATGCTGGTGTTAACTTCTGCTTGAAAAAGCTGATCTGTCCTTTTACCATGTTCTAGGTGAATAATAAAGTTCACTGGAGAGTTTCCTCTGCCTTGTCCTCTTCCTCAGCCTCTGAAGGTACCTTGGATATTACCCTCGTCACTCCTCATATTGGACACTTCATCCCGATCATCTCTTTATTTTTTTTTTCTGTCTCGCCTCCAACTTTTGAAAAACCAGCCTCTACCTCAGAGCAAAGCCTGTCCAAGGAAGGGAGATGACCTTTGTCCTTGGAAAGACCCACAGAGCACTCCTAGGCACATTCCCACCCTGCTAAGTTGTTTATCTACAAATAACAGGAGAGATCTGCTGCGCCAGGTGTCCCTGACTAAGTGAGGCTAGGTGGGGATCCATAGCAACCCCCTAGTAGCCACCATCCAGCATGAGACAGGGAAATACCTGAGACGCCAAATGACCCTCCCAGTAGTTTATGGTGGTTGATAATGTGTTGGAAAACCATGTAGTTCAGCATGAACACCTCTCTTGGCTTAAAACAATCAATTCAAGTGAATCCCCCTCTTGTAGTAACCAATCACCCCTACCCCACTTGTTCCCACCAATGAATGTGCTAATCATGTTTTAGAGTTGTTATTTGATTTTCCCGTGGTGCGTGATGATTTGCTAAGAGATGCTATGATGTATGTGGGGGTCCCTGCCTTCCCCAAAGAATGTATAAAACTGCTGCAAACCCTGGGCTTGGGGCCTCTCAGCGTCACCAGTTGCTGTGTGTGCGCGTGGAGGTCGGAGCTAGCTCGCAATAAACACCTCTTTGCTGCTTACATCAATCTTGGTCTCTGGAGGTCTTTTTGGGGTCCCGAATTCGAGCATAACACTTGTGTGTCATTCCTCCTGTTATTATGGGATGACTTATTTGCTTCAGGTGGACACCGAGAGCTGTCCGAGGATCCAGGTCTTTCCTGACTCTCTAGGCTTACATCATCAAAGTGCAATGGTACACACTTGTGTTTATTAGTTCTCTTTGTTGATGGCTTGATGGGGCCTCATCCTCAAGGACATTTTCAACAGGATGTCAACCTTCTCTTCTTCATCTTTCTAATTTGTGGCTACTTATTTCCTTGGCTGATGACACTCTGAGACTGCAAAAAGGTTTTTCCAGGGCTCACTAACTCTCCTGGTGTTGGCCAGTTTGCCATGTCACTGAAATCACTGGCCTTATTGAGTTTCCTTGTCTTGAGTTTTCCTGCTTTTATAATTTTGGGGGAACTGAGCTTGGCTGCTGCCTCACTGGGCCAAGCATGGCAGCCAACTCCTGGGTTGTCATTTCATTTCAAGGAATGCATTATATTCCAAATCACCAATGTTCAAAAATAACTATCCTATAACTAGGACACTAGGACCATGCAAAGTAAGGTGTGGTGGACTGCACCGCTACCTGACAAACTTTAACTTATTGCTACTTGTGTCCATTAGTTGACAGGTCGTGCCCTGTGTTTTCATTATGACTTTCCTTCCTCATAAAGGAAAAAGACTAAACAGGTGTCCTGAAACTGACAACACTGATGAAAAATAAGCAAGAGGGTCATATGTTAATGGATTGGCTATCAATGATAGAATTATCATTGAAAAATGATTAGAAAATAAATGGGAATTTGGAAAAACTTATGAGACAGTGGCAAAGTTCAACAATGAAAAAATAAAATAGAGTACAGCCAATGTGACTAAATCATAAGCAAAGTTGCCTAGGGCAGTTTCAATGGTGGTGTAGACAAACACAATTAGTTAGTTTCCAAATACTCCACTTCTATTAAAGAGAGAAAATGGAATTGGCATTTGTTCACTTGACTATCTGGTATGCTAATAAATGCAATGGATTATTCAAAATTTGTGAACAAAGAGAGCAAAGATCTCATAAGTTTGTTGAATTTCAAAAGAGACATCTACTTAGCATAAAACTACTGAAGCTACTTCTGTCCAAGATGATATCGGATTTGATAAGAGAGACCATATTATCCTCAAATGGCAAGAGCAATGGTGATGTCAAAACAAGTCATGTTGGGTAAAACCTACAACATATTGTCAAAAATGTAGTGTAACCCTTTGTTTGAAGTATTTTGCTCCTCTCCATGAAAAGTAATTGTTGAGCAGGTCATTAAAGTCATTCTTTGTATATTGTGTAGTATGTGAAAAAATGTTCTATTTAAGGATGTGCTAATTTCCTATTTAAAGGATGGTTTATTCACAACAGCTAAATTATGGAATCAGCTGGAATGCCTATCAATAGATAAATGGATTAAGAAATTTCAACATATATAGGCAATAGAGTTTTATTCAGCTATAATTAAGAATAAAATTATGGCTTTTGACAGTAAATGGATGGAACTGTAGAGCATCATGCTAATGAAATAATTCAGACTCAGAAAAACAAGGGTCTCATGTTTTCTCATATGCAGAAGCTAGAGCAAAATAAGGGAAAAAAGGTGAGGGGGCAGCTGAATATAAAAAAATATATATACAGAGAAATTCAGTAGAGAAGAAGATGGAGAGGGAGGGAGGAAGGATAGGAATAGGGAGGATATATGAAATGAATTTAACAAAACCATGTTATACACCTATATAAATGTACCATAGGGAATTTCACTTTCATGTATATATAGAAAGTACCAATCAAAAATAAATAAATGAGCAAAAGGAAGATTAGTAGAACAGAGGAAGGAGAATAGGGGGAGGGAGGAGGGGAGGGAAATCGCCTGAGGGGGAATGGGGATTAAAATCAAATTCCATGCATGTATGATTTTGTCAAAATCAAAAAACTCAACTACTATGTTAAACTATAATACTCAAATAAAAAATTAAAGGATGGCATATATATGCCATATTGTCCCAGTCAGGCAGGTTGACTTGAGATTTGGGCATCCAGAAGAAGATACATGGAGCCATACATTTATTGGATGGGTGAGCAGTCTGTGCAGCAGTCCTGTTCAACTTATATAGAATTATAATAAAGATGGCAGCATGCCAAGTATGAAATCATTTGGTTATATAAGAATGCACATGCACTGTTGTTCCTGACTTACGTAAGTCATCTTAGTCATCGCTTCCGGGACATCTTGGTGAGGAAGCCTGATTGACTCCATTTTCTTTACACCCAGTGTCCTATTTAAAGGCTAAATAAGCTCTAGGTTATTATTTCCAATCTATCTTAGTGCATCAAGTTCAATTTCATTGAAATATTGAATTGAAAACTTGGGACATAATGGGTTAAATGTCTTTCTCTGGCCCTTAAGACTTCTCAAGTGCTGCTCCATCTTCTGGCTCACTCTATCCTGACTTCCCTTCCCTCATTCACTTGTTTCCTGCCCAATCTTCAGTGGGTCCTCCTCTTAGAGGGCTTCTTTGTCTTTATTCTCACATGACTCTCGTCTGGATAGGAGCTTTTCTATTTGTTCTATTTGTTCCTGTAATACCCATTCTCACCCCTGTAATAGGGTGTCAAATGAAATCATGTTGTTTGTTTGTTTGTTTGTTTTTTCCACATCATTTAAAATGTGTTAGTAGTAAAACATTAATTCAAGTTTGGAACAGATTTTTTTTTTTTTTACTTTGGGAAAATCACCAGAATCCTTTTGTAAGCTTAACTATTGCTCTTTGGGCTGGGGATGTGGCTCAAGCGGTAGCGCGCTTGCCTGGCATGCATGCGGCCCGGGTTAGATCCTCAGCACCACATACCAACAAAGATGTTGTGTCCACCGAGAACTAGAAAATAAATATTAAAAGAAAAAATTCTCTCTCTCTCTCTCTCTCTCTCTCTCTCTCTCTCTCCTCTCCTCTCCTCTCTCACTCTCTCACTCTCTCTTTAAAAAAAAAAAAAACTATTGCTCTTTGGAAAAATATTTAAGTCACCATTAATCTAAAAGCTAGAGCTTTAGACAGAGATGTTAAATGAGACATTGACCAACATAAATTCTACATATTTAGTAGGAGAAATAATGTCCTCACAGAGACAACTATTTTTTAAATTCAAAGTATGGATTAATATTGCCTGTGAAATTTGTCCCCTCTCAAGAAGATAAGTATATCTTTTTTTTTTTTTTTTTTTTTTTGGTACTGGGGATTAAACTTAAGGGTACTTGGCCACTAAGCCATATCCTCAGCCCTATTTTGTATTTTATTTAGAGACAGGGTCTCACTGAGTTGCTTAGTGCCTTGCCTTTGCTGAGGCTGGCTTTGAACTCTTGATCCTCCTTCCTCAGCCTCCAGAGCTGCTGAGATCTTTTATGCACAATTTTTTTTTTCTCAGCCTGTTTCAGAACAGTTTCATCAGGAGACAGATCTGGCTTTCTTATAACATCATGCTAGAATGATGACCTGGAAAGGTCTGGGAATAGCTTTATCCTGGTAGGACTGTTGGCAACCCAAACCTTTTTTTTTTTTTTAATTGAGTAACCTAGATTTTGAAGTGTATCCTTTAAACTATAACCATGGCCTAGTCTGTACCCTGAGACTTAACAGTACCTGCTGGGGAGGGGTGGAGAAGGTATTAGATGTTTCCACTGTCAGTCATCCTGCTGCAGGAGACCAGTCAGGCCTGTGAAGGAACAGAGGAAGAACTTCCTTTCTTCTAGCTATAGCCAAGGGAGAGGAAAGTGTAAGCACTCCACAATGTAAAGAGCCTGTGCAAACCTGCCACATGCAGCAGTCTCCAACATAATGGCGAGTGCTTGACATTTACTGAATAAATACCTACTTATATTTAATATCAATGAGAGGTTCTAAGAGTAACAAGCCACTTATGGGTACTGGTCAATTGACGGGGCATCCAGATCTAAATGGGTTAGCTCTGGACTGCAGTCTGTTTCTTGATGTCTTGTAAATGCCTTTTTCATGTTGCCTCTGCTCTTTTGTGCTTTCTGCTGGATGAGTGCATAACCTTCTCCCCTAATTCTCTACAGCATAGCCAACTCCCAGCTGTAATACTAAACACCTAACAGAAGGTTTAGGGCTAACTCAGGCACAATGCAGAAAGTAGCTTGGAAGTGTTCCTGGGGGACTTACAGAAATTATTTGTGAAGCAAATTTAGCAAAAGAACAGATTTCTCACAGTACTTCCCAGAGGGCTGATGCTATTGTTTTGGGAGTGTTGATGCAAAGGCATGTGTCATTTAGAGACTAGAACTCTGGATTCTCTCCTTCAAATTCACTTTGTCTTTTTTGTTTGTTTGTTTTTAACCAAATTATGAATGTCTCGAGAATAGGACTGCTCTTCTTTATCTTTGCCCTGTCACTGATTTTAGTACAGTGCCTCAAACATGGGTGCTCAACTAAATGTTTGCTGATATATATTACAATATTATTCGCAAGTTGATGAGGTGACTGAAATCAGTAACTAACCTTATTTTAAATTGGTTATGAGAAAGCTACAAGAATAGATTTTAAAAGATTTTTTGATTCCCCTTTATTATAAGGTGGTTTCTGTGACTTTAAAATTGGAGAGTGTGTTTCTTTTCTTTTCTTTTTTTTTTTTATACTAGGGATTTATCCCAAGGGCAATTTAGCACTGAGCCACATTCCCAGCCCCCGCTCTGTTCCTTTTGTTTTAAATTTTGAGACTGGTTTTCACTGTTACTTAGGCTCTGGCTAAGTTGCTGAGGCTGGCTTTGAACTTGCAATTCTCCTGTCTAGGCCTCCCCAGCCACTGGGATTACTGACAGGCACCTGTGTGCCTGGCTGGGAAATATGTTTCAACACAGATTCCTGCAAAAGAGCAGCACGACCATCTGTTGCGTTTGAATTCGGGATCCCCAAAAGACCACCAGAGACAAAAATCCATGTAAGCAGCAAAGAGGCCTTTATTGCAAGCTAGCTCCGACCTCCACGCGCACACACAGCAACTGGTGACGCTGAGAGGCCCCAAGCCCAGGGTTTGCAGCAGTTTTATACATTCTTTGGGGAAGGCAGGGACCCCCACATACATCATAGCGTCTCTTAGCAAATCATCACACACCACGAGAAAATCAAACAACAACTCTAAAATATGATTAATGTAACAAGTGGTGGGAAAGAATCTGGAAAGGATTATTGGTTAGTTCAAGGGGTTGACACACTTAAAAATGATTGGTTTAAGCGGTGAGGATGTCGCAAGGGGGGTACTTGCCAAGCTGCAGGGCTTCTAGTTTAGATATTGGTCACCACACCTAGGTGGGGGCCATCTGGAATTTCAGATATTTCGATATCTTGGTCTATCTTAGGCGATCACCATCTGTGGCTTTTCTGAGAACTGTTTCCACAGAGCTTTTCTGTGGTATTTTCCTGACTTTAGGACTGCTGTAGGTCAGGGGTTAAGTTTCAGAGCAAAATGAGGTCCCAAGTAGAATGAGGTTGCTTAGGTCTTTCACATCACATATTTCCTGAGAATCTGGAAATCAGAAGGACCTGGAAGCCAGGTAGCTCCATGACATAAACATGAGAAAACTGAAACCCAAGGTGGCAAGATAACTTACCCAGGGTCACATACCACATCAGTGGTAGAGCTAGGTCTGTATGGTACTGCTTCTGATTCTTGCTCTTCTTAGAATGATCCTTTACTAAATTATCCCACTCACAGGCCCATGCATAAATGCAATTAAAATACTCATTTGTATCTTACATTTAAAAAATACTCTTGGGCTGGGGATGTGGCTCAAGCGGTAGCGTGCTCGCCTGGCATGCGTGCGGTGCGGGTTCGATCCTCAGCACCACATACAAACAAAGATGTTATGTCCGCCGAAGACTAGAAAATAAATATTAAATCTCTCTCTCTCTCTGTCTCTTTCTCTCTCTCTTTTAAAAAAAAATACTCTGAAGTAGCTGACCTTGGTGGCACAACTGTTATCCTACCTGCTTGAGAGGCTGGGACAAGAGTATGGCAAGTTCGAGGTCAGCCTGAGCGGCATAGCAAGACCCTGTCTTAAGATAAGATAGCTAAATAAATAAATAAGCCTGGAGATGTAACTCAGTGCTAGAGCACCCCTGGGTTCAATCCCTAGTGTTACCGCTGTTTATTGTCCTTGCGTCCCCGAATGCTGAAATATAACACCAGAGAAGCAAGCAGAGGCAAGTGTAGAGTGGAAAGTGGAAAGCTTTATTAAAGGATAGCAGAAAAGACTTCCCCTGGAGGAAGAAGGGGACACAAAAGGTGGAATCCCTGAAAGGAGGAGGTCTTCCCTTTTTTAATATTTAAGGTCTTCTTTTAGTCCTCCCACAATTCCTGTCCTTTGTTTCCCTCTGTCCAGCAGTGATAGAATGCAGGTGGGAAGGCCAAAAGGGGGGAGATAGGTGGACTGATGGGGCAGGGAGGAGTAATCTGGGCAGGAAGGGCCTAGGGTGGTTTGATTTGCACCTGCTTGTTTGCTGGGAGCTACTTTATCAACAGTTTCTTAGGATGGGTTCTGGGCCCTCGGGACATTAACATTTCAATTTCCCCAGGTGCTGTTCTGGTTTCGTGGACTCCATTCTTGATACTGGATTTACCTAACTACCTATCTTTAAATCTGGCTTCATTAGCATGGAGGAGAAGAGGAGGAGGAAAGTGGAGAAGGAGGAGGAGGAGGAGGAGGAGGGAGAAGGGAGGAGAAGGAGAAAGAAAGAAAGAGAAAAAATTGTTCTCTGAAGCAGTATTTATTGTTGCAGATCCTTAAAAGTTCTAGAACTGTGTTTTCAAATGTGACAGAAAGAAGAACTATGCCAGGACCTTAGACAGGCCAGTGGTGCTTAGGCATTGTTTTTGTTTGTTTGTTTTTTAATTCCAAAATGATTCTAATTGCAGCCACAATTAAGAATCACTAGCTTTAATTTTTTTAAATTAACTACGTTTTTAAGATAAATTTATTTTTATTTTATTCAGTGTTCTTATCCATTTTCCAACTCTTGGGTCTACATCCCATTCTATGATTACCTAGAAGTCACAAAGAATATGCAGTCCCTCACTTGGGTTTCACTAAGGACCGACCAGTAGTGGAAACTTCCTGAATTAGTGAGGCTCAGCACCAAAAGCATTTAATTTGCATTAAACACAAAAGGTGTCACCACCTGCAGGGGGACAAAGCAGTATGGCATTATTTTAGAGACTAGGTTTCCATAGAATCTCACCACTGGCAAGAAGTTGATAGTTTGTGCCTCAGCTACCAGAAAAATTTTTACCTACAGATGCATGTTCTCTATCTTCAATATCTCCAAGAAGTCTTTCATCTTTTGTTATTTTTAGCCACATAATACAGAGTGTTCTTTCATCTAGCCAATTTAAACTGCTGTCTTTGGTGCAAATGGAGAACAATGAATGGATTGCCGGTTTGCTTTTGTTAGGTTATGAAGAGTCACAAATTCACAATACGGTCTTCTTTTCTTCGCTAATAATAAATACTTTAACCTGTCATTATGACTTACATTTTACGACCGTTTACATTTTTCCATTCCTCTTATCTGAATGCAATTAGACAGTGGTGTAACAGAAGAGTTATTCACCTTTGCTTTAACATGTTATCTAAAAATGAAAGATGCAATGTTCATGATTCAAGCCTTTATTTTTAAGTATTATTACATTCACATGCAAACACTTTCCAGCCCCCCCCCCCTTATTTTATAATTCTAAGATGTAAAATGTAATCACTAGGTTATAAATTCAAATTACCTTGCCTTATGTCTGAAAGCAGAATGCAAACATAAAGCTTTCTTGCTTTGGTAATTTCTATTTTTTTTTTTTTTTGCATAGCATTAATAAGGGCCTGTGTATAATTCACATATACAGATTGCACCCACATTACCACAAATACAAGCTTTTCTCAGAGCAAATCATCTCTGAAGAACCAACCCAGAATTAGTCATTAACTCTTCAGGCAGCCTTTACATTTTCTTTATGTAGTGTTTTCTATACTCGTCGTAATATTGTGCCATTTTTACCAGCAAGTTAAGATTTCATTGTATAAACAGTAACTGAATATATTCATGTCAAAGATAATCATTCCTTTAAAAGGTTTCTTTGTCAGGTATTCATTAAAGTAGGTTTCACATCAGAATGATAGTCACTAATATAGGGCAAACATCTTACCCATTTGGCAGGTTTTAAAAATTTATTAATTTTATTAGCACTATATCAAATCCTCAGCTTCCATTATGTCTCTTTAAGAGCACTAAGATCTGTTTTATGAACACACACGATTGTTGAGCCTCCAAAGTGGAATAACCTAGGTGTCATAAAAAGATGAGACCACAGAAGAGATGTTGTTCCCAGATGCATCTGAAATTAATTTTGGGGAATATCTATGTCCATCAATGTTATGCTTTGTAAACAGTCCTTCCATTTTCTTAATATTGATTTTCAGAAGTTCATTTTGTGAAACATTCTTCAAATAAAGGCTTCACCCAGCTGATGTTTACAGCTCCTCTCTGCATGAAGCACTGGCATTTTGCTTCAAGACAGGAGGTAACAGGAATGAATACTGTGCCAGCTACATTTCCTTCAGATCAGATATGTGAATGTTGTGAGCATTGTAATGGGTAGTGTGGGTGACAGAATTTCACAAAAGCGCCTACACAAAGAGCTGCCCTTCAGAAGGCAAAGTAGACACCATTTTGTCTCATTTCAAAGCAATTTATAACCTTCTCCAGTTTTTCAGGGGATGCTTTTAGACACGAACTTTTTCACCTAAACCTGATGGGAAATGATGAATTTTTTAGGGGTGCAATTTTATTTCTAGGCAGTGGGAGGGGAAATAGAAAAGGGCAAGAATTGAGGTCACAGCTGTAAATATCTCAAGTTCTTTGAAGGAATAACTCGAGAATAACTAACCCTCATGTATAGTCGTATAGACACTGAGAGTCATGAAATCAATGCCAGTATAAAAATAAATTCGCAGCCTTAAATTACTTCATAAGAGAGATCCATATTTGCTCTGGGAGCTTGGTGCCAGGGGCTCAGGGTAGGGGTACCTCATGAATCTTTCTGTGTGAGAAATCAGCCCAGCACTACTGCCTTAGATATCCCACTCTGAGCTCAATTCTTGAGACTCTGATTAGCCTGTGAATATGTGCATTATGATTATGTGTGTAGCTCTGTGGTTATTTGTCTGAATATAAGTGATCTTAGGCTTTGTTTATTTTTGTTTTATTTTATTTTACTTTTTTTGGCAAACCAAAGCATACATAAAGCTGAGATTGGCTTTCAGAATTGTAACTTGACATTTTTATCTCTAGACACTGCCTACATTTTTGAGTGTATCTTAGAATTCCCTTCAGCCTCTGCAGCGTGTTATTTTCTATACCCTAAATACTTTTACTATCATCCTGTGAGGGGAGATTTCTGTTCCACTCCATTACATAAAAGTTACCATTTTAATCATTTTAAAGAATACAATTTAATGATACTTAACAATGTTGTACAACCATCACCCCAACCTACTTCCAGAACATTTTATTGCCCCAAAAGAAAATCCCATTCTCATTAAGTGGTCACCCCACAATATCCCTTTCCGCCCCCTAATAACCATAACTTGGGTTTCTCTACCTCTGTGGATTTGTTTGTTATTGGTATTTCACATAAATGGGCCATATAATTTGTGTTCTTCAGTGTGTGGTTTCTTTGGCTCAGTGTAATGTTTTCTGAGGATCATCCATGGTTGTGTCTGTATTTATTCTGAAGCAATAAGAAGTCATTCCTATCAGAATGGAGTTTATGCTGGTCAAGAAACTAGATTTACTGCTTGAAAAAGCTTAAATTATATAATAAAGTGGAGAAATTAATTTGCCATATGACTAATATTTTGTTTTCATGTCCTTGAAAAATGCAGGCTTTTGTTACATTTAACAAAAACAAAAACAAACAAACAAAAAACAACCAAGAAACAAAATTAGAAAGAGCCCAAAACCACACGACAAGCACCACACATATTATGATCTATACTATAGTATGTATATTACTTTATTCCTACAAAGTGGACTTTAACAAGGTCTTTTGGGGGCATCAGGGACAGGAGTAAGGACATGTGACAAAAGGATGTCATGCTGAAAGGATGACTGTAAGGCAACATTTTTAATTTTTTTTTTAAAGAGAGTGAGAGAGGGAGAGAGAGAGAATTTTAATATTTATTTTTTTCAGTTATTGGCGGACACAACATCTTTGTTTTTTTTTTTTTATGTGGTGCTGAGGATCCAACAACATCTTTGTTTGTATGTGGTGCTGAGGATCGAACCCGGGCCGCAAGCACGCCAGGCGATCGCGCTACCACTTGAGCCACATCCCCAGCCCAAGGTAACATTTTTTAAATTAGACTTTTGAAGTCGCTCTTTGTAATATCTCTTCCTTTTAATTGCCCACTCTCTAGCCCTCCACTAAGGGTGAAATACATATATAACAAACTTAATTCATCCTAAAATATTTGTGATATAATGAACTTAGAAATTAATAAAGACCTCCTTGCTTAATTCTATAAAACGAATTGACTTCTGGTCAAGAAATGGGGAAGACTGTTCAGGGAAGGATTCTTCCTGTCCCCTTAAATTTTACCAGATGAACCAATGAGTTCTCGAGCTCCTATGTACCTAAGATTCACTGTGATCCTTGTATGACTATAGTCCCTTAGACCCTAGTCAATCTGGGTGGGAATCGGAAATCTGTACCTTTAATAAGTGTCCTAGGTCAGAGGTTCTCAAACTTTAGTGTACATCAGAGTCACCTTGAGGACTTTTTTTTTGAAATGCTGGATCCCATCCTTAGTGTTTCTGATTCAGTAGGCCTGGGAGTGGGGGTCAGAATTTGCTTAACAAAATCCCTGATGATGTTGATGATGCTGGTTCTGGACCAGACTTTGAGAACGAATGTCTTAAGTGATTCTAAAATAATTGTGCCTGGGACCCATTTGGAAATGTTTTGATAAACTCAATCAAACTTTTGCAAACCGGGCTAAATCTGTGTGGCAGCCTGAGAAAACAAAGCATGGACTTTGCAGTGGTAGAATAAAATAAAGCTCCATCTGCAGCAGTTTTTTAAAATGTTTTTTATTAGTGCATTTTAGTTGTACATAATAGTGGGGGCTCATTTTGACATATTCATAAATGCACATAATTTGCTGCATTTCCTTCTCAAGTACATCCCCTTTTTCTCCCTTTCCTTTATTCCCTTCCTCTATTCTACTGGTCTCCATTCTATTTATTTATCTATCTACATTTGTGTATCATAGACACATGTAAAAGTGGAATTAACTGTGATATACGTGCACACGGCATAATTTGGCCAATTCCATTCTGCATTTCCTGCCTGTTCTCTCCCCTTCTCCCTCCTCCTGGAGCCCCTTCCTTTATTTTATTGTTCTCCCTTCTATTTTCATGAGATCCCACTTTTTAAAAAAATTCCTATTCTCCCTAGCTTCTGCATATGAGAGAAAATATTTGACCCTTGACTTTGAGTCTGGCTTATTTCGCTTAGCAGGATATTCTCCAGTTCCATCAGCAAATTGCACAATTTCATTCTTCTTTACAGCTGAGTAAAACTCCGTTGTGCCTATGGGATATCATTTTCTTTATCCATTTCTCTGTTGACAGGTACCGAGTCCAGTTCCATAACTTGACTAATATGAATTGTGCTACTATTAGGGCTGGGGATGTGGCTCAAGCGGTAGCGCCCTCGCCTGGCATGCGTGCGCCCCAGGTGCGATCCTCAGCACTACATACAAACAACGATGTTGTGTCCGCCAAAAACTGAAAAATAAATGAACTGTGCTACTATTAACATTGGTATGCGTGTGTAACTATAGTATGCTGGATCAATACCAAGGAGTGGGATAGCTGGGTCATATGTTGTTTCCATTCCTAGTCTTTTGAGCAATCTCTGTACTGCTTTCCAAAGTAGTTGCAATAATTTGCAGTCCCACCAACAATGCACAAATATATTTTTTCTCCATATCCTTGCCAGCAATTATATTTATTTGTATTCTTGATGATTTCCATTCTAACTGGAGTGAAATGAACCAATGTAGTTTAGATTTTCATCTCCATGATTTCTCAGGATGTTGAACATTTTTTTTTTTTTTTGGACATTTGTATTTATTCTCTTGAGAAATGTCTGTTTAGATAATTTGCCCATTTATTAATTAGGTTATTTGAAAAATGGTATTTCAGATTTTAGTGTTAGTTATTGTCATACATTAGTATTATATTGATTAAAGTAAAATCTAATGTCTAGATTGTAGAAAATAAATATTCACCAATCATATCTGAACTATTTTAAAACTGAAATTAATTTTTAATTGATCCCTAAAAACACAAAAATATTATACACATTTATAGAGTTAAAATAATATTTTGTAATGTTCAGTTGTACAGATCAAAGTTCACAGATTATTATTGTATGTTTCATTTAAAATAATGTTAAAATGCCAACTGAAGCACTAAGAAAATCAGCGTTTTGTTGCTTGGAGTTTCAACTAGAAAATTGATTCAGGGGTACAGCCTGCTGGATGTTTCTGATATTGCAAAAGAAAAAAATGCAAAGGAAATTTTATCATGTAGTGTTTTTTATTATAAAAAAATTCTTAGTTTTTTACAAGTATGGCATAGAAACATTATAAAACTTGATGAGTTTCAGACTTTCCTTTGCCTCTTTCTTGATCTTCTTTGCTTTGTGACCTTGGGCTATTGCTCAAGATTCAGGTTCCTTCTCTGTATTCTGGGGCAACATAATAATTTCCACCTAGCAGGACTGTTGTGAGAATAAAAACATTTAAATCCCCAGTACAATGCTAAGCCCATGGTAAGAACCCCCGGTCTTTACACACACACACATATGCAGTGACTCCATGTTAATGTTTCTCTGCATTTTGATTTCTGACAGTTCTATGCTTCAGTGAATTAGGAAGAAGCAGGTACTGAAATTGTCAATTAAGTTTTGCAGGTTTTGAAACGTGATGATGATTAATTTCCTCTAAGTGAAGCTTTTAAATAAAATTCGTGCTCAGTTTTTCTAGGCAACTCATTCCTTAATACACTGAGACAGGACACTAGTCAAACCAGTCCTTACCTAAGATAAACAACAGGAAGTTGGTGTCACATGAATGTTAAAGTCCAAATTGAGATGTCTCTGGGCCCCAGCTGTGTTCAGGAACTCATATCTTGGGAACCCAAATCACCCTTGTGATTCATGGTGTGCACAGTGGTCTCACCTGTGCTTGGGAAGGGTTTCACTGTTGTTTTCTGCTAAGGCATCCCAATTAAGAATCAGTGGTCTAGAGAGTGGCCCATGAATCTGCCTTAAAACAATTACTCCAGGAATTCCAATTAAAAACACATGAGGGTTACATAATGTAGAAAAAAGTCATGCATTGAGATTTCCAGCAGGAGCTGGTTTTTCTGTTCCAGCTTGCTGTAATTATTAGAACAGAATCAAGTAGAACATCTATAACAGTGGGAACTCTCATTGAATTTGTTGTGATTGCCAGGGGGTATTGTGGTTAAAGTTAAGTGTGCCCTTTGGGTTCTAGTGTGGCAAACTGCCGTGATTTATGAGGCCCTTCCTGCAGTAAAAGGTCATTACCCAAGGTGACACTATTCCTGTCCTTACCTGCTATCCCAACATTAATACCACCCAGTGTTGAAGCTAGCCTAGGGGCAGCACAGAGTGTTGCACAAGAAGGCATTCAATAAACACAGGGGGAACAGAATCCTGTGGTACAGTGGTACCAGTTACAGCAAGGATTGGGGTTTAATTGGAAGACACATAAATATAAACTTGGCCTTGTATTCATGATGAGCAGTCACCCTAGTCTGCATCTGGTGTAGCTTTATTTCAGTTAATTCAGAAGTGGTTTTGGGGAAATTCCAGTCCTGATGTGCCCAGAAAAGATTAGTTGCATTTTCAGAATACCTCTCTCGCTCCCCACCATTCAGCTACAGCAGGTTATTTAAAAACCTCATTCCATCAATACTCTTAAAGTGGAACTACACTAAGGGCTTGGGTAAGGTTCCTGTAAAAAGGAAAATAATTAGTATTTAATGTATCGGATAATTATGTGGAGATTAGAAAGGCCTTGTTATTAATGGCCAAGTGTTAGGGAATGGTGTAATGGTGTTAGGAGGATTCCTTGCTTGCTTGCTTTTTTTTTACTTTGGTCATACTGATTACTGTTCTTTTTATCTTATTTTTTATTTGTTCTTTTTAGTTATACATGACAGTAGAATGTATTTTGACATATCATACATAGAGTATAACTTCCCATTTTTGTGGTTGTACATGATGTGAGGTCATGTATTCATGTATGAACATAGGAAAGCTATTTCTGATTCATTCTACTGTCTTTTCCTTCTCCCTACTCTTTCCTGTCCAATCCAGTGAACCTCTCCCCAACCCCCACCCCCTGCCTATTGTGACTCAGCATCCACATATCAGAGAAAATATCTGGCCTTTGGTTTTTGGGAATGACATTTCACTTAGCATAACAGTCTCCAGTTTCATTCATTTACCAGCAAATGCCATAATTTCATTCTTCTTTATGGCTGATTAATATTCCACGGTGTATATGTATCACACTTTCTTTATCCATTCATCTGTTGAAGGGTACCCATGTTGGTCCCATAGTTTAGTTATTGTGAATTGAGCTGCTATAAACATTGATGTGGCTGTGTCACTATAGTATGCTGATTTTAAGTTCAAATATAATATCACTGGCAAATAGGGATAGAGTTTGGGTTCTTCTTTTCCTATTCGTATCTCTTTAATTTCTTTTTTCTGTCTAATTGCTCTGGCTAGAATTTCCAGGACTATGTTGAATAGAATTGGTGAAAGAGGGCATCCCTATCTTATTCCCATTTTTAGAGGGAATGCTTTCAATTTTTATCCATTTAGAATGATGGGTTTAGCATATATAGTTTTTACAATGTTGAGTTATATTCCTACTATCCTTAGATTTTCTAGTGCTTTGAACATGAAGGGCTGCAATATTTTGTGAAATGCTTTTTCTGCATCTATTGATATAATCATGTGATTTTTATCTTTGAGTCTATTGATGTGATGAATTACATTTATTGATTTTCATATGTTGAACAAACCTTGCATCCCTGGTATGAACCCCCCTTGATCATGGTGCACTATCTTGTTAATGTTTTGTATGCAATTCACCAGTATTTTATTAAGAATTTTTGCATCTATGTTCATCAGGGATATTGGCCTGAAAATTTCTTTCCTTTATGTGTCTTTGTCTAGTTTTGGTATCTGAGTGACACTAGCTTCATAGAATGAGTTAAGAAGGGTTCCTTCAGTTCCTATCTCACAGAATAATTTGAGGAAGATTGGTGTTAGAAGAACTAACAAATGTTATAATGTCATATTGCACAAATTTTACATTGTAACAAATGCTACAGCATACTATAAAACATTGTTAGTATTAATCAATTACTAATAACATTGTTATAATTATACTATTGCCCTGTCACATAGTTTGTTGTAACAAATAATGTTATAATAGTATATTGGAATAATGTTACAATGTACGATGAAGGTCTGGTAGAACTGAGCTGAGAATCTGTCTGGTCCTGAGTTTTTCTTTCTTGGTAGGCTTTTGATAATTGATAAACCCTTAGCCAAGCTGATGAAGAGAAAGAGAGAGAAAACTTAATTACTAAACTTTATGATGAAAAAGGAAACATCACAACGGATACTACTGAAATACATGCGACAATCAGAAAATATTTTGAAAATTTATACTCTAATAATAGAAAATCTTGAGGATATCAATAAATTGCTAGAGACATATGGCCTACCCAAATTGAATCAGGAGTACATAGAAAATTTCAACAGATCAATTTCAAGCAATGAAATTGAAGATGCCATCAAAAGCATACTGTTTAATGTTCTTAAACTAATAGGGACTGACTTACCCAGGTCACACAGCAACTCTCTCTTTCTGTTAATCAATAAATATGGATTTCTTCACTTTTTAAAATCTAAAAAAGATGGATGACAGTGCCTTCTCTTCCAGGATCACAATGACAGCATTAATGACTTTTATTTTTGATCCCAAGTAAGTAATCTGTGAGAGTGATGTCACCCAGATTAACCTTCATCAGGGCATCCTAGCAACCAATTTGGAAAAAAAATTGTCCTATAACAATTAGGAATGTATGAAAAAGAAACAGTTTGATATATAAATGTAAAATGGCTTTAATCTGCTAAAAAGAAAGTCGAGAAACTTGCACCATATTCTGTTTACTAAGAACCTTAAACCACATACATTTAAAATATTGTTAAATAAGAAATATAATCACAGAGATTTTTAAAGAATATTTGCTTTTGAGAGAAAGCGCTCAGTCATGTATCATCACAATAGAAATATTTTATTGAGCCTAATGTGAGAATTAGGATTATGCTATATTCTTTCTCTGCCATCTAGTGGGAGACTCAAATGGTTTGTCTAAGTTTGTGTAGATTATTTGTCATCGTTTCCCCCAACTTTTTATTTGTATCAAATCAACTACATTATACTTAGTAAATGGTACATATCAAATTATAGGTTGAAAATAAAACTAAAGCAGAGAAAACAACCATAAAGTTATTTCTAATGTTAGAAATAACTTTATGGTAAGATATGCTCAAGTTTCCAGCTCACAGCACTAATAACATCAGTGAGGAATTCCATGGATAAAATATAGTACTGATATTGATAAATCATTATATTATGGTCTGATGACACATTCTAATTTATTCAGCCAAGAAGCTCCTGAGGGCAGAATTCTGAGATTTAAGTAGAATATAATGACTTTTCATACGCTCTCTCCTCTTTCCTCCTCTTCACCCTTCTCTGCATGATGAAATTTTACCCATTTTTAAGTGTCACATATCCTCTGTGAAACTTGCCTTTTGTCACAGTCTGCCTGTATACAGCGGATACACAGACACACAAACCCTGGCAGGACTAATTGCTCCCTCATTTTTGCTTGCAGTATACTTTGTTCTCACCTTTCTTCCCTTCCCTTTTCCTTTCTTTCCCTTCCCTTCCCTTTTCTCTTTTTCAAGCAATGAATCCAGGGACTCATACATGTTAGACAAGTGCCCTACCATGTAGCTACATCTCCAGTCCTTTGTTCTCCCATTTCTGTTACTATATTAAATCCTGTTGTGGCATCCATAGGTCACTAGACTTGCTTAAGGACAAGGGTTGCACCTTGAATGAGTGAACTCAGGTCTTTAAGGAGTCATTAATGCTGCTTATTTATCTCACTTGGCTAGTGGTAGGATTCACTCACATCCCATTCCTAGTGACTGGTCTGGGGCCTGATGGAAAATTATAGTGTGTGAAATACAGACACCAAGCCTGGGTAGTAGAGTAGGGAGTGATAGGTCAGCAGGAAGAGCTTTTCCAGTGGGTAGGTCATGAGCTTTCCCTCTCTGTACCCCTCCTTCCACCCTTAGTCTTCCTCTCCCCTAACAATAAAGAGATTAAAACCTGAAGAGACGAACATCTCACAGTTGGTGACTTGGCATGTTGCACTTGCACATGCTTATGGGTGGCAGTGATGGTCACAGAGGACTCAAGTACTGATAATGACAATACATGTAAGTGAAGGAAAAAAGTACTGGACTCTCTCTATTCCATAGTGTGTATTCATATGCAAATACAGCTCAGAGATCTGGCCTTTCTGGGATTTCTCTTTTACTAGTTTAGGTAGACATGAGGGCTCTTCCCATGACCATATTCCAAAAGAATGTCACTCTTCCTGGAATCCATGGGAGAGCCATCATTCACTGACCACTCCCATCTCAAAGAGCTGCTTCATCTCCAAGCTCCCACAGAACTTACTGATATGGTTGAGTCCTAGTAGATGGCATCTTGATTTGTTGTTCCATTTGTATAGGGTCTTTTGATTAAAGTGCAAGTCCCCTGAAGGGCCATCCATATCTAATGCTTCCCTTCAAAGTTCCCAGAACAATAGAGTAAGAATCTTCAAGTAAAACCCTGGTGCATATTCTGACCCTGGTTACCTGAAAATCAAATGCTCAAATTGTTATATTATTTATTATATTTATTTCTTTTACACCCACTCTCATATCTCTAATGTGTATTTTCCTTCTTTCCTGTACCCAGTCCCTCTTTAACAGGACTTGATCTTCTCAAGGGTCAAGGCACTATGGTAAGTCAAGTCCAGGGCAGAATAAGGTGAACAGATAGAACCCTGCACCAGAGACAGCCCGACACTGCATGGACACATATTCAGAGGCTACAGAAGGAAATGAAGCAATAAACACAAATTGTATCAGAGCTGTTAGGGTCATAAAGTGTGTCACAACCATACTCCCAGTCAAGGTCAGCTTGGAGCTAACAGAAACTACATGATTAACACTATCTCCTTTACTTGCTAATTGCAGATGTGAAAGACACTCCTCCTTTTCTATCAGTCCCCTGGCCTGGTGAGAATAATAAAAGCAACTTAAACCCATTTGAGGTTAAAATTGCTATTCTCACTCCAGTCAGAATGGCCATTATCAAGAATAAAGTGATAATAAATGTTGGTGAGGATGTGGGGAAAACATCCACTCATACATTATTGGTGGGCCTGCAAATTGGTGCAACCACTCTGGAAAGCAGTATGGAGATTCCTCAGAAAACTTGGAATGGAACCATCATTTGACCCAGTTATCCCACTCCTTGGTATATACCCAAAGGACTTAAAATCAGCATACTACTGTGACATCAATGTTTATAGCAACTCAATTCGCAATAACAAAGTTATGAAACCAACCTAGGTGCCTTTCAACAGATGAATGGATAGAGAAAATGTGGTATGTATACATATACACAATGTTACTCAGTCATAAAGACGAATGGAATTATGGCTTTTGCTGGTGAATGAATGAAACTGGAGACTATCATGCTAAGTGAAATAAGCCAATCCCCAAAAGCCAAAGGCGAAAAGTTCTCTTTGATATGGGGATGCTAACACACAATAAGGGGATGAGGAGAATAGAATTTCATTTGATTAGACAAAGGGGAGTGAAGAGAAGGGAGGGGGGTGAGGTTAGGAAAGACAGTAGAATGAATCAGACATACCTTTCCTATGTTCATATATGAATACACAACCAGTGCTACTCCACATCATGTACAACCACAAAAATAGGAAGTTATACTCCATGTATGTATAATCTGTCAAGATACTCTACTGTCAGGTATATCTAAAAAGAACAAATAAAATAATTTCAAAAATTGCTATTTTTCATGTTGACAAGTTTCATTTTACTGACTTGGCCATAGTTTAGACTGAGAGCACAGGACAAGCTTTCCTTGAGCATCAACATGTGAAGAAATGTGAGTCCACAGAGAAAGGGTGAGGCCACAGATGACCAGCAATGCCATCTAAAGGCTACAACTAGGAAGCTGTTCAGGAAAACTGCAGACAGGGAGAGCTGCAAGCACTTCCAGCATCCTGGTGCCCATCTCAGAAAAATGGCACCTCTCTATTTTCAGTGAGTCCAAGATGAAAACTTTGGAGCCCTTAGTTTCTCTTTTCTGTAGATTGTTCCGAAATATTTCGTCTCCACTTCCCACCACTCCAGGGCCGCCGACCCAATCTAAGCCAGACCCACCCCACTGTAACCACTACAATAGCCTCCTAATGGGTGGCCCTGCTCCCATTCTTGCTGCCACCCCTTCCTCCTCCAGACTGTTCTCCACACAGCAGCCAAAATTATCTCGGCAAAACATCAGTCTTGTGTCATTCAAGGCAGCAGTGCTTACTGTATTACAGTGACTCTGAACTGTGATGAAAGGTTAGGTCTGGAGTAAAATAGATTTTATTTTCTGCTTAGCTCGTCGTCCCATAGGCCTACCTTGTCAGTGCCAGGCTGGGAGAGGCTAAGCCCAGTCAGCTCAATATTGGAGTCAACATCCCGGTGGTGGAAGTGGGGAAGAGAGTGCAAAGCAGGCACAACTGCTCCTTTGATACCTGTGTCCAGAGGGACCCATAAATCACTCCTGCTCACATTCTGTGGTGAGAGTTCCTCCATGATCTTTCTAGAGGCAAGAAGAATCCCTGGATGGACAGCTGCTCTCCTTTCCTGCAACTACTCTACAACTCTGCCATCATCTCTTGAAATGTAAGGTAGGACCCACCACTCATCTGCCTATAGCTACCCATGAGTGTCTCTATTAACTCAGTGAAAAATCTAAAGCCTCCAGATTCTCATGATCTGGCTCCCCACCTTCTCTGGTCTCAAGATGTTCCAGTGTTCCTGACCTTTCTGATCCCTACTATTTCCACTTGGGCAGGTGCTGTTTTCTCTGCCTGGAATATTCTTTCTCTAGATCTCCAAATAACCCATTGCTTTCCATTGGTTAAATAGTTATAGGGTGGGACCTAGGAATCTGCATTTAAACAGACACCTAGTCACCCTGATGCACATGATCAATGGCCCATATTTTGGGAAGCTCTGGCACAGTAGTTAAGAGTATGAACTATGGGGTCAGAGACTGCTGGGTTCAAACACGGCAGAGACACTAAGACTATAACCTTGGGCAACTTGCCCTCTTTATGATTTTCTCACGAAATAAGGGTAAATACAGCTACCACTTCATTTGATTGCTGTAAACTAAATGAGGTCAAGCTAAGAACATAGCAGAGGACCTGGAGCATGCACACCAAGTTGTATCAAGGACATTTTTTAGACACACCATGCAGCTTTCCAAAAAGTGCAGATGGCCCTGGAGAAAAGAAGATGTGAGAAGTGATTCTTCAAGGGCAACTGGGTGGCTCCTGGTACATGGCTTGGATATGCTTCATGGGGCTGTGGAAGGCCATCACAGAGGGTGAAGGAAGGAAATGGCATGCCAGACAAGTGGCCTAAGATGCTGTATTACAGTGACTCTGATCTGTGAAGGAAGGTTAGGTCTGGAACAGACAGCCTCATGGAGAAATGGAAGATCCGATTATAGGGATTGAACAAACAGACAAGTTAGAGGAGACAAAAACCGAAAGAAGCCACAAAAGTAGGCTGACAACATGAAAACACATATGGGGGTGGGGAGTGGCTGAAGGAAAATATACACAATCTTTATGTGGACAGGGCCCATGGCAATGGGAGGGCACTGATTCTCAGGTTATCACAGTTGAAGGGACAACTGATGGCATCAAGTCAAACGTTGCAAAGACGGTTTTAGAAACTGTCCTTTGAATTTTCCATGAAGTTACCAGTAATATCCTAGCTAAAAGTGGCAGCTTCTAGGGACAGGAGTGGTACAAGGAGTAGATGAGCAAAGTTTGATTAGAGTTAAAGGGTGAGATGGTTAAGAAGTTGATGTAAGGTATATATTCAAAGATCATGAATATCAAAGTGAGAAATCAGAATTTGGCCATGGGTAAAGTTTGATTCTTGCGTGTTTGCTAATAAAAAGGCACCATTTACATATCCAGAGAGACCACATACACATGATCTCTATCTCCCACAAACTTCCCATATACTTCCTTTTAGTCTGTATGCCTCTTATACTCTAAACTGACTGTTGACTTAGTTTGAGTGTTATGAATATTCTGTGTTGGTCGGGTGAATCCTGGTTTTATGGGGCTAAAGCTTATGTTCTTGGGTTGATCCTTTTAAAGAAAAAGAACATAAAATTATAGTTAGGTACCAAAAAAACCCATATTAATTAAGGATAAGAAATGGATTCACAATAAATTACCAGAGCCTTAGACATCCAGAACTCTTTCTTCAGATATCTCCTTAGGCAATTTGCCAGAAAGGCCTACATAGAAATGCAATCAGCCTGGAATGCAAATCAAAACCACCCTAAGATACCATCTCACTCCAGTAAGATTGGCAGCCATTAAGAAGTCCAACAACAACAAGTGCTGGCGAGGATGCGGGGAAATGGGTACACTTGTTCATTGTTGGTGGGACTGCAAAATGGTGCAGCCAATTTGGAAAGCAGTATGGAGATTTCTTGGAAAGCTGGGAATGGAACCACCATTTGACCCAGCTATTCCCCTTTTCGGTCTATTCCCTAAAGACCTAACAAGAGCATGCTACAGGGACACTGCTATATCGATGTTCATAGCAGCACAATTCACGATAGCAAGATTGTGGAACCAACCTAGAAGCCCTTCAATAGATGAATGGATTTAAAAAATGTGGCATTTATACACAATGGAGTATTACTCTGCAATAAGAAATGACAAAATCATAGAATTTGGAGGGAAATGGATGGCATTAGAGCAGATTATGCTAAGTGAAGCTAGCCAATCCTTAAAAAACAAATGTCAAATGTCTTCTTTGATATAAGGGGAGTAACCAAGGACAGGGTAGAGACGAAGAGCTGGAGAAGAAGATTAACATTAAACAGGGATGATAGGCGGGAGGGAAAGTGAGAGTTAAGGGAAATTGCATGGAATTGGAAGGTGAGCCTCAGGGTTATACACAATTACATATAAGAGGAAAGGAGGAGTAGGAGAAAAATTATATAAGTGGAAGAAACGATTTATAGTAGAGGGGATGGAGAGAGAGAAGGGGAGGGGAGGGGAGGGGAGGGGTGAGGGGACAGTGGAGAATGGGATAGACAGCAGAATACATCAGTCACTAGAAAGGCAATTTGTAAATCAATGGAAATGTAACTGATGTGACACAGCAATCTGTATACGGGGTAAAAATGGGAGTTCATAACCCACTTGAATCAATCTGTGAAATATGGTATATTAAGAACTATGTAATGTTTTGAACAACCAACAATAAAAAAAAAAAAAAAAGAAATGCAATCAGATCCCCTTCCCAGCTCCCAGAACATTCTATCCCCCTGAGCAATGCTCAAGTAAGGGACCCAAAGCTTAAACTTCAATTATTTCACAGCAAGCCTGCCTTCCAGTTAGGGGTTTCTCATCTGTACTGAACTTTTCTTCTTAATTCTAAGGTGGGGATGCTCTAATATTCTACTAACATGAAACGTGTATGTGTCCTCCTTTCTACAAATCCACTGTGCATCCTTTCCTTGAGGGGGGAGGGAGACTAAACACTGCCTTTAGGAAATAATCCTGTAGAGGACACTGCCCCTGGCAGTCATGGCCTCAGAGTACCTAGCAGAAGACTGACTTCTGGGCTCTTCTAAAATATGTTGCTGCATCAGTACAAATACTGTCTGAGCACCAACCATAACTTAGGGAAGAATTTGCTTTCTGTTTCTTCTATTAGCTGGTCCACACTCACTCTGTTCTCAGCTCCATCCTGTCTATGCTCCAGGAGGCTGAGCCAGAGAAATATCCAGTGGCTCCCTCTGAGTCCAGATCATAGTTGAGTTTGGCCATGAGGAGACACCAACAGAAGGAAAGTGAGGTGGGTTATTTGTTCCCCTGACTCTCTTGCTTTGCCCGAAATTTCTCCTTTCAGTCCTTTCCAGAGTCTGGGTAGAGGTCTGTCCCCTTGATCTTCAGACCCCGGGGGTGGTATTGACCCTGATCACAAGCCTAAGGGACTATGCCATCATTTGCTGTTTTCCTTTGACATGGTCCATACATTTGTAAATAGTTCCTTTATTAAAGTCTCCTCAAATTACCCAGTTTGAATGCTCAGCTACTGTCCACTTAGACCTTGACTTATAGAATAGAATAATTAGCAAAGAGGAAAGAAAGCCTTCAGAAACTTTGGTTGGGGTGTCCCAAAATAAATAATGAGTGAGGAGAAGTAAAAAGCCTTAGCTGACCCTGAACACAACAGCTTATGTATTGTAAAAGCATGGTCATAACAAGAACATGTGATTTCCTTCCATACTGGCAGGTGGAGGTACTGGATAAGCAATCTCAAAATCAAAGACGGAGAGTACACCATGATGGGTGTGAAGAAAAGAGCTCACTGTCCACAAATCACATGCTTCTCCAGTCTGGAAGGACCTTATGAAACAAAAGAAGCCCTTCTGTTAGTTAGGTGGGTTATTGAATAATCTCTGGGTGAACACTGACTTGCAGAAGTAGGAGAACATTATTACAATGGCCCATTCTGTCACAGGGGCACAGGTAATTGTTCAAATGTACTGAACAAAATCTGTTTCCTTCTAGCATTCACTGGGTCTATTTCTTTCTTTTTTGAACAATGTAGAGCCAAGCTTGATTCTTCTCTGGTATGGCAGGCCTACAGGTATCTGGGGACAGCTGCCAAGTTTCTCCAAGTCACTCAGGGGGTGCACTATTGACACATTCCTCATGACCCCAGTGTCTTGAATGACCTGGCTTATTAGTGCTCCTATGAGAGTACAGAGTCCAAAAGGGGACATAATACTCCAGCTGGACTTCTGCTTGAAAAAAACCTTACAACTCTCAATTGGGGTTGCCTCCTCATTCCTTCCCCGTTACTCCAAAAACTATTTCTCTTACTTCTGGGACACATTTAAAATTAATCCATTCTCTTCACACCCACAGCTGCTACCTCCTTTAACTAGGCTAAAATTATTTTCTCCTCTCACATCATTTCCTGTTTCAAATGCCTCTTTTATAGCTGCCCGTGTTTTTTTCCATCAGATTCCAGTTTCTTGATTTGATTGTCACTGCCTGACCCCAATCATTATTTTTATTGCTTCCTGATTTTCTTCTTCTCTTTTCTCCTCCACAACTTGTTCCCTGTCACCTCAACTGAATATACTACTGATTTCACACTGACCTTCATTTGAAATATTCAGCCATTTTCATGATTTTTCCAGGCAGAAGCTCCTTCATATAACCACCTCATGTTTAAAATTTAGAAGAAACACACACACACACACACACACACACACACACACACACACACTCCAGACAATATTTTCTCCTTCAATGTTCATAAATATCCCCCATTTTAATGATATGATCACATTTTATTTATTAATTAAATATTGGTGACAAGAATAAACTCTTAGAATCAAAATTGTATCTTACAATGTACCATGAAAATGCAAAGCCCTTTAAAATTATGTAAAACACATAGACTCTGATGTAGCATAGAAATAACACATGAAATAGTATTGATTGACAGTCATTTCTCTGAAAGATGCAGCATATCAATCATTCAAATTATGTATGAAATTCTTATAGAATATTTGTCATATAGGGCTCATCTATATTTAGCTTTATTTCTCATTGAAAGGGAAGGCTATAATTCAGGTCCTTGAGCTTTGATGAAAAAAATCTACTCCATGCCCTTGCTTTGAAGGATAGGAGGAGCTAAACACTCAGTACTGAGCATTTGCTATCTATACCTGTGTTTATCTCTGGACAAAAGCCAAGCTTTAAAAAAAAAATCCAAACAGAGATACAAAGACTGATAGGGATGTCACAATGTTTGTCTACCAGAATTCCTTTGATTACATTTAGACAACATTCATATTGAAGGAGTTCGAAGGCCTCTATAGCTACCACCTTTAGAATTTTCATAATAGTTTCTCCAAGCATATAGAAACTAGAGGGATTATATTGTCTCTTTAAGTGGAGGCAGCAGAGTCTTATCCCTGGAGTCTTTCCTCTTGACATGTTGCTGGTCTGCCTTATGTCAAGGTCACACATTAAGGTACTGGTGTGTCAAGAAAAGAATCCTAGTTTAATGATCCACCCACAGATCTGGCTCCCTCCCATATGTATCAAGTCAGCCCTAAGATCCTGCAAAGTAGGATAGAGACTAAGGCTCTGCCTACATAAATTCACTGGATTTTCTATTGAAACGTTTCTGGGGGGAAAAAATCAAACATAGAAGTAATATATGAATGCTAGTCACATAGTAAGAAGCCTTCAGGCCCCATTCTTCCTTGATGTAGTAAGAGAAGACAAGGATTACCAGCAAACCTTATGGATTTGCTCCCTATCCCAACCTGCACCTCAGCTCCTTCCCCAGACTCTAGCCCTATTCTGGATATTCCTAATAGGCAACTAGTGAGCCTGCTGCTACCCTTCTCCTAGAATTAAAAGAAAAAAGAAAAAAAAAGATTCCATGGATTTGAAGTAATAACTCTCTTTCATTCCACAAATTGAGGAGTTTGGAAAGAACCATGCAAGTGTGTGACCAATGAGGGACATCCTTCCCCATCTATCCTAAAACAATGTAGAAAGCATGAGCAACCTCTCTGGCACCATCTGACAGGGGTGGTTCCTGAGAAGGAGTCTCCTTGTTCCCTGAGTTACTTGACTGATGCTTCTTCCATCAAGTAACTCATTTCTACTGATGTGATAGTCACTTGGGGCTAGGTCTTCTTCCTTTCTTGCTTGTTTTCTGAGAGACTCTTGGAAAGAACTAGTCTTTATTGACCTCTTGGCCTTTTCTGCTTTAGACTTTTGAATGTGCCTTCCTGTCCTACCATCCCACCAACTTTGGAATTGTATTACCAACTCTCCTTGTATTACCAATGCCTGCCCAGGATGATGTATTTTATTGCAGGTAAATTATACTTCAATGAAGATGATGCAGATGCACCAAAATAAATAAGTGAATAATGTTTTAACATTCAGGTTCATTTATTATTTATGAATGGTGAGACCAATAGGCCAACAGATGGTGCCACTGAGAAGCTTGGTGGTCACTCATAGTTCCCAAGAGGAGAGGGCATGCCACACCATGCAGGGACACATGGGGAAGCCTCAGGGTTGGTGAGAAGGCAGAAGGAGTGAGGGGATATGTGGGGAAGAGCCTTAGTTGTAGTGTCCCTGGAAAGGAACAGGCCAGGCAAAGTAAGCTGTGAAAGTCATGCTGGCAGGAATGTCTTACTTTCTTTAGCAATTGGCTAGCCCTGGGAAGGGCAGTCCCTACAGATGTCAAAGTTTCAGAAACTTAGAAAATAAAAAGACATCACTAATACAGATAGAGGAATGTATGTATATATAAAATAAAACAGATGCAGCCAAATATTGATTGTAGAATATAGGTGTTAGGTAAATGGGTTTCACTCTACTATTCTTTTGTTCTGGTATGCCTGAAATTTTTTATAAGAAAGGTCGAAAAAATACCCTGCTTCTTTAGATATCGAATCTCTTGTTGTGACTTATTAAAGCTCTGGGTTTTTCCACTCTTGTCTCACCTGCTTGGATTCCTGACCTGCTTGCTCTGAACATTACTGTTCCCTGAATTTCTTAGTTCTGACATTCAACTGATCTTCCTGATTAGCCAATTTTCTTGATTCCTCAAAGCTAGCCAAGACTTCTTATTGCACAAGGTCACTGAACAGGCAGGGCCAGCCTAAGGCATGATGTGAATTAGGGGAGTTCTGTATTAAAGTGCCTTTATATACTTATACACGTTCTCTCCCAGACCCCTGCCCAACACATACACACAAGTACCTGGGTTATAAATAGAATTATGTACCCCTACATTCACATGTTGAAGTCCTAACCCCTCATGCCTTAATGGAGCCTTATTTGGAGATAAGAGCTTTACAGAAGTAATCAAGTTAAAATGAGGTCATTAGAGTGGGTACTAATCTGATATGACTGGCATTCTCATAAAAATTGGAAATTTGGGTACAGAGACACACACAGAGGGCAGACTTCATGAGGAGATGTGGGAGAAGGTAGCCATCCATCTACAAGCCAAGGAACTCCAGGGGCTACCAGAGAAAGGCCTAGAACAGATTCTTTACTAGTACCTTCAAAGGGAATGTGGTCCTGCCAATGTGGTTTCTGTCATTACAAGCACTTAGTTTGTGGCATTTTGTTAAGACAATTCTAGAAAGCTAATGCAGCCACCATATGCCCTCTCCCTCTTTTCCTAGTTACCCAGTGCTCTTGTGTTCTCTATGATACCCCACCCAGACTTGTAATCACAGGCAGTATATTAAGTACTCACCCAATCAAACTCTAACTTTCCAAGTGACAGCATCTTAGAGAGTTATGAGGGAAGAACTAAGATCTTAACTAAGCTAAGTCAAGCCAAAGAGTAATGATCAACACCATTGGAATGCATCGTAACTCTTCTGTAAACGGCCCAGATGCTTGTTAATTCATAAGAATGAGTATATATGATGAAATCTCAGGCAGCAAAAGAGATGGGAAAGGAAAATAATCTTAGGTGGAAGAAACATCTCACTGTTTTTCAAATCACTTCAGTTTTATGGACATCTGTTTTTTACTCAAAAATACCCAGGCTGACAAACAACTTCTCTCAAACAGAAGGGAGAACAGTAGAGTAGAGGAAGGGCCAGGAGGAGGGAGAAAAGGAGGTAAATGGGAGGTACTGGGGAATGGAAGCCACCAAATTGTGGTATTTGCATGAATACGTAATAACAGATCCCACTATTATATATAATTATAATGCACTAATAAAAATACTTTTAAAAACTTTGCTCCCAGAAAAAGTTACAGCTCACTGCATAGGTCAACACATAATGTCTAACCTCCTCCAGTGAGTCTCAGTGTTTAAAGGTATTCTAATCTATAGTAAACCATCCAAAAAATTCATCTTACCATAGCCACCCCCTGCCCCACTTTGCTTCTGTACTAATACTGGAAATGCTGAGATCAGAATGTTGTGCATAAAGATGCTTTTCTGGTTCTGTTTGCTAAGGGAGGAGGAAAGTCAAACTTGCCTCAGCTTGCAGAGAAGTGAAAAATGTCTGCATGAAGGACTGGGTACAGATTTGTCACACGTGGCCAAGGGAAAGTATTTGGCAGAAACAAGCAACAAAAGTGCAAAAATAAAGAAACTACTGTTTTCTGCAGCTAACATAATCATTATTATTAGCCAAGATTGACGTCCAATTTTAGAAAAAGTGTTTATCAATTTTAATTTTTGAAAAATGAAAGCAGCATCCTAAAAAGAAAAACTGTTTCTAATTCACTTCAATGCCTTCAAGGAAGGGGTGCTTATCTTTTTGGGGATGAAGAATAAGAGGCAGTGTGTAGTCTCGTTCTCCTGGTCAACCATAGTGGATTTGAATATTGGATTATATGGTTCTGTGAACACAATACGTATAGTGTTTATTAGCAAAAACTCTTAGAAGAGTATCTCAGCAGAGTAAATACCATGTAAATTCTGGTTAAGGATATAAAGGTAGACAGTGAGAACCTGAATACCTTCCCATCAACGTTGAGGAATAATCAGATGAAGCAAGAATTCATTTGAAGCAGGATAAGCAGCTCTGGTAAGACTCTGGCCTTTTCTGACCTGTCATAAAAGCTACCCAACCTAAAGCGGGAAAGCTAAGTCAGTGGAAATCTTCTCACTGGTATCTCTTCTTACTTCCTTTTATCTCTATGATGTCTCTGCTCAAAGCGCTGCACTTCTCCAGGATCTAATTTCTGTCCAGAGGGAAGACAACAGCAGTGTCATATAGCAGATCTGTAAACCTATATACCATGTCACCTCCCTGATCTCTGGTGACTTTCATTCAAAGGTCAAAAGTGAAATTACAGCTATTCTTTGATTAGTAATATCCATATGGCTTAAGTGGAATTAGCAGAATTCCACTCCAACCAGGCACTCTTTGCATTTGGTATAAAAAAAGAACCAGCTAATGGAGATATCAACCAAGTTTTTAAAATATTATATGAAAGAAGTTTAGCTTAATGGAAGAGTTGGAGATGGAGATAACAGATGGCAACAGAAGCACCTATCTAACCTCATTAGGCACAAAAGAGAAACAGGTTCCTTATATCTTGGTGTGGACAAATTCCAAAGATGCTAGTGTTTCTTGATTGCTTAACCTGCTTCTCTAAAATTCCTAGAGTACACTCATTCAGATGGGATTTGGGAGAGTGGCATCTGCTTCTCCTCTTCTGATTTGTTCCCCCTAGGTAATTTGTTCCCCCTAGGTAATGCCCCCAGTTATCTTCCTACTGGGTCATTTATCAGAGTCATAAAAAAAATGCAGAGGTAATGGTCACAGAAATTTGGGATGAGAGGAGACCTTAGAAGCTATTCAGGGTTCCTCCTTTCCTTCATACATAGTATAAGGAGGCCCACAGAAGTCAAAGGACTTACATAAGGTCACTTGGATTGAATAATGTCAGCACTCTTTAGAGATTCCAAGAATTAAGGAATTTCTCACTCACATAATGAACTTAAGGTGCAAACTGTTTGTTTGGCTAACACACATAGTATTAAAAAAATAGCAAAGCGGGATGACAATGTTCTACAGACTGCCACCGTCACTGCCACATTGATCTCTATATAATTGAGTTCCTCCATAATTAGAATACAGTAGTCCTTTTCTATGGTTTCCCTTTTTATTGTTTCAATTACCTACAGTCAAACTCTGGTCCAAAATATTAAGTAAGAAATCCTAGAAATAAACAATTCATAAGTTTTAGATTGCATGCCTTTCTAAGTAGAGTAATGAAATCTCATGCCATCCCACCCTGTCCTGACCAGGACCTGAATCATACCCTTATCTAGTGTATTGACACTGTGTACTCTAGGAATTTTAGAGAAGCAGGAGTGTCAGTTCTATACCCATTCTCTGGGAAGGGGAGAGAGGCTGGAGGTTGAGTTCAATTGTGGAGTCAATGACTTAATCAATTGTGCCTACCTAATGGAGCGCTGATAAAAACTCCTGAAAAATGAAGGTGGGGTATCTCCTGGGTTAGTGAACATATGGATGTGATGTGATGGTGGTGCTCCTGGAGGGGGTATGGAAGCTCGGTGCCCATACCCTTATACCTTGTCCTATGCATTTCTTTCATTTGGTTATTCCTGAGTTGTAGCCTTTAAGATAATACTGTGATTGTAAGTATGGCAACTTCCTGAGTTCTGTGAGTTGTCTTTGCAAATTGTTGATGATGATCAGGGGTCATTGGAACCCCCATATTTGTTGTCAGCTGGTCAGAGTGTGGGCAGACTGGGGCTAATGTCTAAAACAGAAGCAGTCTTTTGGGACTGAGCTCTTGACTTATGGTATCAGTGCTATTCTAAGTCGGTAATGTCACATTTGAATCAAATAGTTGGATCCCCAGTTTGTGTCAGAGAATTGCCATTGGAATGAAGTACCTATTAAATTTGCTATTTCTTGTACTTTTTTAATGGATTCTGAAGGATTTTCTATATTTTCATGTGACCTGAAAATACGGCAGTTATACTGCTTTCTGTGAAATCTGTATATATTTTTTTCTTTTCTGGCTAAACCTCCAATACAATATTGCATATAAGTGGCAAGAGTAGACATCTTTGTCTGTTTACTGATCTTAGTATGATTTCAGCTATGAGTTTTTGGAACTGCTTTTTTGTCAAGGTTAAGGAAATTCAGTTCTATTCCTAGTTTATTGAGTGCTTTTAGAATTCAGGATGTTGATTTTGTCAAATGCTGTTACTGCATCTACCGAAGTGATTGAATCTTTAATCCTAGTGATAGAGTATACTTCATTAAATTATTTTTAGATTTTAAATCAACATTCCTAAAATAAATCACTTTTGGTCATAGGGCACAATCCTTTTTATATATCATTGGATTCGACTTACTGGTATTTTGCTGAAGACTCATAAGTTCATATCCCAAGAAGAAGAGAGAAAAAGATATAATTATATTGTCTACTATAATTACCTATGTAATTACATTTTTTAAGGCAGGTCTGCTAGCAATGAATTCTCTTTGTATTTATTTATCTGGGAATACCTTTAATTTACCTTCATTTGTAAAAGATAGTTCTGCAGGATATAATTCTTGATTGACATTTTTTTAAATGTATTTTTTTTTAGTTGTAGTTGAAATAATATCTTTATTTTATTTATTTATATTTACTGCTGAGCCATAACCCTCAGCCCCTTGATTGACTTTTTTTTACTTTTAGTATTTCAGACGTGTCATCCCTCACCTCTGGCCTCCACCATTACTGATGCAGAGGTCAGCTATAATTAGGATTCTCTTGTACATGATATGTTGCTTTATCTAACCACTTTCAAGAGTTTCTGTACTTTTGACTTCCAACATTTTTACTATGACGTATCAAGGTATGAATTCCTTTGTATTTCTCCTAATCTGAGTTCTTTGAGCTTCTTGGATATGTAAACTTGATGATTTTTTTAAAAATGAATTTTGAAGTATATAGCCATTATTTTACAGTATTTTTTTCCTTCTTTCTTTTTCCCTTCTCATTCTTGTACTCTGAGGTAAAAACAAAATCAATGTGCTTTGAACCAGATTCCTTCAATTTAAACTTGAATTATTTCCAAAGCCAGGAATAGTGCTTATTCTGTATGTTCAGAGCTCACCACCCTAGCTGCAATTAGAAAAAGTTTAAAAATCTCAACAGGAAATAGTTACTTCAGAATCTCTGGAGCTAGAAGTAGTAGTTTTAAAAGTTCACTAGATGATTGCAATGAAAAACCAAGACAGGCAGTTCTTTCTAGATTGTACATGATTTTTTATTTTTGAAAATATTGCTCACAAATTACCCTTCAAGTTTCTATCCTTAGTTTAAAATATTTCTGTATATCTATGCCAGCTTCTAAATTGACTATGCTTTTACCTTATAACTCACACTCTGCTTATTTTGCATAAGTTATACCTTCCCATTTAGACCACAAGCTATAATTTCCAACACTGACATTTTCATTTCAATAAGTATTTAGTATGCATACATTGTATTGACATATTCCAATAGATAGCTACCCAGCAGGGTTCCTGGCAGAAATTTAGCTTTACATGGATATTCCTGTTAAATTGTTGAAGGTGGTTTAAATGAGGTCTGTCTGGGGGGAGTAAGAGCTTTTTGAAGAGATCTTATTCTCAGTAAGAAAATTAGGGTGAGGTAAGGAATTTATACATTAATTACTGAAATATATATACATATATACATACACATACATGTATGTATGTTAGAAATTGTGTAAGTCACCTTTAGGTTAAAATTTAAAAATACATAAGATAATCAACTTACAAAGAAAAAAGTTTTATTTTGTCTCATGGTTTTAGAAAAAGGTTTCAGTCAATGGTTAAATGGCTTCATTGATTTTGTCCCTCTAGTCGGGCATCCTGATGGGAGTGTGTGACAGAATAAAGCCACTCATGTCATGCCTGGAAAGTGAAAGAGGAAGGCACTGGAGTCCCATGATTCCCTTTGAGGGAATGTCTCCCATGGATCCCACCAGGCTGTACTTCCCAAGTGCTCTACCATCCCTCAATACCATCACTGTGGGGGACCAAGCTTTTAACACATGGACCTTTAGAGGCACTTAATATATAAAACTATAGCAACATTTGATATATGTAAATAATCTTTATGTCAATTAAAAATTGTATATCCTAATATAGCTATGCAAACTATAGCAACATTTGATATATGTAAATAATCTTTATGTCAATTAAAAATTGGATATCCTAATTTAAATGGCTAAAAGATAGCACCAGGAAAATTGCAGAAGAATTAACAAATATGGAATGCTCACTAAAATTTAAAAAATTCAAATTTTAAAACATTTCAGAAATGGAAAAATGAAAAGGATTAATAACATCCATTCTAGTGATGATGATTATCCTTATTCACAGATAATGAGTATCTATTAAAATCATAATGTCTATTCACTATGGATTTACAAATTCTCCTAAGAATTTATCCTAAGGAACTAGTACAGGGATGTTTGTGCCAACACAGCTCATAGTTAGGGAACTGTAAACAACATTGGAGTCCATCAAAAAGGATTTGATTATGGGATACATATAGGTGGTAAATATGTTCCTATAGTGAAGCAAGGTAACCTGTCATTTCACATAATTATCCTTTTATTTGGGGTGGGGTTGTTTCTATGGCAAGAGCATTTAGCATGAATACCAAATACAATACAATTGTATTGCCTGTAGTGCTCCTATTATACATTAAATCTTTTCTTTTTTGGTACCAGGGATTGAACTCAGAGGCACTTGACCACTGAGCTACATCTCCAGCCCTATTTTGTATTTATTTAGAGACAGGGTCTCACTGAGTTGCTTAGTGCCTCATTTTTGCTGAGGCTGGCTTTGAACTCGAGACCCTCCTGCCTCAGCCTCCTGAGCCACTGGGATTTCAGGTGTGCACCACCATGCCCAGCTATACATTAGGTCTTTAGACTTTGTCCTACCATTATTTATTAATCCATTTATCTGAGAACAGACATCTAAGTTATTTCCATATCTTGAGTCTAGCCAGTAGCACTGCAATAAACATGGGAAATTTGATTCCATTTTTATACACCACAGACTGGCAACTTAAGTTACAGATAACTATATGGTGTAACAACAGATTTTAAGAGATTTATATATCAGTTAAAAATTTCATAGTATAAACTTTCCTTTTATTTTGTGATTAATAAAATGTATTGTTATTTATAATATCAAAAAAATCAAAGTTCATCAAACTTCCTGAATTCTTTGTTTATGATACATCTAACAACACAATAATTTATGGCCATTCAAAAAACAGTAACTAGATCTGCACCTGACCCCTGACCTGTTGCACAGGCTATCAAAGGCTGAAGCCGTGTGTGATTACACTACAATATCAGACAGTGCCAGGGTCAACTCAGGAACTAATAGTAAGTGTCGTCCAATTCTATTCATATGACCATATGCCTCCTTGTTTTGAAACAAACCATAAACTGAAGGAGTCACTTGTTCCAGTTCCCTAATCTTTTTTTTTCCTCAGTGTGCTTAAAGTTTCATTATCCAAACTACAGATGGAGCCAGGAGTTTCAATCATCTCTCATAGTCCATGTTTTACCAATTTTAATGACTTCAAGGCAGGAGGTTAAATCTGGCTCCCCCTTCGTGTGTTTGAAGAATAACTTCCTTTGCTTAGTTAGGATCTGACCTTGAGAACAACTGTTTTCTCCTTGAGCAACACAGTAGCCAAGTTTTGGAATCAGCTTAGGTGCCCATCAAACACATGAGTGGATAATAAAACATTACACACACACACACACACACACACACACACACACACAGTGGAGTATTATTCAGCCACAAAGAAGAATGAAATCCTGACATTTGTCAAACAATGGGTAGAACTGGAGATCATGTTAAGTGAAATAAGCCAGACTCAGAAGGATAGGTATTGCATGTTTTCTCTTATATGTGGAATCTAGAAAATAAAATGATGACATGAAAGTAGAAGGGAGACCATTAGAGAAAAGGAAAGGAGATTGGGGAAGGGAGGAGAGGAGAATAGGGGGAATGATGCGGGTGGGCAGAAATGATCAAAATATGTTCTATGCATGTAAGACTATGCCGCAATGAAACAATGGTACCCATTAATCTGTATAACTGATGTATAATTAATTTGTCCTCAAAAATACCAGAACAGTTTCTCAGAAAAGAAGGCAAAGACTCTGAGAAGGAAATCTGAGAAAATAAAAAAGGAAAAGGGTAGGGTAGATTAAGGCAGAAGCAGGTGAGGGGAAATGAAAGATGGGGGAGGGAGAGAGGAAACCAAAAGGGGAGGAAAACATCAATATTTAAAGAAACAGAAATGTAGAGGCCAACAGGAAAATCTCCGTGGTATACGTATACATGGATATTATTCATACCTTCAAACCCAGCCATTTGGAATCCTTCCCCTATGACCAATAATTAAGGGACAAGTCTTAGCCTGTGACTTCCAGTCTTTCTCAGAATTGTTTTTACTAGTTCTCTAAATCAGCAATGTGACTTTGAGCAAATTCTTCTTTTTTTTTAATTGTTGTACATTAACTACACAGAATAATGTGTTTCATGGTGGCATGTTTGTATGTCATTATAACTTAATTTGGTCAATTTCATTCCCTAGCACCTCCCTTTGTCCTCCCTTCCTCCCTCCTTCTGATACTTTTTTTTTTCCTACTCTAATGGTCTCTTTTCTGTTTTCATGAGCTCCTTCTTCCACCCCCTTTTATCTCTCTAGTTTCCACATATGAGAGAAAACAAACAGTACTTGTTTTCTGAGTCTGGTTTATATCACTTAATATAATGCTGTCAAGTTTTATCCATTTTTTTCTGCAAATAGTCTAATTTCATTCATCTTTATGGTTGAATAAAACTCTTTATCCATTCATCTGTTTACAAACCCCTAGGCTGGTTCCGTAATTTGACTATTGTGAATTGAGCTGCTATAAACATGGGAATGCATGTACATGTATCACTATAGTATGCTGACTTTAATTCTGATGGATAGACACTAAGGAATGGTATAGCTACACACACCATGATCAAGTTGGTTTCAATCCAGGAATGTAAGGATAGTTCAACAAATGGAAGCTGATAAATATAATACATCACATAAATAGAATTAAGGATAATAATCACATGGTCATCTCAATAGATGCTGAAAAAGTCTTTGATAAAATTCATCACCCATTTATGACAAAATTCCTGAAGAAACTAGGGATAGAAAGGAAACTTATCCCAATATCATAAAGGCTATATATGATAAAACCAAAGCTAACTTCATAGTGAATGGGTAAAAACTGAAATCATTTCCTCTAAAATCAGGAACAAGATAAGGATTCCCACTCTCACTTCTCCTATTCAATATAGTACTTGAAATTTTAGCCAGAACAATTAGGCAAGAGAAGGAAATAAAAGGATACAAATAAAAAAAAAGTAGTCAAATTATCCCTGCTTGAAGATGATATGATTCTATACTTAAAAGATCCTAAAAGGTCCATCAGAATACTCGTAGAGCTGATAAACTAGTTCAGCAAAGTATCTGAATACAAAATCAATCACTTTTTTATATACCAATTGAGGAAGGCTGACTAGCTTGTGACTGGGTCTGACTCCCCTGCTGAGTGATATGGAGTCCAGTGGTCACGCTGCTGGATACCCCCCACCCACAGCCCCATGGGTGGAGCTATGCTCACCTGTTGTGATATTACCCCTTGTCCTGTTTGGGATAGAATGTTCCATGGAAGTGCCTTCTGTGTGTCCCCTTCTCTTACTGTGCCCTTGGGTGTGGCCTACCTAGATGTGAGTCAACCTGCTGACAGCAGACATCACAAGCTAGACTCAGCCCCCTGAAACCTGACCCCTTGCCTCATTTGAATAGCTTCTCTTCAATAAAAGGATTTAGCGTGCTTGTGCTTTCTATCTCTTTCTGTGGACCCTTAAAGTCAGAGGGGCTGTCATAGCACCCCCAAAAGAAAAAGGTATTCTCTCTCTTGTGTGGTTATTTTGTTCAGCCCCGTTATCCCAGTTCCCCTGGAGTGACCCCTGAGTGTTTTAGTCACATGCAACCAATAATGAATCTACTGAGAAAGAAATCAGGGAAACAATTCCATTCACAATAGCTTAAAAAATACTTAGGGGGCTGGGGATGTGGCTCAAGTGGTAGCGCGCTCGCCTGGCGTGCATGCGGCCCAGGTTCGATCCTCAGCACCACATACAAACAAAGATGTTGTGTCCGCCGAAAACTAAAAAATAAATATTAAAAATTCTCTCTCTCTCTCTCTCCCTCTCTCTCTCTCACTCTATCTTTAAAAAAAAAAATACTTAGGTATAACTAACCAAAGAGGTGAAGACCTCTACAAGGAAAATTACCTAACATTGAAAAAGGAAATTAAAGAAGACAGCAGAAGATGAAAAGACTTACCATGTCCTTGGATAGGAAGAATTAATATTGTTAAAATGCCATACTACTAAAGCAACCTATAGATTCAATGCAATCCCCATCAAAATACCAATGATATTTTTCTCAGAACTGGAAAAAATTCCTAAAATTAATATGGAAGAACAAAAGACTCAAAATACTCAAAGTAATTCTGAGCAAAAGGAATAAAACTGGAAGCATTGCAATATTCAACTTAAAATTATACTACAGAGCCATAGTAACAAAAACAGCATTAAAAATAGACACATAGACCAATGAAACAGTGTAGAAGATACAGGCACAAACCCACACAGCTACAGTCATACAATTCTTGACAAAGGTGCCAAAAACAGCCTCTTTAACAAATGGTGCTTGGAAAACTGGATGTTCATATGTAAAAGATTGAAACTAGAGCTCGCTCTCTCATCCTGCACAAAAGTCAACTCAAAATAGATCAAAGACCTAAGAATAAGACCAGAAACTTCACAGCTGGTAAAAGAGAACAGGAGGACACACTCCAACATGCGGGCATAAACAGCAACTTTCTTAACAGGGCTCATAGATTAGGAAATAATACCAAGAATCAATAATGGAATGGGATCAAACTGAAAAGCTTCTACACAGTAACAACAACAACAATTTTACAAAGTGAAGGTAGAACCTAAAGAATGCAAAAAAATTTTTGCCAGCTTCTTTTCTGAGAATTAATACCCAGAATATATAAAGAACTAAAAAAAAAAAATGCAACACCAAACAAACCACAATAACAAAACGAACAACCCATTCAATGAATGTGCAGGTGAACTAAACAGACACTTCTCCAACAATGTGAAAATGACCAACAATTACATGGAAAAATGTTCGACATCTGTAGTCATCAAGGAAATACAAATCAAAACTATATCTAAATTCCATCTCAATCCAGAATGGCAATCATGAAGAGTACAAGTAATAATAAATGCTGGCCAGGACACAGGGACAACATAACCCTTAAACACCATTGATGAGAAAGTAAATTAGCATAGCCACTATAGAAATTAATATAGAAATTCCTCAAAACCTAAACTATGATCCAGGAAATACTTCTTTTATTTACTTATTTATTTTTTTAAATTTATATATGACAGCAAAATGCATTACAATTCTTATTACACATATAGAGCACAATTTTTCATATCTCTGGTTGTATACAAAGTATATTCACACCAATTCATGTCTTCATACCTGTACTTTGGACAATAATGATCATCACATTCCACTATCATTAATAACCCTCCTCCCTTCCCCTACCAACCCCTCTGCCCTATCTAGAGTTAGTCTATTCCTCCTAGGCTCCCTCTCCCTATAAACCCACTATGAATCGGCCTCCTTATATCAAAGAAAACATTTAGCATTTGGTTTGGGGGGATTGGCTAACTTCATTTATTATCTTCTCTAATTCTATCTATTTATCTGCAAATGCCGTGATTTTATTCTCTTTTATTGCTAAGTAATATTCCATTGTGTATATATGCCACATTTTTTAATCCATTCATCTATTGAAGGGCATCTAGGTTGGTTCCACAGTTTAGCTATTGTGAATTGTGCTACTATAAGCATTGATGTGGATGTGTCCCTGTAGTATGCTCTTTTTAAGTCCTTTGGGTATAGACCAAGGAGAGCAATAGCTGAGTCAAAAGGTGATTCCATTCCCAATTTTCCAAGAAATCTCCATACTGTTTTCCATATTGGCTGCATCAATTTGCAGTCCCACCAGCAGTGTATGAGTGTACCTTTTATTCAAACCAAAAAGTGTCTTCTCAGCAAAAGAAATAATCTGTAAGGTGAACAGAGAGCTTACATCTTGGGAGCAAACCTTCACCCCTCACACATCAGATAGAGCACTAATCTCTAGGGTATATAAAGAATTCAAAAAGCTAAGCACCAAAAAACCAAATAACCCAATCAATAGATGGGCCAAGGACCTGAACAGACAGTTCTCAGAAGAGGATATACAATCAATCAACAAATATATGAAAAAATGTTCATCATTACTAGCAATTAGAGAAATTCAAATCAAAACCACTCCAGTCAGAATGGCAGCTATTATGAAGATACAAGAAGTAATTCTAATGTGCTTTTTGTTCTTCTACAAACAGTATGGAGGCTTGGTGAAAAATAATAAAATACTGACAAATAAAACAATTCAAACATTATATTCTTACTATTCACAACTACACACCTCTTAGGGTATTCTGCCATATATTTCAGATGGTAGCACTGTCTCTCGTTGATGTTGCTATCTTTTTTTTTTTAAAGTTCAGTTCAGTTGTCCTATAGATTGGTCCACCTTCTTGATATGTCCAGTCAATTCTACCTTTAGATTGTTTCCCTGTTACTTGAATTAAGTACAAATGGAAATCATACTTCAAAGTTTGTGTATTCCTTTTTTAAAAAATTCTTGAGTAAAAATTCATGTAACATAAAATTTACTTTTAACCATTTTAAAATATGCAATTCAAATGGAAGGACCCCCTCATTGTTATACAGAATTACATATAAGAGGAAGTGAGGGGAAAGGGGGAAAAAAGAGAGAGAAATGAATTACAGTAGATGGGGTAGAGAGAGAAGATGGGAGGGGAGGGGAGGGGAGGGGAGGGGAGGGGAGGGGAGCGGGGATAGTAGAGGATAGGAAAGGCAACAGAATACAACATAAACTAGTATGGCAGTATGTAAAAAAGTGGATGTGTAACCGATGTGATTCTGCAATCTGTATACGGGGTAAAAATGGGAGTTCATAATCCGCTTGAATCAAATGTATGAAACATGATATGTCAAGAGCTTTGTAATGTTTTGAACAACTAATAAAAAAAATAAAAAGTAAGAAAAGAAAAAAAATATGCAATTCATCAGTTTTTAGTATATTCACAATATTGTACAACTATTACTACTATCTAATTTCAGAATACTTTCTTCACTGCAAAAGAAACTCCATAATATCTCAACACCTTCCTCCCCCCATTCTCTGGCAATACTAATCTACTTTCTGTTTCCATGGATTTGCTTATTATGGAGACTTCATATTAATGGAATCCCATAACATGTGGTCTTTTGTCCCTGGCTTCTTTCAATTGGCATAATGATCTCAATGTTCATTTATTTTGCAGCATGTATCAGTGCTTTGTTACTTTTTTATGGTTGAATAATATTCCATCATATCCCATTTTGTTTATTTGTTCATCAGCTGATGATGATTCCACTTTTTAGCTATTACAAATAATGTTACAATGAATATTCCTTTTTCCCCCATTGAGTTACCTTTATTCTATTTTTTATTTGTTCTTTTTATATATACACAACAATAGAGTGTATTTTGACATATTACTCATACATGGGGTATAACTTATTCTAATTAGGATCCCATTCTTGTGGGTTGTACATGATGTAGAGGTACACTGGTCATGTATTCATATATGAACATGGAAAAGTTATGTCTGATTCATTCTGCTATCTTTCCTATTCCCATTCTCCCTCTTTCCCTTCATTCCCCTTTATCTAGTTCAATGTGCAATAAGTATTTCATACTTTTTTTGTGAACACATGTTTTCAATTCTCTAGGGTATATACCTATGAATGGAATTGGGTCATATGGGAACTCTATTTTTTTGAGGAAATGCCAAACTGTTTTCCATTATTTTACATTCTCACCAGCAATGAGGGTTCCAATTTCTCCACATTCTCAGCAATACTTATTTTCTTTTTTTAAAGCAATATTTTAATCCTAGTGAGTGTGAGATGGCATATCATTATGGTTTTGATTTACATTTTCCCAGTTACTAATGAAGTTGAACATCTTTTCATTTGCCTATTGGCTGTTTGTATATTTTCTTTGGAGAAATGCCTATTCACAGCCCTTTGCCTATTTTCAAATTGTTTTTTAAATATATATTCTGGATATATATTTATATCTGGAACTTTATCAGGTATATAATTTGCAAACATTTTTTTTCTCATTCTGTAGGTCCTCTTTTTACTTTCTTTATAGTGACCTTTTAATTTTGACGAGCTCCAATTGGTCCATATTTTTGTTGTTGTTGCTTTTGCTATTGGTGTTATATTTAAGAAGCCATTGTCTAATCCAAAGTCATAGTGATTTATACCTATGCTTCCCAAAAATTTTTTGGTTTTGCTGTAATATTTAAGTCTTTGGTTCACTTTGTTTGGATTTTTTTTTTAAAATAAAAAGTATGATGAAGTGGTCTGAGTTCATTTTTTTTTTTTTTGCATGTAGACAATCCAGTTTTCCCAGAACTATTTGCTGAACTTCATATATTCTAATTAGATAGTTTGACCCAGACCACATCATAGGTTATGTTATGTTAGACAAGATCATCTTACTCTTCACTCTCAGCTCCAACTTTATTTTATTCATTTATTTCAAATGTTGACTTTATTTGAATTGAGCCATATCTTGTATTCCTCTGTAATAATAAAACCTCAAATGTTACCTCAGATGACTAAGGGAGTGGTCATATACCACCTGGAAGAGGACAGTACACTTCCTTGGTGAGTGATGTTTATAAGGACACATATACTATTCTTTTCCCTACATTTGTTTGTTCTTCTATTATTTTATTGTGGCTATTCAAGAGGCTGATATGATAATAGCTCTGGTTATAAAGTTTCATGTTTTAAGGTCATAGCACTAAACATGTGTGCTAAGTCCAACCTCTGGAGATAGGTGAATTATGACTGGTAGAAATCTAGGCAGGATTTTTCTGAAGCTTTGGGAATGTTCAGAGGGAAGAAGACCAGAGGAGACTAAGAAGAGACAAAATAGCTATTTCTAAGAATTTGGATGACTCACTCATAGAACTAAGAAAACAGACCTATTTTTTTTTTTTACTGAATAGAGAAGTAAGACTAATGGGTGGAATTTAAAGGCAGGCAGATTCCAGGTCAAAATAAAGCAGCTGTCTTGAAAATCCAAACTTTCTAGAATAGAACAGGCAGCGAAGCATAGAGCTCCTGCTCTCAGAGGGGTCCCTCCAGAGGCTGGTGGGCCACCATTTGGGAATGCTGCAGCAAGACTCCTGCATTGAGTTAGAACTGCTTGAGTCCTCTTTCCTACCTGGAGAGCCATCGTTTAGAGTCATCTTTGCCTTCTTTTTCCAAATTATTGAACTCTATCCCCCATTCTGCCTCCTTAATGTCTTATATATTTATCCATTTTCTTTTTTTTTATCTATGCTGACACTGGGGCTAAAATCTACTAGTTCTCTACATAAACTCCATGCTCAAGGCTAACTTTTAAGAGTAATTGCTTCTACCTCCATCATCATTGTATTTCCATTATTTCTCAACATTCTGCTTCAAATCGCCTGCAAAGGGAAGCATTTTCTTGTCCAGTCAAGCAAAGTCTTTGATTACCTCTGTTGAACATGATACCTTTTAGAAAGTTCTGTTATAGCAGTCTGTTTACACATCTGTCTCCACTACTAAATGATGACTTCCTTTGTTAGTCAGCTTTCCATCACTAGTGACAAAATACTGAGATAAGTTACTTGACCTTGTTACTTTGGGCCTGGATTAGCACCGTTCATGTGGTAGGGAGGAGGCCTGTTCACTTAATGGCTTACTGGGAAGCAAAGAGAGTGACAGGAAGGGACCAGGGTCCCAGTTTACCCTTCAAGGGCTCACCCCTGATGACCTAACTTCCTCCCAGTAGGCCCCACTTCTTAAAAGTTCTACCACCTCCCAAAAGAGTCACAGTCTGGAAACCAAGCCTTTAACACAGACGGCTTTGGGCAACATTCCAAATCCAAATTACAGCACCTCCTTCCGGGCAAGGATCATGCCATATCTTTGTATTACCAGCACCTGACAGTGTTTCCTATAGTAGTTGCTCAACAAGTATTTGGTGAGTAAACAGATCAATGAATGAATCAGTAAGATTCCACATTTCTATTGAGTCCTTTGAGGATCAAAGGACCTGGTGACCAAGGCCAGTTTTTTCATATGTAAAGTAGTATTTCTCACTTTTAAAAAGTTATGTTTTCCATCTCTATCCATCTTTCCCACTGAAGGAATGAGTTTTCTATGAATGATGAAAAGGAAGTATTTACTACAACAATAAAAAAGAAAGAAAAGCTATTGTAATGACGTTTTGGCTCTGACAAGTTCTATCTGAAGACTTAACATTGACAAGTGGGGGGAGGCACCAGGACAATAAAGGATATCACCTAAGGGGAAGAAGAAAAGAGCAGCAGTCATAAACACATAGGTTAGAGAATGTCACAATGGAGGACAAGGATGGGTCACAATTCTGACTACATATATACAGAGTCATTTTGTGACCCACTGATTAGTGCCATCTTAAAGCAACCTGGGAAGTCCCATTCTGTGGTCAGGAAGAGTACTAAGGGGCACAGCACTATTCCTGAAAGGCTCTATGAAGAGCAGGCAGAGGAAGACTAACCTAGAGATCTGTTCTAAGATGTTTAACTGCTGATTCACAGCCTCTTCCCTGTCCTGGCATAAGCAGAATCTCCTTGTTTTTGTGCCAGGGGAGGTAATGTTTGGCTGCTTGGAAAGTAGAAAAAAATGTATCATGTATCCATTTCCTTTTACAGTGTCTCCCTTCTTTCTACCTACCTTGCCATCATTTCCATCTAATTTCCCTTCATTTCACTTGTTTACCCAGCCCTCTCCCTCATCTACAGCACCCTCTAAGGGCATCTGGGGGCTGTTATCTCCTAGCTCTCCCTGGGACCCATGGCACACCATGTTTGTTCTCTGAAAATTTGACTTAACTAGTTGGAGCTAAATTACTCATGACTGACAATGGATTTGATTCCTAGGGTGTTATTCTTCCCACACATACCTTCTGTCAGAGATTTTCAATGGCTTCATCAAAAGGTAGAGTAAATATTAAATACAAAATAAGGGAAAACATTTGAAAAGTGAAGTCACACTAAGCCTTCCTTTTAAAAAGGAGGCCTCATCATTGAAAAGCTTGAAATCTTTAACAAATAGTTTTCATATTTCACATTTCATTAAAATAAACAGAACACACAGTACTTGAAATTTCCATTTTACTTTAATGATTTTGATAGCAGCTGTTGTTATTTGGGGAGGAATATATTTGTCAAAGCAGCTAATCATCTTGTATTTTTTTTTTAAAGCGGAATGTAATGAGAATTTGGAAATCTGCCCAGTATGCTTTTTGAGAAACAGTGATGGTTGACATCTCTGTTTTGTGCCTCTTCCTGACACTCCCTCACAGGGGCACACCCTGCGTGTCTCAGGGTGAATCTAAAGACCAATTGTTGTCTCTTACTTTAATGACAGAGAAATATGATTTCTCCAAAAGACACTGAAGGGGAATCAAATGCAGCAGGCATAAATTATTAACTGCTGCTCTTATGAACCTACTCTTCAAGAATGTGATAGTGGTTGCTTTTAATGGTGCCTGTAAATTCTTTCCTCTGTGTTGATGGAAAGAAAAGAGAGAAGGAAAAAAGGAGAAAGAAAGAAAGGGAGAAAGGGAGAAAAAGAGGAAAAGAATAACCTGGCTCCTTATTGTTGGACAGGTCTGTGTCTTTGAGATGTCAATATTCTGAAATAAAAACTTCTTGGAATACTTATTTCCCCTGCAAGATTTAGCCAAGGACAAAGATTTGTCCAATCAATATTGGTAGTGAATGCTTACTTGATTTCTTATATTTAAAGAACAATATGGGGGCTGGGGATGTGGCTCAAGCAGTAGCGCGATCGCCTGGCATGCGTGCGGCCCGGGTTCCATCCTCAGCACCACATACAAAAAGATGTTGTGTCCGCCAAAATCTAAAAAATAAATATTAAAATTCTCAAAAAAATAAAATAAAATACAAATGCTGTGTCCCCCGAAAACTAAAATATAAATATTTAAAAAGAACAATTATGTACATATTTCTTCATCTCATTTTACCCTCTAGCTTTGTGTAAGGGAGTCTGAAATAACAACTAAGCATTTGTTTTTTCTCTCTATAAAGAAGGATGTTTTTCTCATTTTTCTCTTGCCCATATTATTTGAAATTATTAAAAAACCATACCTGATCACGAGCTTTGTCGGGGATGAATTACTGAAATGTCTTAGGGTCTATTTAGTTCTTTTGGCCATTTATTGATTGGGTTATTTGGGGTTTTTTTGGTGTTAAGTTTTAGTATTTTAGTTAAAGTATTCTTTATATATTCTGATTATTAGTGCCCTATCTGAGGAGCAGGTGCAAAGATCTTCTCTTATTCTGTAGGTTCTTGCTTCACACCTTTAATTTTTTCCTTTGTTGTGCAGAAATTTTAATCTGATGCCATCCTGCCGTTTGTTTTTTAATTTTATTTCTTGTGCTTTAGGAGTCCTGTAATGAAAGTTGGTTTCTGTGCCAATAAGTTGGAGAGTTAGGCCTACATTTTTTTCTAGCAGTTTCAGGATTTCTGGTCTAATTCCTAGGTCTTTGATCCACTTTGAGTAGACTTTTGTGCAGAATGAGAGAGAAGAAACACAAGTGGTCAGCAAATATGAAAAAAATGTTCAACATGTCTAGCAATTAGAGAAATGCAAATTAAAACTACATTGAGATTTTATCTCATTCAGGTCTGAACAATAATTTTCAAGTTTTATACAAATAATAATAAATGTTGGAAGGATGTGTGGGAAAGGTACCTTCATGCATTGTTGGTGGGACTGCAAATTAGTGCAACCATTCTGGAAAGCAGTATGGAGATTCCTCAAAAAAACTTGGAATGGAACCACCATGTGACCCACTTTTGGGTATATGTGTTTAAAAGTTTAAAAATCAGCTTACTACAATGTCACAGCCGCATCAATGTTTATAGCAGTTCAATTCACAACAGCAAAGCTATGGAACCAACCTAGGTGCCCTTCAACAAATGAATGAATAAAGAAAATGTGGCATATGTACACAATGGAGAGTTATTCAGCCATAAAGAGGAATGATATTATGGCATTTGCCGATAAATGAATGGAACTGGAGACTATCATGTTAAGTGAAATAAGCCAGATCCCAAAAGTCAAGGGTCAAATGTTTTCTCTGATATACGGACACTAATCCAAAATAAGTGGGGCAGGAATAAAAAAAAAAAAAAAGAGGATTGAGGATTGAACCCAGTACCTCACACATGCTTGATCCTCAGCACCACATTAAAAATAAATAAATTAATTAATTAAATAAAGGTATTGTGTACATCTACAACTAAAAAAATAATAGAGAGAGAAATGGGCAAAAAAAGGGAGAGGGAATCAAATCAAAATAGAGGAAAGGCCAGTAGAGTTAATAAAGGTGATTGGGGAGGAGGAAGAAGGAGCAGGAAAAGTGAAGAACAATGGAATGAATCTGACCAAACTTCTGTATGTACATGCAGGGATGTGGCACAGTGGGTCCCAGCATCAAAAAGAAAAAAAAAAAAAAAAGCAAATGTAAATGGTTTGAAGAGAGATCAGTGGAGTGGAGAGGAGCGTGGTGAAGGGGGTGGGGGGCAGGTAGTGCTGGGGATTAAATTGGAGTGTGTTGAGTTCTATATTTTCATGATAACGTCAGGGTATATCCTGGTGTTGTATATAAGTAAAAGGAAAAAAACAAGCCATTGTTTCTTGGCAATGAAAATTTTCTGAAATTGGATTGTAATCATTATTGCACTGATCTACAAATTTATCAAAAATCATTGACTTTCTCAGCATGAAAAAGTATTCCCCAATAGAGCTATTAAAAACTATATATAAAAAAAAATGGCTTAGCAGTTAGAGATCAGCATGATATAAATCACATACAAAAAATTTAGCTTGCTGCCTGTTTTAGAAATAGTTTTATTTGACCATGGCCATGTATTCATTTATATGTTATCTTCCAGTATGGGTGTTTGCATACTATAATTTCAAGGTTGATAGAGACTGTTTAATCCAAAAAGCCTAAAAATTTTACTATAAAGCCCTATACAAAAGAGTGAGGTTGGGGAGGGACAGAGAGAGAAGAAGAAGAAAGAGGAGAAGGAGGAGGAGGAGGAGGAGGAGGAGGAGGAGGAGGAGGAGGAGGAGGAGGAAGAGGAGGAGGAGAAGAAGAAAGAAAGAAAAAATTTCTGAACCCTGTACCTTAGATCATGGCCCATAAATAGCAGGCCGTCTGTGAACTATTTATTACCAATTTACATTAACATGAGGACCTTGCACCAGAATATAAACCACCAGTCCAAAATACACACGATTTGATATGGCTGATAACCTTTTTACAGCAAAACTTTCTTTTTTTAAATTTTTTTTATTGGTTGTTCACAACATTACAAAGCTCTTGACATATCATATTTCATACATTAGATTGAAGTGGGTTATGAACTCCCAATTTTACCCCAAATGCAGATTGCAGAATCACGTCGGTTACACATCCACAATTTTACATAATGCCCTATTAGTAATTGTTGTATTCTGCTACCTTTCCTATCCCCTACTATCCCCCCTCCCCTCCCCTCCCATCTTCTCTCTCTACCCCATCTACTGTAATTCATTTCTCTCCTTGTTTATTTTCCCATTCCCCTCACAACCTCTTATATGTAATTTTGTATAGCAATGAGGGTCTCCCTTCATTTCCATGCAACTTCCCTTTTCTCTCCCTTTCCCTCCCATCTCATGTAAAACTTTCTTAATAAAGGAGGCAGTATATAGATTTACATTCTGGGGTAAGTTCTTTGTTTCCTTGTGCACCAGCACTGTTAGTAGCACCAACTTGAGGTACTCTATAAAACTTAACTTACTTTGGGGAAAAAACTTAGCTTATGACATTTCTAGGCTGTGTGACTCATTGGAATTTGCGGAGCTACCAGTTAGCTTTTGCTGTTTAATAAGCTACATTCAAACTTTGTGACTCAAAACAAATTGCAGTTTAGCAATCTGAACTAGGCTTAACTTTGTAGTTCTAGTTTTGACCAAGGCTCCATAGACCTTTCAATTGGGCTTGCTGATATATCTGTGGTCAGTTGGCAGTTCAGCCAGGGCTGACTGGGCTAAGATGGTTCAATTAGAACAGTGTTCTGCTCCACCTGGTCTTTCTTCATGCTCAGGCCATCTTGAGCAGAGGCCACAATAGCAGAAGGAGAAGGAGCTGCAAGGTCTCTGGAAGTCTGTTCAAAACACAAAATGTCACTTCATCACATTCTTGGGTAAAGCAAGCTACAAGAGCAGCCCACCTATCTTGGGAATGGGGAAACCGACTCCACTTCTTAATGGTATTGCAGCTATTTTTGTTGGTGTTGCAATCAACCACAGGAAGAGAAGGAGAAATTATTGCTTCTCTTTACTACCTTTATACTTCTTCAAAATTTGGTCAAGTTCCACTGTGTATTCTAGTGTTCATTGTATATACTGCTCAGTTGACCTGATCCAATTTTGCAGTTGTATGTAACCTTTATGAAAGACTCACATCCACAACTATGCATTTGGATCACAGTAAGAGCAACAGAACAAGAGTGTAACAGAACAAGGCGAGAAGTCCAGTGCCCACCGCTACAGAATTTTGTCTTTATAGAATATGAGATTGTTGGGCTGGGGCTGGGGCTCAGCTGTAGCACACTTGCCTGGCATGTGTGAGGCACTGGGTTCGATTCTCACCACCACATATAAATAAATAAAGGTCTATCAACAACTAAAAAAAAAATTTAAAAAAGAATATGAGATTGTTGCATTGTAAATTTGATACTAAACATTTGTATAGTTGTATCCCTGGGAGCAGTTTTGCAGAACTTATTGATCCATACAGCCTCCAGTATAATCCCTGTACATGGTGGGTGCACCAAACTAATGAGATACACATTGAATGAATGAGATAAATTATAAGTAACAAATAATATGCTTTAGGTGGCTTTGTGCATTTCCCTCTCCTATCACCTGTGTGATATACTTTGCTTAGTATGTGTGGTTACACATTTATGTATTTGTTTCTGTGATAATATATGTGGGGATGTGTCCATTTTCTTACAAACCTTTATTTGGGAGGGAGGAAAAAACAAATTCAGGTTGGAGACTCTATAACTCACTTTGTCATTTCTGGAAATTTCTCCTAAGGGCAGTGCATTTCCTCAGAGAAATTCGTGTCACACTGTATTTCCAGGGGATGAGTTTCACCCTATTTTATTCTGAAGGTGATCTGAGATGTTGGGTGCTTTTACCATAAAGTTTCAGAAGAGAGATAATGACTAGGGGAGCTGGGGTTGTGGCTCAGTGGTAGAGCAATCATCTTGCATGGGTGAGGCTCTGGGTTCGATCCTCAGCACCACATAAAAATAAATAAAATAAAGGTATTGTGTCCATCTACAACTAAAAAAAATGGATATTGACTAGAAATCTGAACAAAACATCAATTATTCATAAGAATATTTGCAGATGTAGTTGGGCATAGAATTCTTGAGTCTAAAAACCTGTTTACCATATCCATGTTGAAAATTTTGACTCAGTCTCACTCCAGGATTCAGGCTCTGACTTTCTGAGAACTCACACGCAAACCCCAGCTTTAGTGATACCCGAATACCTTGGAGGCCATGTAATGCACAAATCCCAGCCATTTCCAGCCTAGAATTCACACTTGTCTTTGAGGATATTGACAATACCCTCACCCATCCAAGCCTCTCTCTGCTTGACTGCAAGAAGTCTAACTTTTACTAGGTTCTGCTACATAAGAATCCCTGAAAATTCCTAGGAAGGATATCCGTGTTCCATAAACACATCCTGTCTCGCCACCTTAGGCCATTGGCTGATTCTGAACTGCTGGTCTACTCTTCTGGGGGATAAAGTTCACAACTGTCAGCCACCAAAACTTCCTCTTGACCACTTCACCAACACTCAAGTCCCAGCAATTCAAATCCCAACAACGGTTTCTGTATCAGGCTGTAATCCTTAATAGACTTCCCTAGAGGTTTAACAAGTAACAGAAGGAAATTTCTCTGATAGTTTGATACCTTATACCAGATGCAGTGGTTCTGAGTCCACAGTCAGGAACTTTCCACAGGGATCCTCAGGTGGATAGCTCTCACTTTGTTCCCTGGCCTATCAACATGTTACAAGGATGGTTATGTCCCCTAGGAAGAGTTTTTTTTGTTGATCACATTGTCCTTTCCCAGAGTTTAAGCCCTATTACCCAAAAGGATGGGAGAAACTTTTTTGCCGAATCCTATTTTCTACTCCAAGATGACTTTTTTCCAGTGATAGAATGTCCAGGACATAAGAAATAAGCTCCAAAAAACTAGGGACTTTTTCTCTTTGTCATGAACATATTCCAAGTGACTAAAATAGTGCCTTGGTAAAGTACAGGCCTTCAATAGTAATTGAAGAAATGAATACCATGGTAATTTTTCTAAAAAAAATTAATCAGGACTTATTAATGGCTACATTTCCTGAGTTCAGTTATTTATATCAGAACAATACCAGAAAAACCTAGTCAAATAAGGAAATTTACAAATCCAGTCCACTCCCCTTTAGTCTCTTCTTCAACATAAGATAAATGTGTACCTCCAAAATCCTTTTTGTCCAACTTGCTCACCACTTCTGACCTCCTCTTTGTGGATGCTCACCCAAGGTGACACAAAATCACCACTCAAGAACAGTTTTCAGATGCAAGAAAACCTAACTCTATGTTTAGAAAAGAAATGTTCTCCTAACAGATGCCATCTGAATCTGCACATTTCCATCCTTGATGAAGGGAAATTTCCATCATTTTTTTTAAGTTTAACTCCTCAAACTCTTAAATCAATTCCAAATTGGGACTTGATTAACTTTCCATAAGACATCCAATGTATTGATTGTTTCTTAAAATAAGCAATGATTTTCTTCAAGATGAAATAATGAACTCCACATTTAGAGAAACAGAAACTCTATTCTCACTTAAAATTGGCAGTTTTCCCTTCTCATGTATCTTGGGGCCCAATTTCAGCAGAGCACCAACTGTCTGGGATATGTTGCTTTCTCACACTCTAGATTCTGGAATATAAACCAAACCCTGGTTAGTGGAAAATCCCATCAGAGCTCAGGGACTTTGCAGCAATCCACTTTTGCTAGCTTCTTCTTCTTCTTTTGTGCAAGAGTAACAGGTATTGAACTCAGGGGCACTAGACTACTGAGCCACATTCGCAGCATTTTATTTAAAGACAGGGTCTCACTGAGTTGCTTAGCACCTCGATGTTGCTGAGGCTGGTTTTGAACTCGGGATCCTCCTGTGTTAGACTCCTGAGCTGCTAGGATTACATGTGTGGGCCACCGCGCCTAGTCACTTTTGCTAGCTTCTGAGTATCTTCAGTGTGGTAGACTCTTGCTGCTTGACTATCTTTCAATCAGTAGTTCCATGTCAGTGAACTTCTGACAGTTCAACCAAAGGAGAAGAGTATAATTTATTTCATTAAAAATGATGAGCTTTTCTCCTGTATCCATCATCTGTAATTTTTTTCCTGCACAGAAAATTATCACTCTTCCTCACTCTCCAACTGTTCTGCTCTCCATGAGCAGATATTTCTCTAAAGTAAAAAACAAGTTTCTAGATCTTACATATCTACCACAATGACAGAAACACAGATCTTTAACTGTGAGCACCCTTGGGCGCTGTACTGAAATCCCTTTTTGCATTTGAGTCACAGTCATACTTCCTACTGACTGTTTCTAGCCACAATTGAGCAAGGCAGGAATAGTCAAGCAGCTCTGCTTCTGAGAGACGCTCCTCTGACAGCCTCCTTTGATGCCAGGATTTTCTAATGAATTTGTCAAACTTTTTTTTAGAACTAACCAAAGTCTAAGGTGCTTTCTCAACTTTCCTTCTTTTCCTCTAATTCACCTGAGGATCAGATCTGAGTTTTAATCTGATGGTGCTCCTGACCTTCATTCTCTATTGCCCTCTTACCTTATTTTGCTCTCTCAAACGAGTATTCCTACTCCCTTATATTTTGCTTCTATCTTAGGACCCGACTCTTGGGGGCCCCAAATTAACCATAGTGGTAATGAGAATAAGCTGAGAAAACAGGTGATTAAGTGAGAGTTTGGGATTGGTTCACTTATCATGTGGAAAAAAGGAATGTTGTCCTGGTTGGCAGGTGGGGCATGAACAGTACCTGACACAGAGTGGTAGAGCCTCAATTGCCAAAGGCTTCACTCATGGTGCACTGGGAAAATATCCTGGTGAAGGGAGTGTTATGGCAAGTGCAAAGATGCAGGCATTTGAGGCATGTGGAGGTGACAGTGACTGATGCCTACAGATAATCAAACATTTTTAGGACTATTAGATAAAGGCAGAGGAGCAGAGTACGTCAATATCTAGATACTTAAGACATTACCAGACCACTGCTAGTGTGGATCTACGGGTTAGGTAATAAATTGGTCTGTTAAACTTTGTCTCGTATCTGACTCACTGGATTGGGGAATCTACCCAATGGTTCTTCCTCAGTTCCTGAGGAATTGGCTTAGCAACTGGACTAACTCCCAATTGGAAGGGGTGGACTGAAAATGTTAAATGGAAACCTCTGACCTGGACCCCTGACGAAATATTTGATAAGAAACAGTATCATATCTCAAAACTATGCTGGAAATTATTGCTGCCATTAAAGACCGAAATGATGGAAGAGTGGCAATCACTCTATTTCTGTTAAATTCACCAGTGTGGCCTCTACAGAAACCAGATGGATCCTGGAGAATAACTGTGGACTATCATCTACTTAGTCAAGTAAATCGGATGCTCACAGTCACTGTGCCAGATGTGATATTATGTTAAGCAGATTAACAAAATTTCAGGTACATGGTATGCAGCCACTGGTTTGGACAATATAGTCTTCTCCATTCCAATTAGAAAAGAAGATCAGAAAGTGTTTTTATATGAGATAGACAATAACATTGATTTTTCAATTTTGTCTCAGGGCTATGGTAGCACTCTGATCCTCTACAGTAATTCTGTTTGAAAAAATCAGAATCACCTTTACTTCCCTTAGAACATTGTATTGATTCATCACATCAATGATGTCATGATGACTGGACAAGAGAGGAAGAGGTGGCTAGTATATTGGAGATCTTGATAAGATGCACATGCTCCAGAGTGTGGATGATAAACCTTCTGTAGATTCATGACCTGTCATTTCAGGGAAATTTTTAGGGATTCAGTGTTCAGGGACATACCAAGATATTTCTCTAAAGTAAAAAACAATTTGCTAGATCTTACATATCTACCACAGTGACAGAAGCACAGTGTCTTATAGACCTCTTTGTGTTCTAGAGGCTACACATTCAACATCTACAAATATTGTTTTGGTAACATAAAAGGTTGCCAGCACCAAGTAGGGACCAGAACAGAGAAAATTCTGACTCAGGTCTAGGCTGTCGCATAAGCAGCCATGTTGCTCAGGGCATAAGATCTTGTGGCATTGGAGGTGATGGTGGCGGGCAAAGATGCAGGAAGGCATTGATGACAAGCCCCAGTGGGAAGTGTCACAATGTAGTACCTTGGGACACAGAACTACAGCTATGGTTAGATAACCCAGATCCTTTAGTATCTTTGACAGTTGTTATCAGTGCTTCTGTCCAGCACTATGGCACTATGGAGGAATCTGTTTGATTAGCTGAAAGAGAAGGAAATAGTCAGAATTTGGTTAAAGCTTAGGTTGGCTTGATACAGATGGTAACTGCATTTTAGCCACATTTGGGGTAATTCTGAAAGATGGCAGACAGGAAAAATCTTCCCAGCAGGCAGAGATGTGAGCAGTGTACCAGGCATGTACTTCACATGGAATGAGAAGTGAACCAAGGTGAGACTATATAAAATGTCCTATGTAGTAGTCAATGAGCTGAACCTCTGAATAGGAGTCTGTAAAGAAACATATTGGAAGACCAGAGACAATGGGGTATGGGATAGACATATGGGAAGGGGATGAATGTAAAGATGTCTTGTATTTTATATATATATATATATATATATATATATATATATATATATATATATATGCTGGAATATATTTATATATCATCTACTTATTTATTTAATATTTATATATTCCAGCATATAGCATCTACCATGACAGAAATACTCAGCAGCTAAGCAGACAATGAGTCAGCTAGTTGATGTTAGCCATCATCCACTAACCAGCTCAACTAATTGATATTAGCCATCATCAATTAGCCAACTGAGCTGGTTGATCTTAGTCATCCTGGAACTGTCACAATGAGTGTATGAATGAAGTAGCCATGGTGGCAGATACGGAGGCTATATATGAGCCCAACAGCATGATCTACCACATTTTGAGGCTGATAATAGCTATAATCATCTGTAAATATTTAGTCCATCTACAACAAAAACCAATCCCAAGCCTCCAATGAGACATTTCTGTCCTGTTTTACTTCTGTGTAGTATCTGTCACACCTTTTGTAAGATGAGAGTGGATCAGAGGTGAGCTCATAGAAATGTGCCTAATCCCATGACTCCTCTGTTGGCTGTCCCAGGCCACTCGACAAATGTTGAATGATTCAATGCTCTGATGGGAAAAGAAAAATACCAATTTTCCCATATACTGTTATTCAATTCAAGAAAAACAAAAACAAAAACAAAATGTGGGCATTGTTTATTGAAAAGTGAAAAAAAATTTAAAGCAATAGGCCATTGGAAGGACCCTAAAGCACAAGAAAGAAAAATTAAACCAAGGATAGAAAGATCAGGTTAGGTTTATCTGAAGTCCAAAAATATGAATAACTTACAGGGAATATAAAAGAGAATGCTATAGTAGGAAAGTGAGTTTTCAGGAAGTGTCAGGTGAGAAGTTTACCTTCACAAAGATATCATAGAAAGATGAATGTTAACTGTATCAACTAAAATTTAGACATGTCAAAAAAGAAAGCAAGAAGTACACTTCACTGTCTTGAGGAACATGAGAGTCCATACTAAGAAATCTTTAAATGTACTAAATGATACAATTCCAGTTAAAATATAATAAGCACAAATCTAATCAGTATCTTGCTTTAGGAGGATCAGAGCATTCCCCGGCTCAAATTTCCTCCCAGAGAGCAAAATTAGAGCAATTAGATAAAATTGCTTAGATCTTCTAAAATGAATTAGCCAACCACTTGTAAGATGAGGCCTTAAATAGTTTCCTTATTCTTCAGCACTCTTGTTAAAGATCTCACGAAAGCCTATAGGTATTCCTTAAGGTGCCTCTTGAGAATTAGAGAGAGTCCCGCCCTTGGGAATGTCAGCTTTCATCCTTATTTGTGAAGGGCACCATTTTATTTAACTCACATACACACTCAGCAGATAATCTTGCAACCTACCTCACAAAGAAATTGAGACCAAGTGTTGTGATCTTCTTCAACTTCTATCTTCTTACCTCATATTTACTTTTATCATTGCTTGTGTCTGAGCTATATACTTTTTTCAGATTCACCCTATCCTTCTGGGGTCTTCCTCTTATGTATTCTTCAGAGTCCAGTTATACCCCAGTTAGACACTCACATCTTTAGTTCTGTGCTTTTGTTTTGTTTTCCTTAGCCTCCAAGTATACTAAAATTTCCTTCCTTCAAAAAATGCTGAAGTTTTTAGTCTGTCCTCCAATGCCAAACTTCTTGTGAAAGCATTGTGCATCTTTATTCATATTTCTTCACTTCTCATTGGCTCCTCAGTTCTCTGCACTGCTATTATCTTGTATTACTATCCCATTTAAAGACATTTAAAAGGTCACTGTTGACTCCCTAAATCACAGTAATTCTGTTTCTGTCCTTGACATCTCTGTATTACTTGATTCCATTGACCTTCTTTCTTCAAACATCTCCTCCACTGGCTTCTCAGAGATGTCTATTTCTTAGCTTATTTCTCTGTTTTTGTTTGTTTTTATTTTCAAAAGGACAGGGGAGCAGGCGGCATAGTCTTACCACCCCTTTTCAAGTTTTAATGATGGAAACTGCCATGGAATATAAGACCATTGAAATCTTGCAGATGCTTAACATATTGGTAGCAAATATTGGTAGAAATTTTTATTTCATTAAGGGGAAATTATATCTAAGTAACAGATTTCTTAGCAAAATTAAATATCTTAATAAGACCATAGGAATAGATGTAATGGTTTTGGAAGTCTTTGATAATATTTTATACTGAAATTTTATACTGAAACATTTTTTTAAAAAAAACAAAAATCACCATGGAAAATATTTAATAGATAACGAGCTGCTCTAAAAGCACTGAGGATAAAGATAAATGGGCACTTTGTGTGTCATCAGTACATTGAACAAGCACTAACACGTTGGGATGTAATCTTTTCCATTACAACTTAAATTTATTTTTCTGTTCTGTTGCCAACTTTAAAGTATTCAATGGGTCTGTCTGATCCTTCCTTTTTTTTTTCTCTGTGAAAACTTGTGTTTTCTTCTTAACTTTACATAATAAGAATTTACCTTGTTGGTTCATTTAAGATCCTCTTGTGACTGAGATAAACAGGGAAGAGATATTCACAATGCTTTCTCTTTAAAAAAAAAAAAAGTCACTCAGTCCAGTAAAACTACCCATTTTATGCCCTTGATATGACATGAGTAAAGGTTCTAAGAGTATTATAACTTTTATTCAAATTACCTTTAAAATTCATAAATTCACAATTCGTTATGGTAGCTGATACCTTCCACATTAGGATCTCAGCCAAAACTTCCACTTTAATATTCCATTATGCCTGGGTGAAGAGATTTAAATAGCAGGGTACACTAGGGATGGGCTCTATGGAATTCTTATGAAACTCTGGTAAATGATTCAGAGGTGAGCATATGTGTGAAATCTCTAAGGTGGCAAATGACATGAAACTTCTGGTTAATGAAATGCCAAGTCAATAGGATAAACTGCAGGAAGATTGCACCAGCCTGGGTGAGTGGGCAGAGAAGTGGCAGATGAGTGTTCAAGGACAAGAGAGCAGATGCTTCCAGGAAAAATAATCCAAACACCATTCTCAGTGAAATGGTCTCCTGGGTATCAGTCAGGATCCTGTGGAAAGATGGGCTTCAGAAAGGTACAAACTTGCCTGCAAAATAAGACTCCAATTTACAGTTTTGTTATTGGAATCTTTTGCATTTTTGAACTATGGTTCTTTGTCTTCACTGAAGTCATTCTTCCATCCATTGAAAGTCAGAGGGCTTGGATTTTGGAATCAAACCTCAGGACTGCATTTGATAGCAGGAATTTACCCTTAGCCAATATTTCCATGTATGTGTGTATTTGAAATAAGGTTTCTAAACCTAAATTTATTATTCTTCACATCAAACTACTTAGGTCTGCATTACGAATGTGCTAATATATTTTCCTTTTTGTTTCTTTAAAATTGTGTGTGTATATCTTTCCCCATGTATTTCTCTTTACCATGCATGTGTGTGTGTGATTGATAATACAAATATGTAATTACTTGAGGTGTAATTAAAAGACTTCAGTAGACTATCTCAAGTTTGTTTGTTTGTTTGTTTTTTTCCCATTGAGAAGGGGAGATAGCTGGTTTGGATAGCTGATACAACTTCCACTAATAAAAATAAATGCCCTTCAGACAGGAATTAGATAAGCAGCTTGTTTCTGCAAAAGTTGAACTGCAGCCAGTTTTGTACAAACTCATTTCATAAATATTTCTCCTCTCAAAAAAAAAAATTGAGAAGATGGATGGATTTAAAAATTTCCAGGAAGGTACTGAGAATTCTGTTCATGTTTATCACAGGGGGAAGCTTCCATCTGTTCTCTGCAATAGTTTAACTTACTTTCTGTTGTTCTATATTTCTTAATCAGGACTTCACAGTTTATGCATAAAATAAAATATTTTCCTCATATTATTAAAATACTACATTTATTTGAAGGATGAGTATCTTGCTCTATTGTTTACAGCACAATTTTAAGGTGGAGAAAATATTTTGTCACAAAGATAGATTTCATGACATCTCTATGACTATGTAAATATTTATATATCTTTTGAAATGTCAAGATTGATTGATTTTGTATTGTTACAGTCTTCATTATAATTTATCTGACTCTCTGATAAATCTTCCCCAAACCCTATTTTCCTGTCCACTGATGTTCTCTGTCCCATGAGGGTCCCTTTCATGTAATGCATAGCTTCATCATTCCCTATGATTTCAACATGAAGCATGACTATAAACCAATGTGAGTGATTTTCAAGGTGAATAGGATTTAAAAATAGTTCAAGAAGAAGAAATCCAAAACCCTTTTGAAAATAAAATGGCAATAGCACTGGAACAAACATATAACTTTTTCTGCTGAATCCTTTGACTATCTCAGTTTGTAATATTTATTTACAAAAGCATTTACTCTGTTTATCATCTTATTTCATACTGGATATTAATAAGCTATCTAGTGTCTTCTCTTTGAAACAAAACAGTTTCTAACTTTAATATTCATCTAATAACTTTCATAAAAAATGGGTAGATTTTACCCATTTCATTCTTGTATCTAAATATGGAAGACATAAAGGTGTTTACAAGATTTTTTTAAATTAGGATATTTCTTATGTCTTTTTTTTAAACACCTGGGACCAACAATTCATGATTTTAAGTTACTATTTGGAACTTTAGAGACTTTTCTGCTGCTCCCCCCCCCCAAAAAAAAAAGGAAAAAAAGCAAACAAAATCCACTTGAGTGCATGATCAACTTCTATGTGAAAAGCAATTCTTTATAACAATTCTTTTCTCATGGACTTCTGTAATTTTCCATCACAAATTAGTATTCAAGCTCCTTTCAAGCAGACACATCTTTCATGTGCTCTAAATATAGGGTTGACCTGGGGATGAGGGTGGAAACAGCCCAAATAACACTGTACTTTCACATTTTATGTTCCACGCATTTTTTTTTTTTTTTGAGAACATGAGGTTTAAAGAAATCAACCTTGAAGGAGAGAATGAGGAAGTCCCAGAGCAACCACACCCAGTCTGGGCCAAGGGTATGCATAGATGGTAAGCCAGTCCTACCTGCCTGTCCTGATGACCAAGGGAATGGCAGTAGGTTGGGCTCACTGTGTACATAGGTAAGAATACCCCCCTCCCCTCCAAATGTACTGAGGACAGTGAGTCCTTATAGAGCTCTGAGGCAGGTAGTATTATTATCCCCATATTTTACAGATGAGAAAACTGTATTTCAGGTCTTTTTTAGTGCCAGTTGGGAAATTGGATAACTGCCTGAGTGAGTCATGGTCCAGATGCTCAATCCTGTGAGCTCAAGGGGCCAAGACAATTATCCAATGTTTTTGGCACTCTTCACTTGAACTGTGCCCAACACACACCCTGATTATTTGATAATATATGCTTAAAAAGTAATTCCATGTTGCTCTGATTATCATCCACATACATGTGTTATTGAATATTTCTTTTTAGCATTTGAATCATCAACTCCCACTTCAGTGCTGAATTTCACTTTGGCCTTTTGTGCCAAATTAAGGAAGCATTGGCACGGATATTGGAAGTGGGCAGTTCTCCCACCCAGCAGGACCATGATCCTCACACAAAATAGTCAAACACTAAAATTTGCTGTCACCTAATCTTTTAAAATTTAAGCTAGAATTAAGGAAGGGGACCACTAGGGGGTAATGTATATCTTATCACAGGCTCAGAACCAGAAATAACAAATCAATGGCCAGCGACCATTTTTGCTTGATTCCATGGTTTGTTGGCTTGTTCTTTTAAAATTTGAGCCAACATTTAATAATCAGAAGTGTCCACATAAAAATATGGATTTTTCAGTTTTTCTTGACAAATCAGAAGATCTAGCAATGACTGGCTCTGTATTTCCTCAAAGTATCAATTGGCTGTAAGTGAATCCAGCTGCCCGATTTAGATAGCCAAGTGCTCTCCAGAGGGCCATCATTCATGCAGTACATGCACAAATATGTACACCCAGCCCACTTCAGGTGATCTGGCAGGTCTTAGTGGTAGTTCAGGTTTGTGATTCTTCATCCAAACAATCAGACTATCACATGAAGTATGGTTACAAGAAAGACTATATGCACTCACCTTGAAGACTTTTTAAGCAAAAATGTTAAATTTGTCATTTAAAAACAACATCGAATTATCAAGGAATACAATCATTAGACATTAATATGGAGATCAAAGTATTTTAAAAATGACCAAATTTTTATAAGTTGGTACATTTTATTTATTTATATATTTATTTATTTTTAGTTGTAGTTAGTTGGGCACAGTACCTTTATTTTATTTATTTATTTTTATGTGGTGCAGAGGATTGAACCCAGTACCTTGCATGTGCTAGGTGAGTGCTCTACCATTGAGCCACAACCCCAGCACCCCTGATAATTTTTTTTTTATTAATACTTAACTACTTTAACTTATTCTGACTCTATTCTTGTCCTCTACTGGCAATAGAAATTTGTATATTTATTTTGCGTCCACATCCCGGAGGAGACACAAGGCTTTTTACCTCCTGTGCTATATATTTAGTTATTACCTCAAACAAATTTGGCATCTGCTAGTAGCTGCAGGTAAAAGCAAAAATTTTTGTAGAGTTGCTTCAAGGAGCTTGCTTAGACACAGTTTCTCAACTTCTTACCTATTTCATTTTCTCCCTAGCAGGTGGAAGAAACTGTTGGAGGGGACAAGAAAGAGAACACATTCTTCTTGTTTGTCTTCTCTTCACTCTTCTCTGAATTCCCACACAATCAGAAGCAAGCAGAGAGAGCAAGTGATGGTCTCTAAGACGTTGGCAGTGAGGATATTTCTCTTGCCAGAATCCTAACCTATCCTTGATGTTCAGGGTCAAACAAATCACTGTTTTCATAAAGAAGTTACTGTTGCTCTGTAGAGATAGTTTGGGTTGGAAGACAGCTCTAACTTCGGATCAGAAAAGTTCAGTTCAAGTTACTACTTTGTTATTTATTAAGTGTCCTAGGACAAATAATTTACTGTTGTTTATATGCCAAAGTTTTCTCAGCTATAAAATGGTGATAATACTTTGCCCCTTACTACTTCCCCATGCAAATAGTTATGTTATTGTAAATGAAATAATACATATGAAGAACAAAAAGTTCTGAATTTGGAAAAAGCTTCAAAAGAAAGCTGATCCAAGATGGTCATTTCTCTAATCCTGGAGATTTAGTAATTAAGATGCACACAAATAAAATCTTTATCCTCAGTCTCCTAGTGAAAGAATTTTAGGCAATGATTAATGATTTCTTAAAATTCTGCTAATTATCTGGTTTGAAGGATGTAAACTGAATGCCCCAGACCATAGGACCACCTATCATGTGAAAAATCTTCATTGATTAGTTATTGAACCTGCAAACTGAATTTTAGAAATATACTTTATAGGTACAATGTCTACCAACTCTACCATAACCAAACTTAAACTTGGGTGTTATAAAATAAGAGAGAATGATTTTGGATTATAAAAAAATAGATAATCAGTCTTTCAGATTCAGAATGTTTTTTTTTTTAAAGAGAGAGTGAGAGAGGAGAGAGAGAGAGAATTTTTAATATTTATTTTTTAGTTCTCGGCGGACACAACATCTTTGTTGGTATGTGGTGCTGAGGATCGAACCCGGGCCGCACGCATGCCAGGCGAGCGCGCTATCGCTTGAGCCACATCCCCAGCCCCAAGAATGTTTTTAAATTAAAACTTACCCCCCCCCATATAGCTTTTTTTTTGCATTGTGTTTAATTGCCATCATAAATTTAGGGATTTCAGAACAAAAACCTACCAAAACACATTTTGTTGCTTTGCTGAAAAGAAGTGATTATCCCTTTCAGCCTTTTCCTCTTAAAAATGAGACTGAAATATGCCATCTCATAATAGGGTGAAATATGGTGATGCGTCACAAACAAATCCTGTTGGCAACAGCTGGTATCCAGAAGTTATTGCTGAGATATTTAATCTTGATTTTTAGACTCTAGGACGATTGCCAGCTTCTGGGAAAATACACAAATTTAAATGGAGAAAATTCTATTCTCTTTGGAATTCAAATCATTTGGAAATTCATAATATAAAAAAACCTTTCATATCAGTGAGAAATCAAAATGAGACAGGTGAACCAATATGATGCAGAATTTAGCTGGATCTCTTTAAGTCCTCTTTCCCCTCTCTGGAGAAAGGAGAAAATCCACTTGCCCCTAGGCTTCCTTGTGGGATGTCCACTGCTATTGAATCTTTTCTGCCTGTCTTAGAACAACTTCCCAAGGGATCACTCCCAAGGGAGTGATAAAGGTAACTGACCTGATTTCCTTTGTGGAATCTCATAGGGAAGGCTTTATCTGCCCCTACATCCTTTTCCAACTTGCAAAAAGACACAACATAGGATATACGTATTCCTGGATCCAATGGTGTGCTTTTAAAGTTAAAAAAAAAATTAAAAGAGAGTGGAGGTTGATGAAGCTGATATTCTGCACTCAATAAATTTTTTAATATGTACAGAATTCAAGAGTACTTTTCTAAGACTTCTAAGTGTACATTTTGTGTTTTATAATAAGATATATCAACATGTTTTAACATGAAGCTAAAATTCTTCATCTTCTTTAAGAGTTCAATATTTGAGATATGTTAAATAAAATACTTATGTCTAATTCACCTTTGTATTTTAAAGTTTTAAGAATCATTTTTTATTAGGACTATTATCATATTAAATGAGAAAAACTCCCAATTCCAGTGTAATTCATAGTCATTTATTGTTTGAATAAGATTATTTTCATTTACTTTATTTCAAATTTCAAAATTTGTGGTTCTATATAAAATGAGAGAATGTGGTCTAATCTTTTCAAATACAAAGTGCTGGTGTGGAGTTTAAAGTCCACTTTATTTTTATCCAGGTACAATTTCCTGTGAAGCACCTGAAAGCTTTCCTCATGCCAAAAGAAAGCAACTTGTGTGTTCATGTTCATAAAAACTGTACTGTGAACTTAAAACACAAAACACACCATTGTGTGGTTTGTATTTTATTGAACCTACAATCTGATAGTTTTCTGGCAAGCCAACCTAAGATATAGTATTTTTGTGAGACCTTAACTGTCAAGATTTATTGAGTGTTCATTAGGCAAAGCATAATGTAACTGAGCAGATACAAAAAGATAATATTTCTTGCTTCAGAAGGATAAGGTTATTTTGACCTTGAAATATTTCTTTTTAGAAAGCTTGTACCAATGACAATATGAGTAGAATATGAGCAAGGTTGTATAGGTCATTTTTCCTGCTTTGATGTCTCATGTTGGCACCCAATCTTCATTCCAGTTCCTTCTTTTATTATGATCATATCAAAATCATTTGCTTATAATCTATTTTAACTGCTGTTTTAATATATTTAAACTGATCTAGAGTCCAGTTGCCAAAGTGACAGATAGCTAATCTGGTAAACTAATTCATGCTATGGTATGTTGTGGCTTTAGCCTTTTAGGTAATTCATTGCATTTTAACTTTTTAAATACAACATTTTAATAATAGAAATGAGTCTTGTAGTGGAGATTTCCACATATGCCATGGGTCTTTTGGTGTCCTTCAAATATATCATTTGAAGGTCTGCCAACATTGTCTTCCTAAAGACTAGGAAGAAAAGAAACAGACCAAGTCTTTGCATTGCCTGGAGTATCTCCTAATAGTATGCTTGCCCAAACCTACCAGAATAAGATAAGTTCTACTATATCTTTGTAGAGCCTTCTCTTCCAACAAACCCAGTCCAGGTTCCCCTTACTCCTATTGGGGCAAAATACATTTCTCAAAAAAAGGGATATAAGTGACTGTAGGGTTGGACAGTTCTTTGTTTTCTTGAAATGATATTATACATAGCAAGAAATTTCAGCATCTCTTGTCTCACCCTTTGAATTCCAGTAGCATTTCCCATCCTCAACCCACCTGCCCAGTTCCTATGCTATCACTATTCTTCCCATGCATTTCCAAATGAGTGCAACAATTCTGCTGAGAACTATTGACTTTTTTTTTTAAATATATGTTTTAGTTTTAGGTGTACACAATACTTTATTTTTATGTGGTGCTGAGGATCGAACCCATGCCTGCTAAGTGAATGCTCTCCCACTGAGCCACAACCCCAACCCCTATTAGCCAACCTTTTTAAAGCCAGTTAGAGCCTCTTCTGTGGGAAATTCAGTATGCCCATTGCCCTGCATTCAAAGGGGTTGCATGGCCTTAGACCTCTAGTGACCATATCTTGGTTTAGGAACACAGTGCATGTGTGGAAGAAGGCAGACATGAACTTCCTCCCTCAGCATTCTCATACTAGTTCCAGCCCACTATCTCATTATGAGTCAGAAATCCAGACTAAAATAATGGAAAGTTTTTCTGAAAATAAAGCCTTTTTTGGGGGATGGCAGCTTAATAGAGAAATAGTTTGGCAATTTGACATTGATCTTTCTAATATTGTGACAGCAGCCCTAAAGGAAACCCTTCCTTTTGGAAGGTAGTACAGCTTCAGAATTTCATCTGAATAAAGTTGGAATCACAGTCTGTCTCATGAGCAAAAGATCATTTTTATAAAAATCATATATAAGGAATAATTGGGATGAGAGTACTATGTTTCATATGCCATGATAAAATTTTAAGATATTTATTTTTAAAAAATTAGTTGTTTGCCATAGTTTTTTTTAAACAAAATAACTTGAATTAATTTTACTAATTTTCACAATTCTGGTATTGAATGCTTTTAAGATACTGGTGATAACAAGGACTACATATTATCATAAGAGAAATGCATGGTTAGTTTATGGTGAATAAATCAAAGTTTCAGGAGCCATAAACAGTTTCATTGGGGGAGTAAAGTCCTTTTGTTTTCTTTTAGATAAGATAAATGTGTAGAAGTCTCATGAATGCTAACAGTACCATTTTATTAAATAATGCTCAAAGAGTACAATTATCAAGAAAATCATATGGAGAATATTTTTAAAACAATTTATTTAAAAATTAAATGTACAATATCTACGGAAGCTTTGAGTGGTTTAAAGGTCAGGGCAGAGCTTTGAGAGTATCAATATGTTTTTTGGCAGCATTACTAGTTTATTCCCCAAATAAAGATTAAAATTGGCATCCATCTTAAACATTGGACATTTGGTGCATAATGATGCTGATCTGGTAAACTGCAGGTCGATAAATTGTTAGTTGTGTTGATAAGAAAGTCAATTATATTTCTTCCTTAATGAACCATGTGTTGGTTAGATGCCAATTTAGGGAAATAAACTCATTCTACTGTGAGTTCCTGAATGTACAGACTATTTAGCTATTTCTCTCTCTATCTCCAGATTTTGAGCTCAGTGACTAACACGTAGAAGGCTCTTGAAGTGGTGGATAAGTTGAAAAGCATTCATTTATTTCTTCTAATGCTATAGCCATGTTCCTTAGTGATTCTTCCTCTTGAGCCATATTAAACACAACAAACTCTGGTTACTAGTAATAACGTGTGATCATTATCAATTTATAGTATGCCAGGCATATGATTGTTAGGTCATTGGCGGTGACTTGGTGGCGACTTAGTGGCAACTTAGAACAAAGCAGCCCAAGCCGGAAAAGAACATCAATCAGATGCTGGCGGAAATGCCTGTCAATCAGCCAGATCTCCTGACTAATGCCTGTCAATCAACAGGACCCCCCTGGCCAATCCTGGAGTTCAGCCAACTCCCCTGACCAACTTCAAGGGGGCAAGGGACCCTAGAAACACCTTTTCCTGTCCCAAGCCCTTCCCTTCCTGCTGTAAGTTCCATAAAAGTCCAGTCCAGTGGAGCTTCCACACGGTTTCTCCTCAGACCCTTCTCCTGTCCCGTCTGTGGGTCTGATGGAGTTCCGCCTGGGAGTGATATCTCAATAAAGCCTCCCCCGCCTGATCTGACAATGATGGCCATTATTTCATTTAATTATTAAATCAAGTCATGCCATAAACATTATTGTCAACATTTTTGGGTAAAGAAACTGAGTCTTAAAGGGGTCAGTAGCATGGTCCTAAAATATAAACCCAGATCTCTAAGACCTGAGTCTATGTACTGAGGACCTATTTGGAGTAAAGATGGGATAGAGACTTCCATAAGATAAGCCTCTGCCCTCTGATGAGGAAGAGAGCTGTGCAAATAGGTCATTCTGTTCACTTTTAAATGGACCGTGATAGGAAGAAAAATAACAAGGTAGAAACTAAGAGAACTTTAGAAGAGAGTAGGAATTATTTAAATTTAGATATTGCCAATCCTATGATGATAGGAGAATGACAGGATTTGAACAGTGGTCTCTCTGATTCCCAAAGGCAGGAAAGGTGAACAAAACCATTCCATCTAGGTGTCAAACAGTCCTGTTTTTAGAACTCTTCAGGGACTCTGAACTGCTTGGGCCAGGAACTCACATTGAACAGTGCTGCTGAGGCCACACTGTGTCTACCTCAAACATCCCAAATACAATTCCTGTGGGGCAGGAGTGCTTCACACACCACTCCCACCACTTGGGACTTGGAAAGAGTCTCCCGTTATTCCTGAGAGCCACTGAGGGTACCTCCCATGAGGAGACAAATCCAGTCTTTCTTTTACTTGGATTCCCTCTGGCCAATGTCCACTGCATTGGAAGCTTCCCTATAGAAGCTTCTGCCCCTTCTGTGAAGGGTAAGTCTGTTATTCATGCTGAAGATGTCCACTCCTAGTTCAGCCAAAGCTGCCATTACCCTCAGAGCTTCACAAGGCAAGAGGCTCCCCTCTGCAATCCATTTGACTCCCAGAGCCCTCTGCTTTCACCCAGCATCTCACATTAGACTTCCCTTCTCCACTCCATCACCTTTAAGCAAAAACCTGTCCCAACAGTAATGAGAAATAGCAGTTCTCAGGTGTGTTCTATCTCCTGTTTATATATATGTCCAAGAGAAAGTTTCCTTTTCTACACTATTAAACTATAAGTAAACAAACACACTTGGTGATAGAAGTCTGGCTTGGAACCATCCAATCAGCCATTTTTATTACCATACTGGAGCAGCCCTTGTTTAGGTTAATGGTGCTTCTCTCACATTTGTATAACTAAAAGAATCCATTCTGGAGGGTTTTCCCCCTAAAATAAATAAACAGTTTAGGTTTAAAAAAAATATTCGCTTGTAGTGAGCAAAAGTGGGGAAATTTTCACAAGATGTAAAGTTCTACCTCAATCAAGACACCCTCTTATATAGGTGAAAAATCCAGACTTGAATGTTAGGTTTGTCCATTAAAACCTCTTAGGTAGCAGCAGAGCCAAAATCAGAATCTAGGTTTTCTGATCCCCAGTCTAAAGCTCTTTCTTGGGGGAGAGGAGGGAGAAGGAGGTCAGGAGAGGTGTAGTTTGATATTTTTTTCCCTGTAGAAGAAAGAAGAATGGATTTCTCTGTCCTGTCTTGGTTAGTTTTTGGTCATTTTTTAGGTATGTGTCGTTTCTGGCTCTTGCATTTCCAACACAGCCGACTCTTGTGCAGTGAGCTCAGCGTCTCCGTGGTTTTCTGGAATGCTCACCATGAACTCTTTCACAGGGAGAGCTTCACAGGCTGCCTAAACATTGCACAACCCTCTTCATTCTAAAACTATGCTGTCTGCTTGGTTCAAATGGTTAATTTTCTACTAAGACTCCCTTTATTGTAGCTTAAATTATATCTGAATCCCTTTCACTTTTTCCTTTATAAATTCCTATGTTCTGGACCATCTTTCTACTTTCATGTTTTTAATCTTTGAACAAACTGACTATTATATGCTCCCCATGGCCTAGAATTATTTACTTATGTTTCCTAATAAATGAGTTTCTCCAGATTTTCATTAATGTTCAGGCCTTTTCCCCTAGTGTGGTTGCCTAGATATACTGCCAGAGGGTCTGAAACATAATTTCTCCAGGACCAAGTGCAGTATTAATATTCTGCTCGTTTTCCTTCTCCCTGGTCCAGGGAGGGGCTCCTTTTTCCTCATTTTCATCAGGAAGCAGAAACCTATGCCTCTGCCAGCTTCAGTAATACTCTTGGCCACTCTGAATGTGATGTGGAAAAAAACTGTCGGGGGCAGGTTTGTGGCAGCTGTTTTACCACATTCCTGTAAAAATGCCTGCAAGCATAGACTGATCTTCCGAAGACATAAGAAGGCCTTCTCCTGCCCTGGTCAATATGGGGAGGGGTTCTGTCTACTCACTGCCCTGCTGGTCCCTGGTAGAAGGCAGAGTCTCAGACAGTAGTATGTATAAGAAACACCTGGGTATGCAGTCTTGTATTGCACCCCCAGGCCTGAGAATTCTGTCTGTTTAAGGTAAAGTCCAGGGACCCTTCAGAAGCAATCCAGGTAATTCTTATAATGCAGGCTGTTGGCAGAATACCCTTTGAGAAACACTGATTACGACTTGAAAAATTAAGTTTATTGCACATATATATGTATAAATGATATGTGATATATATATATATATATATGTATATATATATATATATACATATATATATATATATATGACACATCTATACAAAATCATGGCTGGATACCAGTTTTGAGGAATGTTGCAGAGGAGATTGACAAGTAAATGAGGAAGTGGAACAGACCATATCTCTCCTTCCCATTTTACTATTCTATGATCCTGCACTTTTTTAGATTATATATTGTACATCTAGATCCAGGGATTTTAAAAGGGCTTTCTTGGTATCTTTCTCTCCCTACTAAAGACCCTACAAGATGAAGGGTTATGCTAAAATTTATAAAAGGTGGGTGTTGAAGCTTTGGTAGCTTCCTGGATTCTTTGCTGACTAAATAAAACTGTAGTATGTACAGTCTAATTTCTCCTCCTCATCACCTTCTGGGCATAGTTTGCTTGATTTTACAAGATTAAGATGGAACTGGGTCGTTTCTATGAATTGCAGAAGAAGAGAAACCCAGGTGAGTCTTAGAAATGAAAGGGGGATCTGGACCATTTGCACAGGGTAGGACTCACCTATAATGTAGAGCTGGTAGATCTTATGTGGTTTGTGCAATAGACAAGGACACTTCTACATGGTGATGAAGTCCCCAACTCTGTTCTTAAGACAAACTTAAAAAGCCTGGAAGATAGTTTCTTAGATTCACAGTTATCATGTTTAAAGTATTTCCATAAAATTCTCAGAAAGCTGTTTTTAATGTAGAGGGCAAAAATTGCCAGAGAAAGTGGAAGCAGGAGGTGGTGGGGAGAGGGAAGAATGCAGATGAACTAGGGGAGTATAAAAATAGGTATTTGGCACTGTGACTGTTCTTATTCTGTTTATCTTATTTAGGAGGCAAGATATACAATAGAATTCTGGAGAAAAAGACCTGATCATATGGCAATCTTGACTAACAGAAGGATAGAAATTCTGAATAAACATAAAGCACAACAGGCCACCGACAAAGCAGATGCCACTTTGTTCTCAAAATTTTGAATATACTTTTTTGTTTTGCCATGCCCCCCATCCCCATGCTAGGGATGGAACCCAGGGCTTTGCTAGGCAAGCATTCTACTACTGAGCTACATTTCCAGCTTTACATTTAAACACATATGAACTCTCCCCAAGAACTCTCCTACCAGTAACTTTACACACGCAAGTAGAAATTATGGATTTCTGAACAGAGATATTCTAAAAGAGAAGGAGAGACCCAATTGAGTAGAGGAAACTTCAAGAAAAATTGAAGCCAGACAGCAAAGAAGGCTCAAAGTGGACCAGAAACTCTCAAGCTAGGTAGTTCACGAAGATAGAGAACCTAGAGGGGTGCACCCAGCATAGTGCCTGGCATGTAAAGACTTCCATAAATATTCATAGAAGGAAGCAGGAAAGACAGAGCTTCCTAGTAAAAGCTCCCTAAATAGTTAAGAGGGGGCTATAGAGTGAGCACTGTGGCAACTGACAAATGAGAGCAAACCTAGCCTCCCCACAGAAAAGAACATTCATACTTCCTTTCAGAGACCAATGCAGATGTACCACCAGAGGGGAGAAACTAAAGTTGGCAGTGTAGCCAATTGGAAAACGGTCCAAAGGCCTGCGTGACAGAATAGATGGGTGGTACAGGGATAGGGGCCTGGAAGGAACGTTTCTGCTGAGAGTCCAAGAGACTGAATGCTCCCAGGCTCCGCTTGTGTTTTACTTCTTCTGTTCATAGTATGTTCCCTCATTCGTTTCCCTTTTTTCAAATGTTTCTATGTAAACTTGAGTTTTGCTCCTGACCTATCTGGGTATACTGACATGCAGCGGATCAGAGAAGTGGATTACAGAGAGCTTAGAAAAGGGATGGGATACAAAGGCATAGTCTTTGATGGAGGCGATTTTTTCCCCCTCTTTTGCTTCTGGATGTTGGTTTAAGATACACCCTCCCTTCCCTACCACCATCAAACTTGTCGTCATATTGGCTGGGATAATGTTCACCAGTTTCTCATGTGGTGGGCAGAATTTTTGCTATATATATTCAGTTGAACTTAATTCGTCAGTAAATCTTGTGCTCTAGCAACAAACGTTTTCTGCTTGCCTTCTGTATGCCAGAGTGCAGCACTGAGAGATGCAGCCACTTATAAATTACAGCCCTGTGGGGAAGAAATAGTCACATGGATGGTTTGCTTGAAATAAAAGGACAGGGTGCTGTGAGAAAAGGTGACATTTAAGCTGAGACCTGAGAGTAATATTGTGTCAGAAGCAAAGAGGAAACATGAGTTTCAAGCAGAACAAACGTCATATGTAGAAAGCAATGTTGTTTCTCCCAAAAGGACAATTTAGGAGGGCCTTAGAGGAGTAATTGGAGAAATGATGGGTTAAAAGCTGTTTTTGCATAGCATTTTATCAAATATTAATCATACATATCTAAGACAGGTTGGGCTTGATGCATATTATAAGGGAGAAAGCCCTGCAAATCCCCACTCTGCTACTGCCCTGCAGGAGCCATGAGACAGATTTGGCATATCTGAAGATCTGAGAGAAGTCATTTGTAGCTGAAGAACAGAATTCTGTGGGAAACTTGTTGAAGGTGGAAGCAAAATTTAGGCAGAGCCAGTAAGGCCTAGTAGGGAATATTATGAATTTTTAATTTTATCCTAAGTGTAATGGGAAGCCATTAAGGGTTTTAAGCTGAAGGGGAACATGATCCGATTTATGTGTAAGAAGGATCACTCTGGTTCCTGGATAGAGATGGATTGCAATGAACAAGGAGCTAACATCTGTTGCGTTTCTGGTTGTGACTGTCTCTGAACATGGTATGAACACTGTACATGTATTACTTCATTTAATTCTCATCTTAGCTCTGAGGAATATGTACTATTATCTTCACTTTATAAGCAAGGAAACTGAGGCCTCTTGAGATGGTTATCCCTGAGTAACTCAAGGAGAAGCAAGAAAATGAGTGCAATTCCTTGTATTTATTGTGCAGTAAATGAGGGGACATACTATAGACCTAGTAAAATCTCAGTGATAATTTGGTTGTAAAATTCTGCGGGTAGTAGATGTTCATATCCAGAATACAGTAATCAGGAAAGGGCTAATACATGTTTTTTTCAGCAAGAAAGTTCATGATCCTGGCTGTTCATCTGAGAGGTCTGGATATAGCCACGTATGATTGAAGCTATTATGAGCTTTTGCTCTTAAAACCTCTCTTATCATTGTTGAAAGTGTGAAAGACCTATTTTCACAGTTTTGATCTTTTTGTCAGGTTGTTTTCCAGGAAATGGTTGCTAGGAGAGAAATAATTTTATTATTTAGAGATAAGTAAAGCCTAGATCCCGGTCTCCTTAAAAAGTATGAGAGAGAGAGAGAGAGAGAGAATGAGAGAGCGAAACCCCAGCCTTATAGTAATTGACTTGTAAACTATTTTTGCCACACTGTTGGTGCCAGTCCACCTGCTTTCTGTTTACTTGAGGTTATCTCTTTTCTCTAATGACTCTCTGAAAGCACACACTAAGGTTTGCATCAAAACATTATCCTGGAGACAGTTGGGAGAAGTCTGATTGCCAGGGCTCTTCAGAGCCCACAGCCGTCTCTAATTACATTGAGCACGTGCACACTCAATGCCTGACATGAGCATGAGTGCCAGCCAGCTGCATGGTGCATGAATTCCCCTCAGTTATAATTGCCTTTATATTCTGAGAACACCTACCGCTGGGGGAAAAGCCACCGAAACTGAAGTTTTACCAACCTATTGATACTATACCTACAATAGATACCATTGTACCTACCCAGGCCCTGAGGTTCTTGATGACACTGGGCCCTTTGGCTGTATATCCCTTTGCCCTTTCTCTACTGACCCTTAACATTATCTTTGATTATTAACCTAAAAGTGTATTTATTGCTCTTGCAAAACTGCTATACTGCTTTTGTCTAGTCACTGCATTTAAGACATTCTTTAACCTTATTTGGTATTTCCAATGTGTCACCTGCAATTCCCATGATATCTATTGGAAAAAGAATTGACATGAGATTTCATTAATAAGTATCTGATGATCTCCAGATAGAAGCCACAATCCATGTAACCATTGCTCAGAATCACAATTGGGACCCAGCACAGCACCTTTGAGTTCCTCCAGGCCACATTTCTATTTTATAGACATGAGAACTGGGGTGCTGACAGGTTGAAGGATTTGCTTAGGTCAACAAATTAAGTAATGGTAAGCTGGAGCTAGAACTCCAGTCTTCTAACTCCCAGTTCAGAAAAATTTTGAGAGAATTCTGTATATTATTCAACTTAAAGCAATAAACTTACTGTTTAGAATTGCACTTTAAATCTATTATTTGATTTCTCATTGTACAAGGGCCTGATTTTCCTCTTGACATTTGGGCATATTGTGGCAAGTGCACACAATTAAGGAACTTCCCTTTGCCTACCTCACCAATTACTGAGGAAAAATTCCAGTCATAAAGGAGATAAGGTTCGTCTCTAGAATCTCTACCTTTCTTCGATCTTCTTTCTTTGGTGTTCCTGGTAACTGTGAAAATAGGTCTTTCTCACACTCAACAATGATAAGAGAGGTTTTTAAGAGCAAAATCTCATAATGGCTTCAATCATATGTGGCTATATTCAGTACCTCTCAGATGAGTAGCCAGGACCATGAACTTTCTTGCTGCAAAAACATTTATTAACCCTTTCCTGATCACTGCAACACAATCGGTTTAATAGGTCCTTGGCCTTCAACCTTCACATGGAGATCCTTTCCTTCCTCTGGTTTCCTCTCGGCCTCCATGAACTCACCTACCCTGGATGCATTATCTCTTCAACTCCTCCCCTTAGGAACTAATCAACACAAATGTCTCCTGTTTTTTGCCTCTCACAAGATGCAAAGCTCTTGCTATTTCAGTTACTCTCTTGGGTTAAGACATTATTTTTAGAAAATCCTGTTCAAATACAATCAGTGTTGGCTGGGAGGTAAAAAAATCCATGAAGGCAATACTTTGGAAAGGCAGTATTCTCTGCTAAAATTAAATCCAAGCTCACCCCACTCCAAATTGTATCATGACTTGCAGTGCAGTAATAGCGTTGGTGCTTAATACTAACAATACCTCCCCGATGCTGCAGATGCCTCTGAGTTCTTTTCTTTTTTCTCCATCTAGAACACAGAGTTCAGTGACTTTGCTACTGTAAGAATACATAAAGAATAAATCATGAAGACTTTTTTAAAATTACATTTGTCAACTTTGGAATTAGTTGTGGAAATAACAGCTAGTCAGAAATGGCGTTCAGTAGGAAAAGCATAAAATATATTTACTTGAATTCGCTGATTCAAATATTTTGGGCACACATTTTTGGTAAACAGCCATTTTATGCAAAGACCATTTTATATGCTGCTAGGAGGACTGGCTACTCTCTGATTGAATTCTCTTTCTCCTACCTTCCACTTATAGTAGATAGATCAGTCAGGGTACTGTAAATTTCGCTGTGACAACAACCTCACAATTGCAGAAACTTAAAATGATAAAAATTAATTTCTTTACACCCAGGTACCCAGGCAGAGACAGCAGCCACTAACTTTAGATGATTGGCACAGGTAGACAAACTAGATGTCCTTAAAGTTCTTTTGTAGTTTGAAATTTTAATATATTTCCTCCTTTTTATGCCATGCAGGAGATAAGGAATTTAATCAAAATTCAAATAAAACTGTGAAAGTTTGACGCTGGGGTTGTAGCTCAGTGGTAGAGCGCTTGCCTCGCATGTGTGAAACACTGGGTTACATCCTTAGCACCACATAAACAAACAAAACAAAGGTATTATGTCCATCTACAACTATTTTTTTTTTAAATTGTAAAAGTTCCTTTTGTTCTAATACGTTTCTTTTATTTTCCAGTTAATAAACTCCTATGTTGCAATTCAGTGCCTCGATTATATGGCTTTTCATGGTCAAAATTATGATAGATGTGTCAAAAGCTAACAGCTTATATTAAATGTACTCACATTTGAAACATTCTGAATTTTTGGACTTCATGAACACCTTATATTTGCATTATTAAGCCAACTGCATGGTCAAAATGTCTGATGGGAGAGGTAAGGGGCCAATGGTGGACGCAGAAGCAATAGAGTCATGTGGTACTTTTAAAGCAAATCACTGAAATGTTGAGTAGATAATTTAATGCTTCTGTTTCAATTTCTTCAACTGCAAAATGATATTATACCTAAGTACCCATCTCAAGTGATTATTATGAGGTCGATATATTAGAGAGCACCATGAAGATTTAAGATGGAAACCTTGAAGGGTCAGCGGAATTTTGATGGGTTGGAGAGAGGGGTTTAGGATGTATACGGCAGAAACAGTGACACAAGGAAAGACTCTCCTTAGAGGAAAATCTGTTAGTGAAGAAAATTTTATCATTCTGTCAAGAACGGACAGCAAATTAAAGTTGAAACTCTAACCACTTATGCAGAATCATAAGATCTAGTTTAGCAGAAAAGTAAAGTTGGTTGTCTCAATACAACTCAATATTTTTTGTTGTTGTTATTGGTGGAGGAGGGAAGCAAATGCGAAGTTATAGAAATGTCATTCAGGGTCCAAACTGAAAGTTTAGGGCAGGCTTCTGTACTTCCAATTCCATATCTATTTGTAAATGATGCAAGGCTAGCTGTCCCACATGTCCCCCATGTAATTAAAAATAGAATAAAACAAAGATATGTGTGTGTGTGTGTGTGTGTGTGTGTGTGTGTGAGAGAGAGAGAGAGAGAGAGAGAGAGAGAGAGAGAGAGAGAGAATGAATATGTAATGAATTGTATTCAGACCCCCAAAAAGATAGACACACACAAAGAAGTTTCTGTGGTGTGGCTTTGAATCAGTTAGGATGTCTTTATAGAAATCCACACTCAAAATTATTTAAATAACAAGAAAATGTTTCATACATATCAAGATGTCCTAAAGGAAGGCAGCCAGCAGAATTGGTTAAGTCAGTAGCTTAAGAATTTCCACGTTTTTTCCATTTGTCCATTTGGTTGGCCTTGGTGTGTTGAGTTTGCTGTAAGGCTGGCTCCCATCCTGGTAGCAAGATGGCAGTAGAGTTTTAAGGGGAATGAGGTTTTTCATGACCGGCCAGGACTAATGATAGATTAAGCACTGGGAGAGAAAGGTCAAATCTCATATGTTGCTATCATACAGTTAGTAAAGGCAGAGCTGAAAATATGGTAGCACATGGGTTAAATTATTCTCACAAATGTTGTGACTGGTATAGTGTTAAAAATAATTAAGTTGTTTACATTTAATAGTCAAATAATTTAACTTAGTTTTAAAATTTATATTTCTGGATTATTTTGAAGAATACAAAGGTCTAGCTAATTATGCCTGCATTTTCAGGTAAAATCGGCTGGAGTGGATTAGTTATTGCATGTTTTGGACACAGCGTTCCAACTCCAATTTACTGTAGCCTCATTCTTCTTTAATATATTATACCCGAACTTTTCTCAGTTTATGTATCCAGTTCTACGTTTGGGGAAATTACTCCTATAAAAATTAGTTTTTAAATATCACACCATAAAGAGCCCCTGGTTGTTTATGCACATATAAACATGTCTGGTAGAGGCCTATCTCTGATGGTTAAAAAAATGAGGGCAAGGGCTAGATTGAGCTCCCAGGTATATCTTTACAAAATCTATTATTAATTAGTGGTGTGACCTTATTAACTTATAATTTCTCTAGCCATAAAACTTAGCAATTGACACCTGTGCCTAACAGGAATGTGATAAACAGCTTCTTTAATCTCAAAGGAAGGAAGGATTTTAAATTCATATTTTATTAGTCAAGGAATTGCTTTTGTATTTATGTTCAAGATAGCCAAGAACAAAACAATGTGCTCCATAAGGTTTTCAGTTAAATATAAGCCATTCTTGTATCTTTTGTAAAATCTTTAGTTCAAGGATAATGTCTGTAGATTGTCCTCTTGCAAAATTTTTGTGAGGTAGCCCTATTACTTACTAATTGTATCATCCAGCATTGGTTAAGCAAATTAAATAAAGCTTAAAAAGAGCCATTAAAAACTTTGCATTGGATTTTTAATATTTTCTACACTTACAATAATTGTTAGAGAGCAGGACTGGCTTTCAAAATTGAAATGAAGCTTATTTTCTTTTTAATCATAAAATATTTCAAACAGAAGAAAAGAGAGAATCTATAGCAAATCATATATCCCATATTTGCTTAATTAAAAAATTTTATTTTAATAAATCAAACATTGCAGGTGCAGTTAATACTTTTTGTGTATGACTCTTTGATCCCATTCCCAATTATATATGCCTAGAGCTAACAGGCACTATACTGTATTTGATGTTCATTATTCATTCGCATATTTTAAACTTTTAAACCACATATGTATGAATCCATAAATAATAAATTGTATTGCATATTTTAAAATTTTATAATCACAGTAATATATGTGTGTGTATGTGTGTGTGTGTGTGTGTGTATACACACACACACATATGTAACCTTCTCCATCCATCCATCTGTAACTTATTTTGTTCAGCATTGTTCTTATGACTTAACCACTTTAATAGGTGGGAATCATTAATTTTAAATTATGTATGTTACTCTGTTATTTGGAAAGCTATGTTATTTAAGTGCATTTTCCTATTAATAAACACTTTCTGCAGAAAATTTAAAATATCACACTGCTTGTTATACTATCTAGGGTGCATATTAATAAAGTTATCTCTATAAGAAGTAGCTTAGTAACAAATCAACCCTTAGATTTTGTAGAGTTGTTTTTTTGTGTCATGGAATTGGACAGAGGGAACCAGGTGCTTAATGTAAATGTCAGATGCTTAAAAAGTGAAGATATAATTTGAAAGAACCAGTGATTTCTAGAGGACCAATATTGATTCCTTTTTACCGTGGTACATCAAAATGCATTGTGAACTCTGATTTTTGAATTTAGCTCCATAAATAATGATTTCCCAAGGTGTTTGGTAATTTGTTTCTGAATTGGTAATATGATCTTACCAGTGGATGAGCATAAATAGATAAAAGTTCTGGCTCATTTATTTTTCCAGGGCTTAGAAAATGTGATAAGTTTCAGAGGTTGAACCAACATTAGATTTCATAACCTAAAATTGACCATAACATAATTGATATGGGGCTCATATTTCAGACGAGATCAGGTGCACTGAAGGTGGTATTGCTGTAGACTGGGACTCATATTTCAGACCATGTTAATTTTCTCCACATAAAATGCCTAAATACATATGGCATATTGAGATATCAATCAAATATCTCTTTTTTGGACACTAGTTTTGTCTCTGAACGAGAACGCTGTTCTGACAGGCAGTCTTATTCAATGGTTCTAGTTTCAATTGCTCTGTAAATCTACCACTTATCTTTAAGCATTCTCATATATTCTTCATAATCCATATTGGTCTCCTGGTTGCCTCATCTTTTTCATTCAAATTAGATAATAAATCAGTCAATATAAGCTAAATCACGCTATGGCAATAACTCTCAAATCTAAATGACTTAAACCAAGGTTATCTCTCTTCCTTATATTTGTCAATCATAGTTATCTTCAGTTGTGACCCATTATTCTGGGTCCGAGGTAAAGTATCATCTGCTCTGTGAGATACACCATTCCTGTCCCAAAGGAAAAAAGATGACAGAGCCAAGTTATGACTCACAGTTTCTGTTCATCCATGGTCCACTACTTCCACATTTCATTGAACAAATCAAGGTCAAGCCTGCTATTCAATAAGGTGTGAAGGTAAACTCCTGCCAGTGGGAGGGACAAAAATATTTGGGAACAATAATACAATCTACTTCAGAGGTTGATTTCCTGCCAAGCAAGTATCAATTTGTCTAATTTTTGGACTTTTTATGAAATCAAAGTTTAAAGAATTTGTTAATATACAAATAAAACTTCTTATCTCTGGGATGTAGTTTAGTTGATTTTTATTTTCTTTCGAAGTGCTGAGAATAGGACATAAGGGTGATATACCACTGAGCTATATCCCCTGTCCTTTCCTTATGTTTTATTTTGCAACAGGGTCTTGCTAGGTTGCCAAAGTGGCCTTGAGCTTGCAATCCTCCTGCCTCAGCCTCCAGAATAGTTGGGACTAGAGGTGTGCACTGTAGTGGTTGGCTTAAGTTGACTAGTTGACCTTTATATGAGTCCACAGAACAAAAAGAATTAAAATCACTTTGAAAAATCAATAAATATCTAGAGGTCCCATCATTATGGTTAAGTCTAAGAAAAAAAAAGCATCAACTTACTAATTCACCTAACTGAAATGCACTGCATGAAGAAAAGTAACTTATTTCCACTCTACCCATTCCAGCCATCAGGGTACCCTAAGGAGAATTTCATATAGTATTTTAAGCCAGACCATCCAAATATGCAGCTCAAAATTTGATGAAAATCTTGTCATTTTTGTGTGATATCACAATAAACATGTTTAATTTCATTAACATAGATAACAGATTTGAGAAATCTAATGAAAAGGCTAAAAATCAGATTTTTGAATTTAATTGCTCTGTTAGGATATTTGTATATGAAACGTATAATCAAAACCTGCTTTTTTATTATCATCTCCCAGTGATGCTTCCTTCTTTATAGTACTTATTTTTTATATATAATTTTAAGACTTTTTTAACTATATTTTTTAGTTGTATGTGGACACAATATCTTTATTTTATTTTTATGTGGTGCTGAGGATCAAACCCAGGGCCTCATGTGCTCTAGGCGAGCACTCTACCACTGAGCCACAACCCCACACCTAGAGTACTTCTTTTTTAGTTATTTGTAAATAACTGGTACCTTGGGCACTGAGCCCAGCTTTCCTTAAGTTATCTTTACAGTAATCCCTATTTTAAGAAACTTTGGAAATTATTGGTTGGTTTTCTAAAAATGACTAAATAAATGATCTGATTTCAGGGTACTAGCTACACCTTAAGTGATATTTTGTGACGAGATGGTTTAAAACAATTCCCATTTTAGCTTCTCAATAATGGTCATGACAACTGATCACATTGCACAACAAAATTTATTCACTCACATGATGATAATTTTAATAACTAACCCAGAATGCCATTGCTGCTGCTCATTTGATCCTCACAACCTTATAAGGCTTATAAGTTTCAATCTTATCCACGTTTTATAGAGGAGGGATTTATAATATTTGCCTGAATATGGTTCTAAATTCAGTAATGGAAAAATATATTATGTTTGGCTGGGTTTATCAGCAAGGTCCAAGTTGGTCAGTTAAAGCAGGAACCCAACAGAAGAAAGGGAAGTGTAGTAGCAGAAGCTTATTCAGAGGTTTCCTGAATCTACTCTTCACATAGAAGAATTTCAAACAAAAACAAAAAAGGCTTAGGCAATTCTTTTAAGCCATTAGTCAAAGGAAAATTACTTTCTGTTTATCTCTAGGTCAACAAATAATAATTTTTCAGTTTTTTTTTTTTGTGAAGGGAAATATCTGAAGTGCATATAGAGGTTATATTATGTTCTTGAAACACTGGCCTTCCTTGTGTAATCTTCAAAAGAATATAGATGCTCAGGAACATAGAACTCAGGAACCATTCTCAAGTTGGAATAGAAACAAAGTTCATAAATTGTAATTTTTCCTTTTGATGGTTGATTACATCACAATGGCTATGGGGCCATAACCCATTCTTTGCAGGGTAGCTGCACTTAGCAGTAACAAAGAGGAAGTCTAAGAGCAACCCTGACAACCCCAGCCACATGTTAATCTTCTTCAACTGTAAACAAGTTGGGGGCTTATTTTTGTGGATAAAAATGCTTTGGTAATGATAGAATGTTTTATATAATGATACAAATAAATTAAACAGAATTGAAACTCCAGCTCATGCTTCAAATGTTATGACTAAAATATCATTAAATATAAAGTTATAAAGATGAAGAAAAGAATCAAATCAAAGTATTGAGTCATATTTATTCTATTTATAATAGTTTCAATTTGCTCTCTGTAACCTTTTCATTGGCTTTTGCAAATTCTTAGTTCTTCTAAATGTTAGAAGTAACATCTGTCCTTTCTCACTAGCTAATCCTTAAAAGCAGAAATTCTAGAAAACAATCTTCTATTACAAGGTAACCTTTCTATATTTGGTAAGTATACTATAAAGCTTTTAAACCATTAAACATCAGGAAAAATTTCATAGAAAAACTAGACAAATTAAGAAAAATTGGAGAAAAACATAACTGGATTTGTCAAGATTGGATGTGCTTGAGAAAAAGGTGGTCAAAATGGGTAACTAGTAGTATCTAAGAGATTGGGGAACATTAAGGTTTGCAAGACATTGACGTTGATGTTCCTTTTATTGAATATATCATTACTTTGATTAATCAATGTTTTTATGACAAGTAACATTAAGCTGTAATAAAAGCCATCCAAAATAATTTGCAAGTATCTTAACTGCACTTCTTTTTAAAAATGTGATTAAATATTTTACACATGATCACTCAGTCCATGTTAAAGAACACTAGAAAAAAAACTTAAACATGGCAAGGCTACCATATGCCAAAGGTCACATAATGTGTAGGTACACACAGGTTCCCTAGTAACTATCTAGTGCAAAATTCCAAGATTCAATAGATTACTAAATCTGGTGATCAGTTAATGTATCTGACATATGACCCTTTCCAAATATATAAAAATTATTCTTATTAACCCTTGGGGATCTATGCATTTAAATCTAATCATTTCAGGCAATTGTCTAAAAACAGTTTCTTTTTAATTCTGGAGTGAAGCGTATATGTAGGTTTAGGGAATAACTCAGAGATTATATGATCCTTGGCTCCTTTGCCACAGTTCCCGAAGAATAAGTGGATAAAGTGATACTGGATTGAAAGGTTTAGAACCAGCATTTGGATGCTTGTATTTTAAAACAAAGCAAATTTTAAAATAGTGAACTATCTACAATTTTACTTTCAAGTAAATTAGCGTTAATGGAATCATTGCTGTTCAAAATATTTTTGAAGAAGTGATATGTACTTTTTTTTAAAAAATATTTTTTAATAGGAAAAGCGTTGTATTCTGGGACTTCTCCCTCTTTATTTATTTTTAGATGTTAATGGACCTTTATTTTATTCGTTTATTATATGTGCTGCTGAGGATGGACCACAGTGCCTCACACATGCTAGGCAAGTGCTCTACCTCTGAGCCACAACTTCATCCCTAATTTCTCCCTCTTTTTACCCTACCCACACACCCTAACTTTCTAAATGGCTTAAGCCGCATAGCTGAAAGGATTTTGCTCATTTTTTCCAAAACACTTCACATCTGGGTAGCAGCCAACCATGGAAATTTTCAAGCAAATTTAGGAGAGGGATGAAGCTGGTCTGGGGCCTTCACAGGACAGGGGCCCTGGGAGTCACTTCACGCCGGGATCCTTATAGGTAGGGGCCAGCAGTACCAGCCGAACTTCCACGGCCCCGGCCAGAGGCCAGCCTCTGCCAACCTGCTGACCGCCAAGCGCTTGGCTGCAGGGGTTTGTGCCCACTGGTCTTCACAACAGCTAGAGGCCCCAAATTCCAGAAGGAATCCACGCGCTTCATAAATGATGAGACCCTCTAAGCCCCCAGTCAGCAGGCCGGTAGCCCCGGGACCCATGAGGTAAGGAGCTACCCTGGGCCTGGATCCCCAGCCTCACACGTCAGTTTGATTCCTCTCCCTGTCGCCCCCCCTCGCTAGGCTCCGCCCTCCGTCAGTCCCCGCCCAACTTTCAGCGCACCGGGCGCCGGGAGAAATTTGACTGCGTCTATCACCAATGAGAAGAGAGGTCGAAGGTTTGAGCCAATCGGAGCAGGAGAGGGGGGCGGGCCTCGGTGTCCTCCCGCCCTCGGGTGGGTGAGCGCGGAATGTCTCCGGCCCTCCCCTGCGCGTCAGCCTCAGTGCGGAGCCCTTGGCGGTGTGAGGAGAAGCGTCCACGGGTATCCTCCTAAGCAGCCACAGCGTCTCCAGCTGCAGGAGCCGTAGCCGAAACCACACCCACGTCGCTGACCTTTCTTCGTCTGTCTTCTTGCTGCCCAGCGGTAGACCGCCTTCCAGTAGGAAAGCGGCCGCCCACGCCCGGAGCATCCTTGTCGAGCGGCCGCTCACGGACCCAGAGGCATGATGCGACTGCGAGGCTCGGCGATGCTGCGGGATCTACTCCTCCGACCGCCGGCAGCTGTCAGCGCGGCTCTGAGGCGGGCTCAGCCCCTAGCCACCCTGTGCCGGCACCCCCGGGGCGGGCGCTGGCCGGCCGCGGGCCCGGCGACCGCTGCGCGACTCCACCCGTGGTGGGGTGGGGGCGGCCGGCCCTTGGGGCCCTTCGCGGGGCGCCTGTCCAGCTCACCTTCGGAGATCTTGCAGGAGCTGGGCAAGGGGGGCACGCAGCCGCAGTCCGGGGCGTCGCCGCCCGCAGCCCCGCCGGCGGCTGGCCCCAAGGACAGCCCGGGGGAGACGGACTCGTTCGGCAACAGCGAGGGCAAAGAGCTGGTGGCCGCGGGCGAAAAGTGAGTGTCTCCGCGAGACTGAGGAGGCCTCCTCCGGCTCTGGGCTCGGGCCCGGGGGCGGGGGTGGGTGCTGCGGTCGGGTGGGATGGGGGCAGAGGTTTGAGAAAGAGAAAGAAAAGAGATGCCGGTCGGCCCTGAGTCGTCTGCGCCATGTGATTAGGCCCGGCCCCGCCCGCGCCTTCCCCGCCCGCGCCCCTATGCCCGGCTCCCACTTCCCTTCCCCGCCCCCGGCGCGGGTCGCGCGGGTGGATACGCAGTGAGTCCGGAGTGGCTGGCCTGGCTAGCACCCAGCCCCGAGAGGCCGCTGCCGCGTGCTTGGCGCCCGAGCTGGCTCGCGGCTGCACCACCTGGCCGCCCGCCCAGCCCTTCGTGGGTGATGCCACACGAATATCTCCACGGAGTGACATTCAAGAGTCGTGTGTTGAGCAGAGCCTGTACCTTCCTGACTCGTCGCTTTTCCAGGCTCGAATTTCCACCCTGCCTGCCCTCCTTTGGTCTCTACCATCCTACTGTAAGCCAGATGTGGCAGTGTTCTTAATACTTCTGGGGCGACTCCTTCAGGCATTTGTAGAGCCATCTGGGCCACCGGAAATAATGTTTCAGAAATGAGATTAGAAGGAATAGGGTCACGTGGCGGAGAAGATGAGGCATGCAGCACAGACCACCTGTTTGCACTGTGGACCAACTTTGTCCTGTCTGGTCTCTTCATGGGATGGACAGAATTTTCTTTTTCTTTTCCTTTTTTTTTTTTTTTTTTAATAGTTGAATAGCCAAGATGAAATGTGACGTAAAACACTTCCCAGTGAAAAATCTAAATAGGTTTTGTGATTTAATTGTGATAGGATATTGACTCATCTTTTATGTTTATAGCAGCGATTTAATGAATTAATTTTTCTTAATATGAGAAGCAGTTTTCTGAATACTTTTATCATGTATTATAAATTGAGACCCCAGTGGGTAAACGTTTACTTGTTTGCTTTCTTTATACCCTACTATTTTTTTGACTTTATCCTGACAGAATTTGTACTGGTCTTGCCTCCCTTTTTACTTCTTTTACTGTTTCCAGCCCCCAGAGTACCTTAAATCAAACTGAAAGTGTGATTCTTATAATTTCAGTCTCAGGACTGTTTAATGTTTCCTGTAATTGAAGTTGACACCTCCCTAAAACATTCCTGGTTGAAGTTGTTTTCCCAGGCTGAAAATGTTGTTAAAAACCAACCAACAAACAAAAAAGCACTTGGTGATGGCTAAAATTTGTGGAATATTCAGTGATAATGTTTTTGTGCCACAAAGGAGTCTTATGCCCTTAGATACATTATTTAATGTGTTGGGTTAGATGGCTCAAATTCCTTTGTTTGTAAAAAGACTAGACTTTTGTTAAATTTGCACCTCTCTTATGTTTTAAAGACTAAAATAGGTGTGCTTAATCTCATCTGGGATTCAATTTTATTTTTAACATCAGATTTATCAGGCATGTAATAAGAGTTTAAATACATGTGCCCAAACTTCAGAGAAATGTAAAATGCAGCTAGCTTTAAAGGTCATCCTTAAAGACTGCAGGATGGGAACTACTATTAAAAATATGTCTTTGGTTCTGTCCTTCTTCAGTGACTTTAGTGTCCTTTATTTTCCTTTGTCAGGACATTGAACCACTTTTTTGGTTTGTTTCCCAAAAGTTTCTAGTTTCATTGTCTTTTAATAAGAAATCATCTCATAGCGCTAACTTTGAAAACACTATTTTGTCTAATGTGCTGTCGTCCTGTTCTTCCTCTCCCTTCTCAAAAAAGAGAAAGTCTGTCTATGGAAGGCTCAGATGCCCTGGGAGAATTGTGCCAGTAAGATAACCTTGTTTACCATATATCAAGGGGAAGTTCATGAATGGAGAATATGTTATGTCCCACCAAAAGAGCTAGTCAGGAGTAATTCAGGTATATGATAATCCTCAAAGCTTTCAATCAAGGATTTCGTTCAAGAGTGAATGCCAGCTGTCTTAAATGTGAAGAGCACTGGTCTCAAAGTTGTCAGGAAACCTTTTAATTTGGTTTAAGTTTCTATTTCTTGAATGGTCTTGTTTCCAAATGTAGCTTTCTTCTTTTGATTCCTTTCATTTTGCCTTTATGTGACAAACATATCTCTTATTCTGGAGGTAAGCTTCCATTTGATCCTATTATCTTTTCTAATGCTCAGCCTCAATTAGCAGTCCACCTGGAATGCCAGCTCTCTCTCAGGACTCTGTCAGATTTTGCAGTGTTATTAACAGAAAGAACTATGTGAAAATGAAATGAGTTACCATCTTGTAAAAGACTTAGAACAATGTTTGACATATATTAAAAGTTATATAAGAGTTTATTCACTAAATGAGAATAAAATTTCTTCATTTATTGTAATACCTGTCAAGGACATTGGCCTTTGAATTTCAGGCTCATACATGAGAACTTTTGTTTTTAGTTTCCAGAAAAAGTTTCCCTTGAAAATTTATTAGACATCTCAAATTATATGATCTGTGTTGTTTACCTTTTTGCCTTGCTGGTAAATAAGGTTGAAGTGAATTCAGTACTTAACCATAGCAATTTCATTGTTCATATAACTGGAGCAAGTTATTCTTACCTTGGTTCTGACTTTTTATTATATTAATTTTATTTATACTGTGGAAGGTGTCAGAATGTAAGCAGGTTATCTAATTATCTTTTTTCCACAAACTCTTTGAACTGATGTGAACTCTAGACTGTACCATTTCCTTCACACACCTTTAATCTGATTTAAGTTAAAATTATATAACTAACATCTTAGTATCATATAGAATAGTGTAGTGATCTTTGCTCAATTTTCCCTGCAGGTGTCTCATTTAATTTTGTTACCACCATTCATTCTATCCTTAAAAAAAATGTTGCTTGGCTGTTTTCATTTTTAAAAAAGTTATTGTGGCCCTTCACAGTGTTATCCACTTGTGATTCCACTGATGCAGGAAACAGGCAGCAGGATTGAAAGTTCAACCAGCTCCAACAACAACTTAGGAAGTCCCTAAACAATTTAGCAAGATCTTGTCTCAAAATAAAAATTTAAAAAAGGACTGGGTATATAGCTCAGTGGTAAAACGTCCATGAGTTCAATCCCTAGAAACTTGGGGGACTCGGGGAGAAAAAAGTTGTTATGTCTGCTTTCTTGGCTCCTCACTGGATAGAGGCTGAGGCCTTTTTGCTCCTTTACCACATATCTAAATTCTGAACAGCACATCCCTTTTTTTCAGCTTAGACTCTCATCTTGGGTGGATAATACCTCAGCTTTTAATCCAATCTGTATTCTCACATTTATCTCCATATATCTGATTTAAAATCTGCATCAGATTTAAAATGTGTAACCTCATATCCATCCTTGTTCTAATTCAATCTATTTGACATACTTTTGTGAGGTTAATTTTAGAGTTTTAATTTAAAATACATTCTTCCAGAAAAACAACATGGATTAGAAGAAACATTATAGCAAACTCACAAACTAATTTATAACATTCAGAAGCTTTGATTAACCTGCATGAATTTTTTTTTTCTTAATAATGCTTGCATCTTCTCTGTCAAGCAGGCCATGCTTAATTCCTGTAAATCCTTGAAGTATATGTTCTTTCTTAGTGAAGGATACTTGGGAAGGGCCAGAGGAAGGGGGATGAAGGGGCATTGTTAGATTACCTTTCCTTTAAACATTTTATTTTTTAATTAGAAAAAGTGATGTATAAGAGAGTAATTAGGCTGGAAAAATATTAGTATATGTATACTCATTACAAAATAGGTAATTCATGTGTAGTGCAGATTGAGAATATTTTATTAAAACTGATGACGATGCCAGTTTTTCCCCTGTAACATTTTCAGATCATAAGTAATCCCAAAGAGGTGGGAAATAAGACCTCTTGCATTGCTGGTAGAATTATAAATTAGATCATCTATTTTAAGGGCAGTTTGATAGTATCTGTTAAAAAAATACATTTCCTATTATGCAGTACTTATTTTTGCATATCTGTTCAAAGTCTTGGTATTTGAAAGTGTATTTCTAATTGTGCCAGTAAGCGTAATGCAAAACCTTTTAAATTTAAGTATAAAGTGCAACAGAAGTGATTTTGGTTAGCTTCAGATAGTATGGCTTTTATATTTTGATAGTTCATATCCTTAATAAATGGAAAGTGCGGGCAAAAGAAAATCATTGTGAGAAATGAATTATAGACTTAGATTTAATACTAAAACATTTCAGTAAACTTTGGATAGTGTCCATTTGACAGTACTGATAGTGAAGTTGATATGGATATTGGTAGATACAGGATAATATAGTTGGGAAATGAAAGAAAGAACCTCTTTTGAAATAGGTGGCAAATGCTTTGTGATCCTTATAGCAGTGTTTAATATGTAAAGGTAAGCGTTCTTGCAGTTCACTTAAAATAAAATCAAGTTGAAAGTTCATCTGATTATTTCCGGTCTTCTTAACCCTTCAGTTGTTTTATTTGTGATTTCCTCAATATTAATTTTTTTTCTAAGTCATGGTTATTAGTTCCTACCCCCCCAGTGTTCAGGATTGAACCTAGGACTTTGCCACATGCTAAGCTCATGTCTACCACTGAGTTATATACCCAGCCCTTTAGTTTTGTTTTAATGGCACATGAAAATGTATAAATAACTATATTTTGCAGTCCAACATTTACATTGCTTCTATTGGCCATTGATAATTGTATACATGATCTGTAATTAAGAAACTACATGCCACTAATTGTATTAATATTTGGATGAAGTTCACTGAAAGAGCAAAATTAGTTTCTGCATTTTAGCTTTTTGTTTTTAGACTTTTTATTATTTTATATAGAAGTTTGTCTTTCCCCAAATCAGCCAACTCAGGAAATGACTTTTTGATGAGACAGTAATATATGGGTGAAGGGGGATGGGTATGTTATAGTCTGGAAAAGGCAAATGTTACCTTGAAAAATTTTCTGAAGATATTTGTAGATTTCTTTGGTTTTGAAGAATGATTAGAAAGAAATCAATAAAAAGCTATCCTTGTGATATTTGAAGTGAAGCATTGTGACTATAGAAACTGAAAGTCAAATTGTAGGATTTGCATTCTTGAAGGAACTCAGTAATATTAAGTCCTATATAGATGAAGATTATAGTTACCTGTGCCTTTTACCTGCTAGTAAAAGGAATGCTTAAGAAAACTGAGGGAACAGAGATATTTCTAAATAGAGTTACTAAATATGAGCATCTCTTAGGTACATAACTTTTAGGTAGAGACACAGTTATTCCAGTTTTACCCTGGAATCTATTCAGGTATAAAATTGCTTTGGTTATGAAACAGTGCATATGACTGATGACTACACTTGGCAATTTTCTGACTACCTACAACAAAGTAGAAGTAAAAATGTTAATGTGCCTTGGCTTCCTTTGGGAAGTATCTATGCTTGGTGTATGACATTCATTATTATTGCTCACTGATTTCTGAAGAAATGTTGGTAGTGAAAGAACTGTTGATTTTGTATAACAAATAGAAAGTTGATAGCTTTAAGGACTTGGAAATACATTTTGGTCTAATTTCTAATTAGGTTTCTTAAGATATTAAACATAATAATATTTTGAGTGACATGTATTTCCTTTGATTTTTTTGGGAGGAGTTATTAAAAGAGTAAAAGCTTTCTGAAGAGCAATTTTTTAGTTGTATGAAGAAGTTATAAATTATTCAGACCTTTTAGGAATTTAGGCTAACAAAATAAGCTCAAGTGTAAAAAAAAAGGTTTTATTCCCTAAAATTTTTGGTACAATGTTCTGCATTTTGGAGAAAAATGGGGGAAAAATTATGTTCAATATTAATGGGATGGTTAAGTAAATTATGGTACATTGTTTTAAAAGTCTCCCATTTAACGATTTTTTCAAATGTATACAGATAGGTTTGAGGGATATAAATAAATGGAGTATTAAGCCAAAGGTTAGAATGCAAAATTTTCTATGAAGTATGATCTCAAGTGACATTAAGCTTAAAAAAAAAATCAAAGAACAAAATAAGCCAAAATGACATTAATAGTTGAAGTTTGTGGAAATGGACACTTTATTTCCTGCTTCCTTGTAGTTAACTCTTAAGATTTCCCATTATGAGTGGGAAACTTCTAAAATAGTGGAATAGTTGCAACTTCTAAAATCTGAGGAACTTCATATATGAAATTCTAAACTTGTAAATCTACTCTGTTGTCTAGTTTGCTGACCTAATATCCTGTTTCTGGTTGTATAAGAATAGTAAGCCCCATTACATTGGAAAAAATTGTGTCACAAATTATGAATGGATTTGTACAACTTCTGCTTATCATTATCCAATCATTCACTATTATCCTCAAACCTTAGACTTCTAAAATTCAAAACTGTACTTGTTATTAGTCTCCTTAGAAAATGATGCATATTTGTCTGCCATTAAAACATAGAGTTTTAACATTTCTTGTTCAACTTACATTTACTATAAGGAAACGTTACTATATTATGTTTATCTGTGACAGGCCAAATAGTTGATACATACAGCTTTGTAGGCTCTATGGTTTCTTTTACAACCACTAAGGTACAAAGCAGCCATCAATATAAGTAAATAAAGAATGTAGTTGTCTTTCTATGAAACTTCATTTACAGATGGGTGGTGGTAATTCCTTCTCTAATTGTTCATTCCTGCACTACTCTATATTAAGTTGTAAGGAATTGTCTCCTATTCTGATTGGTCCTGTTTTGATTAAGCTTATTCTCTTGTGGATTTTCTGTCTTGTATTAGGAACTGCATCTTTTTCCTGCCCTTCATTGTTTCCAATTTAGCAGTCCTTCCTCATTCTCAACTTCCATTCCTAATTATTAGCTTTTTATTTAAACAAAAGTGTGATAAAATATATGTGACATAAAATTGACCATCTTAACCATTTTTAAGGGTATGGTGGCATTCAATACTTACCTCAGGTTTTGAATTAAGAACCTAGATAATTAAGTTTACATGTAAAATAAAGGTACATAAGTCCAGTGTGACTTAAGTTTATGATCTTACTTTATCAAAGAAATTTATGAAGACATCCATTTTTAAACTCACAAACTGAGGATCAGATTTGGAAGTGAATTTAAAGAACATCTAATTCTACCCTACTTTACATGTTTTATAAGACTCAAAGACATTAAATTACCCAATCAAATTCGTACAGTAATAGATCTTTCCCCCCTACCCCTTTTTCATGTATAGGCAGTTTAACAAAATACATTGAAGTAACTACTGTTTTGAGTTCAGGATTGGAAGAGACCTTAAAAGCCCATCTTCCTAACTGCTTTTTAAATTTTTCCTCTTTTCTTACACAGGTTTTTACTTATTGAATACTTCCCTAACAAGAGCCCACTCCTATAGAAGGCAGCCCATTCCATTTTCAGAGCTGCTTTATCTTTCCTTGTGTGTAGCTGAAATTTGCCTTCTATTAATGTCTTCCTATATTTTTTAGTTATTCTGAATAAGTCATAAATAATGGTATAAAAGCGATTGCAGGACAGAATTCACATAATGTCTATACTTTTGAAGGATACTTGGTTGAAGAAATTTCTAATTGGTCTAGGTGTGGTGGCACACACCTGTAATCCCAGATTGGAGGCTGAGGGAGGAGGATCACAAGTTTGAGGCTAGATTCAGCAATTTAGAGTCCCTGTCTCAAAATAAAAAGGATGGAGGATGTCACTCAGTGGTAAAGTGCCCTGTGTTTGATCTTCGGCATCCTATCCCCCAAGATTTTCTTACTGGAAAGACTGTAGAGCAGGACATTAATGGACCTGATTTGCCCAGGTCCTAGTCTTCCCACTTGAAATAGGTGGACTGCTTTCTGGATTAAACTAGTTGTGCCCATCTGAACAAATTGCTATTGCTGTTGTAGAAATCCTGACCACTCCGTCATGTCAGGCTAGTTTTTGTGGCCTGCTATTGAATAAATTTCTTCAGTAAAGTTCAATCTAAACAAAACTTTTATTTAAAATAATCTCATCCTTGCTTTGTATAGGATGTGATTTTAACAGGGCAGAACAATAATTCAGTCATTTAACCTAAGTAAATCCCCTATTTGCATTTTGGTTAGATAATTTTCAGTAAGTAAAGACCCTTGTCTTTAATATTCTTAAAGAACTCCAAGTATGCCTATTAAAATGGAGTGTTGACAACTGAGAATAGTTGGTATGGTAGAACATCTGGAGTCCGGGACTAGGAACAAATCAGCTTTCTAGGACTACTTCTGGTTTAGCTCCTTAAGAGTTGTATGACATTGGACATGTTGCTTGACTTTGAGACTCTGTTTTTACTTGTGACCCATGGACAATAACCTACCTAAAATTACCTGGTAGGGTTTAGAGATAAAAAAGTAAAAGTCCATTTTTTTTTAAAGTAAAATCATAGAAGATATGAGTTGCATTTTTAAATTCAATCAGTGATTAGCTTTAGGGCAAAATGACTTGGCTGAAAAACATAATTTGTCACTTTGTCATGAATTCATTCTGATGTACAGTAGTATTATATGGCCAGCCATTATCAATTCAGCTTTTAACTGGCAGGTTTAATCTGCTAACTTGCTGATGGTTGATGGATATTTGTTACCAATCAGATCACTCTAAACTCAATGATAAACTGATTTAAAGACAACCCCAAATATCTTTTTAAAAATATGTTTTAATAATTTTTTTTTTTTTAGTTTTTGATGGACTTTTATTTCATTTTTATGTGGTGCTGCTTAGAATTGAACCCAGTGCCCCACATGTGCTAGGCAAGTGCTCTACCACTGAGCTACAACCTCAGCCCCCCAAAATGTCTTTTTAAGGGTCATAATTTTTAAATGAAGATAAGATCAGCATTCTTTTTGGTATTCTGTTAGTAGACCTCATTTTCAAAATTCCAGTTGAAAAAAATTGATCTTTTTTGATCATTTAACACATTATAATATTTATGGTAGACTGCTTTAAGAGTTCTGTGGGATTGCAAAAGAAAAAGACCCAGAAAAAATTTTGCTTTAATCTATAAGATTTTGAACTGATGGTTGGTTTTGTAATATTGTTCTAATAATAAATTAGGAACTTTCTTTTATACCCCTTCACCAGTCAAACCAAAATTAAAGGCATCTCCTGTACTGCCAGTCTTATATTTCTACCACAGTACTTGTCACATTACTTATCTCTCTAGACAGTAACCTTACTAGGCTCATCCTTCCCTCCCTCCTCTCTTTCATTCTTTGTGTGCATGTGTGTGTGGGAGACACACGCAACACACTATGAGAGAGAGAGAGAAAGAGACACTGTGGATTGAACCCAGGAGCACTTCACCACTGAACTACACTCTCAGCCCTTTTTAGTGTCTGCTTTTGAGGCAATGTCTCACTAAGTTGCCCAGGCTGGCCTGAGACTTGCCATCCTCCTGTCTCAGTCTCTTAAATTGTTGGGACTACAGGATTGTGCCACTGTGCTCAGATAGGCTGTGGGTTTTTTTAGGCTAATGGAGGGGAAGGATAGGTAAAAGAGGGAACAATGTGATGGTGAAAGGATCTTAAAGGCAGAAACTAACAAGGAAATAAGAAAGAACAAAAGAGGAGGAATGAAAACGTGTGAAACAGGATTTTTTTCATTGTATTTACTTGTCTTGTGTATATTCTATTTTAATTATTAAGTGTCATGGCCATTTTATGTTATGACATGAACAGAATCTATAGGGCACATTTGACTCATCAGTTATTTTTGATGATAGCGTTTCAAAGCCCGCTGTAATCTATTTTTTGTCATTAAAACTTAAATACGCTGGGTGCGGTGGTACGTATCTGTAATCTCAATGGCTTGGAAGGCTGAGGCAGAAGGATTGAGGCAGAAGCCTCAGCAACTTTTAGTGAGACCTTGAGAAATTTAGTGAGACCCTGTCTCAAAATTTAAAAAAGGACTGGGGATGTGCTCAGTGATTAAGCATCCCTGGGTTCAATCCCCAGAAACACCCACCCCCCCTAAAAAAAAAAAAAAATACTTCTGAGAGATTTCCTAATTACTGCACAGTGTCTAGAAGCTATGGTTTTAGCCTTTGAATTCTAAAAGTTAAATACATTAATTGTGAAGACATAAAGACATTAAATTTTGGGGAGAGGAAAAAGGAGTAAAACAAGAAAAAGTTAGCGGCAATATTTGCATTCTACTTGTTTACCAGACTATTGAAGCTAACTCATTCTCAGATCAGAGTCTTACCTTTAAAATGCTGAGATAGGCATTAATCTATTTTTATCAGTTTTGAAGTTTATTTGGTGAGCATTTGTTTTTAGGCCTGGCTTAAATTTTTTTTCCTATGTATAAAAATTGGTTTCTTGACCAAAAGCAGGTAAATATTTACCTTTTTTTGTAGCTATGGCAATAACATGGTCATTTTATTTTTTTATTTTTATTTTTTGCACTATGTACCATAGGCTAAAGAAGTGTATATTTTCTTATTTACATAGCTTTTAGGCAAAGCAAATACCATTTACTGGTGTGATAAATATGTAGAAAGCTTATTCTGCAGTTTTTTGAGGTGATAAACTTCCACTATCTAAAGTTTATCTGCCAACCCATTATCTGTAAATAGTTAGTTTGTTATTATCCACTGATTTTTGGACAGCTAATTCGATTTTTCTTTAAATATTAGGTCATCAGTATTATTGGACTCTGTTTAATGGCATTATATCAGTGCAAGACTCAGAAAACTTGTTTGTACCCTTTAAACATAATAACAGTTTAATGAGAGAACCAGTATAGTGTATTGGTAAACAGTTTGGACTCTGAATTCTGAGAAATAGAGATTTTTAAATTCATCTCTGCTGCAGTAGAACCTTGGGGAAGTTTTCTCACATCTCTGAGGTTGTTTCTTCCATCTGTAAAATGGAGATATAGCTACTCATTTCTTCAACAAATTATAAGTGTATTGAGTTTGTACTAGTAACTGTGCTGTATTTTGTATAATAATATCTCCACCATAAGATCATTGGAGGATTAAAGTGCACGTATAGCGGCACAGTATTTAGAACATAAAGGATCAATTAATTTTAGTTATTAAAATATTTCAGATGTACTTTTTAAAGTTGTCTAAGAGCAAAAATTGTTTCAGGGTTTATTTTCAGGCACATCATTAAAATTTTAAAATGATAATCCTATGTGTTAGTTTTTTAAAAAGTATGGGGTGAAATTCATATATTTTGTGGTTAACTTTAAAAATGGAAGTTGATGTAGCAGTTTTGAAAACAAGTATTAATGATATAAATGCCAATATTAATATTTCTTTTAGGAGAAATTATATATATATGTGTTTGTGTGTTCAAAGTATATATTTCTTGAACTAATTCTATTTCCCATCATCTTTTAAAATAGAAATATGTGGACCTCTAATAGTATTCTGCCAAGTAATTCTATTATGAAATAATTAAATATGTATGGTCTTAAAAAGTATATGACTAGTATATACTCTTTAAGTAATCCAGAAAATATTTAGACATCTAGAAAAGCTTTTTTCAACAGTACAAAAACATAATCTTGATAGTACTTAATGCTGTGTGACAGTTTTTTTAAAAAAACAAAAATAATGCACATAATTTTCCTATAAAACTTGCCATGATTTCTGTGATTAGACTGAAGTTGACTTTATTACATTCTAAATTTAAGAAAGTGAATATTTTCTTAATTTCTTTCTCATATTCTCTCCCACTTTCTTGAAATACAGGTAAAGTTCTTTCCCAAAATATTTTATTCATAGACATATTGTACATGTATTTCCCCCAGACATTTTAATAACTCGTGATAGGTGGGGAGGGGATTGGTCTGCCTTAGATCTGTTATCCTTTAATAGTACTATAATAGTTATGATAATCATTGATGTTCAGAATAATGAAATATATTTTCAGTTTCTTAGCCAAGAAGAGAAAACATTAAATTGGTTCATTATAATTTGCTTACTTGAAAGCTTTTCAATGGATAAGAAAATTTTCTTTCCTATTTAAAAGTTTGCTTAATCTTATTATCTTATTATAATGCTAGTTTAGTTAATTAAGATTTTAATGTATTTTTATGGCAGTTTTTTCTGATAATCTTTATGATTTGTGGAATTTGATTTGTTATATGCAAACCTACATTACTTTAGAAATAATAACTGTAGCTGCCATCAATTCAGTACTTACTCTGTCAGGTAGTGTTCTACAGGTATTAAATGTACTGAGGCAATTGATCCTCAAAACAGCCCTCTCTCTCATATGAGGAAAGTGAATCACAGATACACAGATAACACTAAGGTTACATAGCTATAATTACTGCCAGGATTCAAGAACTTGTGCACTTGATCTTAAGTTACTATCCAATTCTTAATTGCTGTCTCTCCCAGATTTCACAATCAGGTTCAGTATTTGAATAATAAAGATATAGTTGTCACATTAAAAAGAGTAACTAACCAAAGTGTTGACTCTTAATTGGACATTTACTGAACTCTGTAATTAGTATTGGGTGATTATACTGGACTAGGTATTATTACCTTAACAGATGGGTAGTTATTAGCACACTAGAGTTGGTTATCAGGATTTCAAAACCTGAGATTAAAAAAAAATTTATGTATTAATGAATCATTTTTATTTCGTTTTCAGTATGATTTCTAGTGCTACTTATTTGATTTTGGTAAATCAGTGTTTATTATGACTGTAGTCTTAAAAATATATCAGCTATAGTCTGGTTTAATGATTATTTAATAGCATACTTAGTTAAAATCCATTAGAATGTTCACACAAGGATTAATTTTGTATTTTTTCCTCCCCTTTTAGTAAAATAAAACAGGGTCTGTTACCTAGCTTGGAAGATTTGCTGTTTTATACAATTGCAGAAGGACAAGAAAAAATACCTGTTCATAAATTTATTACAGTAAGTTTTTACATTTTTCTATCTTAACTTTTTAAGAAGTTAGTAGTACTAAATTAGTAATAGAGTATTACTGAAATGTAGTCTTAAAGGTCATATGACATATAGATTCTCACTGACACTGTTTCTCTTATTATGTTTTCGAATTTTTATCATGCTTGTTTCAAGGTAATCAGTGAAAGAAAAAGAAAGAAACTATGAGAAACTTGTCCAGAAAGTGGGTAATAGTGACACAAATGCCACATACATTTTCAGGTCTTGGATAGAAGTTTTTATGTACAGGAATAAAAACTTGTAGTTGGAATAAGCATATACATTATTTGTACTATATATTTACAAGCTCTTGTTTTTTTAAAAACAGGCACTCAAATCTACAGGATTGCGAACGTCTGATCCCAGGTTGAAAGAGTGTATGGATATGTTAAGATTAACTCTTCAAACAACATCAGATGGTGTCATGCTAGACAAAGATCTTTTTAAAAAGTAAAAATTTCTGCCAAACCTTTAATGGTGATTTGCTATGCTATATGGTGATTTTGCTTTTAAGACAAAATTGCATCTCTGAAGGCCAGTGCTGCTTCCTGTGTAACTGAAAAAGGGGGTTTAGAACATCATTTGTTTGAAGAACATGATGGTATACATTAAGGTTCTATATAATACACTGGATAAAAAACAAACTTTCTTTAAATCTATTGTAAGAAATTTAGCCATGGATATTTCCAATATATCTTACCTAGAGATTGCATTTAGTTTGAATAGAACACATCCTTTGTCCTGTTGTTGCTTATGTTGATCTCCAGTTCATCTACATGCCTTGCAGGCTTTCTCAGCATAATTTCTAGTTCTTTCCATGAGATGATTTAGATGACATCATAAAATGAGAGGGCTTCAGACAGCCTTGTGTTCCTTAGTTGTACATATGTGCATTGTCTGCTTCCCTCCTTTCTTCAGTTGTATTAATGCATAGGTTTTTGGCAATTTTCATTTTCCTTGAATCAGTTAAGAACTAAAGACAGCTTTGGAGCTTAAGATCTTGACTGAGTATTGGAAGTTAAGTCTTGAAAATAATTTGGCATTCTAAATTGTATATCTTTATTATTTATCTTGATTTATGTGTTCCTATTAGTTTAATTATTGAAGATATAACGGAAAACATGTTTGTAATGGATACTAAAGAGTCAGTATTTTAAACTATTAATAGTTGAGTGGTAGCTAGCATAAAGCTGAAAGTATTTATATAAGATGTAGGTTTTGGTAGAGATGGATCTGAAGAATTTCTGCATCTACTTTGAAAGTTTATTTGGGGAACTGGATGATTTGTCCAAGATAATCTCCTGGGAATATCCTGGAATATTAACTAATCTAAAGGGATAAGTATTTAACTAGGGTTCTCTGAAATGTCCTGACATGCTGGGAAGTGCTGCTGACAGTTTTAGATTCTTTTCTTTTCCCTGGGAGGTTCTTGGTTCTTTTAGCTCAGCTGACCTTTATACACATCGACTTTATGTAGGTCCACTTTGCAATTGATGTTAGAAATTTTTGAGTCTACAGAACCTGTGTCTTTGTGGAGACAAGAAATTTATTTCTAGATATATTTGTACCTTTGCGTTAAGACATATTATTGTTAGTGTTCATGAGTTGTCTCTGTAAAGTACTCTTGATTAGGGTGCCTTTTAGGAAGTTATTTTGGCTTATTCTGAGCATAGTTATTCAAGAGATATAGGTAGATCTGTGGATATCATGGGAAACTGGCTTTGGAATTTAAAATGGAAGCAGTATTTTACACATTTAATACTGTTTAAAATGTTTTGTGTCTTATAAACATGTTGTTATGCTTAAATATGAAATTTAAAGCAATTTCATATTCTGATTATGAAGCCAGGAAACCACAATCATTTAGTTTTCTATCTGTTATTACATTAGAAGATAATAATTACCATAATTTAAAGTCTATGATTGTAATATGGGCAGTTCCCAACTTGGCAGTTGCTTAGTGGTATGTAAAAGCAAGCCATAGGCATAAGATTTTTCTTTTCATTCCTACAATGAAGTCACTGTACCTCTGAATAGTAACCTTTACAGGTCACCTGGAAGGGTAATATTTCCAGAGAAATTCCTTTTCTGTTTTCAATCATAAGTAGTTACCTAGCTAGTATAGCTAGAAATAAACTATCTCACCTCTCTGTAGTTGGGGAAGAGATGTGAAAACATGGAATTCATTTTCCCAGAGAAATAACATTTATAAAGGTTGGAAAGTTTGGTTGAAGTCAAAATGTAGGGACTTTACTTAAAATGCATTGTAGGTTAATGTATTTAGTCTTTGTATGAAATCTTTTTTTTTTTTTTTTTAACGGGGAAAATGACTTCTAAAATACCTTTTTTAGAATATAATCTATTTGAAAGTTGGAGACTGCCTGTACCCATCTATGTAGTCAATTGTCTTTAATGCTAATAATTCTTAAAACTAATAGAAGTAGAAATATTTGTGTTGAAAATGAATTATTTATTTGTTCATGCATTTTTTTAACTTTCTAGATATTGGAATTATTTTTATTTATGATAGTAATTATTTGGTCTTTTTGGATTTTGGAAAAAATGAATGAATGGTTTTTGCATTTTGTATATTTTATAGTTTTCTAAAAAAAGTTTATTATTATGTTATTTTACTAAAGAAAAATTTTGTGAGAAGTGTTTTGTAGAACATCCATGCACATTATAGTTGTTAAACATAAATATTTAAGTAAACGGGAAATAAAGTGACTACTCCCAGTTCACAGATAAGAAAATTGAATAAAGCAGAGAGAAAGATATCACTTTCTGAAAGGCATAAACAGCTCTTCTTCAGCGCTCATCTTACATGACTTCTAATTTTTTGGATAGATTGATGAAATCTATATTGAAATAAGTGACACAAGAAAAACCTTAATATTTGGAAACTCATCAGTATGCAGTTAGGTACTCTTGTGAGAGGTCATATACAAGGGAAGGCTGTTTCTACAGCTTTGCCAGCACCTTCTGCTAGAGGAAAAAAAAACAAAAACCAAAGTAGGTGTCTCTGACTATTAATTATAAATCCTCCTGTTGAAGGTACTGATTAGTTTAAAATTGTAGTAGGTTAATAATTTAAATTTGCTTGATACTTCCCATACTTGCTTATTTATAACTTCTTGAGAAGTGGCACATATATATGATTTGACATAGAGGTAATTTAAGATCAGAAATTATCTTAGTGTTTTTCTCTGAGAAAGTTGTTCTTTGGTATATATATCCTTTGCAGTTTTGATATTTGCAAGTTGAATTTTAGAAACTATATGAAACATTTTAAATATTAAATACTAAAATTATGGTAATATATCTTAGGTTAACATTTAAAGCTGGAAGGAAACTATCAATGTTTATATAAGTAGTAAATATTTGTCAACTCTGGATGTCAACAAATATACCCATAGGTTAATAGTAGAATTTATGATTATAATTTTTTTAATGTTTATAATAGGGAGATTCTTGTCAATGAAACAATAGCCTTTTGCATTAAGATTTTATTTTACAGTTATATGTTAATTTTATGTTGACCAGCTGAATATATATTCTGAGTTTTATTAATAATTAAAATATGAAACTTGGTTTTTAATTTTAATTTGATGTTTCATCTAGAACAGCTTGAATTAAAATATTGAGATTTTAAAATTTCTCAGTTATCAAACTCGAAAAATATTGAGGATTTCTACTTTATTTCTCCATTTATGATTAGGGCATTATTCATCCTCTTGGAATCTCATTTTCTTATCTGGGAAGTGGGGAAATTCTTTACAAAGTGTTGATGTTTTGAGGACTAAACAAGATGACTAGTACTTGCAATTTGGTTGTTTTTTTAAAAAAGGCAATGTTTTCTTTTCCTCAAAGAAGCTGCTATTATATTACTCATCCCTGAGGAATACAGTTAAATGAATAACTTCTCATATTAATGGTTTGACTTTAATATTTCCTTATAAAGGTTCATCCTGAAGATTTATCACAGTTGGTATTATGGCTTGACATCCACGTATAGCAAGTCTTCCTTTTTCAATTAAGATATTCTATTATTGAGTTACTGAGACTTAGAAAACTTAAGAAGAGTATCTTAAGCTCAGAGTAATCTATTTACAAAACTCTTAAGTTTGCTTTAACGTACAGACTTTCTGGCTTAAATCCTTTTTAGATCAAAGCAGAATATTGGTTCAAATAACTAGATTTTATGACCTTCCATCCACATGGTTTACCATGGCTTTAAAAGAGTTTTTAATGGTGAAACACTTTTATTCTACAGTGTAGTACATATTTTACATTGAGTAGAATAATGTAATTAGCATTTTTTGTGATTTAAATAATATAAAATTGTATGATTTTATGTGAAATTTTATTTAAAATTATACTTTATAAGAATTTTAACAAATATTTCATTGAAGAATTAATTTATTAATCTGACTAAATCAAATATGTTTTATCTCCAACTCTTAAACTAGAAATAAAAGTTTTTCAAAATATAATTTGGAAAAAGAATGTTAAAATACAAAATATTTAATTTTTTTTGGTGAAATACTGGGGCTAGTTATACAGAAACTAAGAGCTATTATGTCTGAAGTTCCTTAATTGAAAAATAAATAGGATCTTATCCATAATATTTTAAAGTCTTATTTCTGTTAACCAGATGTCATACTGAATGTTTATCTATTCTGGTAAAATAAGAAACTTGTTTCAGATGGTCCTTATACTTAGACCTGTTAGAATGCTCTGTCATGTTGTCTTTGATGCATTTTTTAGTCACATCTAATTTATTTCTAACCTGTTCATCTTACAAGCAACTACATGAAAGACTTCTAGAAGGAAAGAAAATTATGTAGAAAGACTATAATTTGTAGAATTTAGTTGTATAAAATGATGGATTTGTGTCTTCTTAAAATATGGGGTTAATATTCTCCTAATTAATGCTGTTATTACCAAGTATTAATAATTGAAAGGCACTCAGTCTATTAATTTTTTTCCTCACATTCTACAGATGTGTTCAAAGCAACATTGTCTTGCTGACACAAGCCTTTAGAAGAAAGTTTGTCATTCCTGACTTTATGTCTTTTACCTCACACATCGATGAATTGTATGAAAGTGCTAAAAAGCAGTCTGGAGGAAAGGTAATATTTTTGGTGTGGATATTTTCCTAACCCAGTCATTTAATTAATACTTCCAGCTTAATTTGAGGAATAGAGAATAAAATTGTAGTTGTCTTTTGCTAATTAAGAAATTTAAGTTAAATCAAGCTACTGGATTTAATGTTTGTTGGTTTGTTTTCAGTTGTAGTTGGACACAATACCTTTATTTTTATTTATTTTTGTGTGGTGCTGAGGGTTGAACCTAGTGCCTCCCTCGTGCACTGAGCCACAACCCCAGCCCCTTAATGTTTTAAATATTTAAAATGTTTAACTTTGCTATTCTGCAAAAAAGGAGCCTAAGTTTAGGAATTCTTTTATTTTCTAATGAGATGCCTTTTAAATTTTTAATTAAGTAAACAAAAACCTTATTGGGAATTTCTGCAGATCTGGTATCTTTGAACATTAAGTAGAATGTTTCTAGTTTTAAAAAATCTTCTAGAAGCCAGGCAAGGTGGCATACACTTGTAATCCCAGGAGGCTGAGGCAGGAGGATCATAAATTCGAGGCCAGCCTTGGCAATTTAGCAAGACCCTGTCTCAAAATAAGATATAAAAGAGAGCTGGGAGGTGGAGCTTAGTGGTAGCTCTGCCCCTGGGTTCAATCCCCATCACCACAAAAAAGAAAAAGGAAAAATCCTCTAGAGACAGCAGGTACAGCTCAGAAGCAGAGCATTTGCCTCCCTTGTACAAGGCCCTGGATTGGATCCCCAGCACTGTTAATAAGTACATTAAAATAAATAAATCCTCTAAATAATAATAGAGGCTATTTTATTTAATTTCCATATTGAAAGGTTTTATTTTGTTTTAGTTTTGGGTAGCTTTTTTTGTAATATAACTTCTTGATAATAATTCAGTGTAATTACCATTACTTATTTTTATTTGTTTGATTCCTAATTTGTTAGATAATGAAACTCTACATGCATCCATGATTGTAATTAATATAGGCAGTTTATTTAAGAAATTTTTTCTTCTTTCCTTAAACCTAGTCCAAGTTTTTCTTTGAGATTATCTTGCTTTTAGGAAGAAAAAGCATTAGAAAACATAGGAAGTAATAGCCTAAGAGAAGGCACTTGATTTCACCCTAATTCTCAAGTCTATAGTGCCCTTAGTTTTTAGGAATATTGTTATAAAAGATAGATTACAAAGCTTCTGAGTGTTATACAATAGCTATATGAGATTAGACACTTTTTATTATACCTGTTAATTTCTTTCCAATATTTTTCATAGGTTGCAGACTATATTCCTCAACTGGCCAAATTCAGTCCTGACCTGTGGGGTGTGTCTGTTTGTACAGTAGATGGACAGAGGTGCGTTTATTTCAAATCTATGAAAACCAACTTTAAGCCTTAAATTTTGAGTAACAATGAGCATGATGTAGAGAGGACCATCTTGTATAATAGATAATAATTCTGAGAACAATTTCAAGAAGATAAATAAGTTTATATTATAATGTAAAAAAACTCAGCTAAAACAGTAATTTTATGTTAAAATTTTGAGGTATTTTATCCTTCTTATTGACAGCTATAGTCTTATTTGAGTTTTATTCAAGTATCTACAGTTACCTATGCAAGAAATGTAGTCTTGTCAAAACCTGACATTGTTCTTTAATGAACTGACAACTAATAAAATTAGCATATTACTGGTTACTCACCCACCACTATATTTTTTCCTGATATGGCTGGCATAAGAGTTAAGACCATACAGCATAGCATATCCCATTATCTATCACTCATTTACAGAGTGAAAAGTCTGTTGCAAAATATGCAGGATTTCATGAAGTTCATGAAAGCCATGTTTGGGAAATGTCTTATTGCAGGCAAAGCTGCTGACAGAATTATAAGAAGGATAGTGATGTGATGAAGGCATTTTTAAGGAAAATGATTTTATTTAAAAAAGAATTAAGAGAGGCCCTGGAAAAAAATGATGAAGTTCTGGAATATTTTTTCAAGAATGACCCTTTTTTATTGTGCTAAAAGTTAGACATAAAGATTTATTATCAAGTTGTAACTTGATTTTATCAGAAAAATTATTCCATAAAAGAAAAAATCAATATTTTCTCACTCTTATTTAAAGACTTAGAGATGCAATCTTTTTGTTTTTAGGTTTGTTCTTTTTTATTAAAATATAACTGAAATAAAAGGTATACAACTTATAAGTGTGTATAGAGCTTGATGAGTTTATATCAGAGAGATTATTTTACCCTAAATTTTGTTAAGACAAGTCATATAATTCTAAAAGTTTAGATTTTATTTTTTAAGATAATGTTCCATTTAAAATTTTTTCCCTTTACTTATAAATTTTGATCTCCTTGGTGCATTCATTTTAAGTTTTTTTAAAAATTTTTGAGTGGTTATCTTAAACTATTTGCAATAAAAAGTGTATGGTTTAGCCTATTTTCTTTGAAAATTAGGAATCTGAGGCCCATGGTTGACATGATATTGGCAAAGGTGAAACAAGAACCTAGGTCTCTTAACTTCTAATCCATTTTTTCCATTGTTACAGGCTTTTATCCTAAATTGGGCCCATAAAATGTACAGATTACTCATGTTATTGTAACTTAGTGTCAGATTTATAAGGTTTATAAAACCAATGCTGTTTTTTCCAATGGGAATTGGAAGTAGATGTGATTCACAAGATGAGGCATTTATAGATAAGGTGTCAGAGACTAGTATTCAGTCTACACTGAGCACTGTTTAATTCTTAAACTAAACATGTTTTAACCAAGATGAATACCATCTAAAAGGACTAGTTCACTTTGTGACTGAATACAGGTAGGAGTAATTAATTTCAACATTACTTATTAATTTCCTAATTCAGAACTATTACTTTACTACTTGAATATAAGTTTTTGCCTTTATTTTTGCAGTATCACTTTTAAAATAAAAATATTTATTCTTTAATACCAAAGTAAACTTTGTGTTGAATTATACTTTATAAATTGGAATTAACATGTATAAAAAATAACTCTAGTTACGCAGTTACGTTTTTCCCCATTTGATGTTAATTATCTCTAAAATTTACTTTTACATAGGCATTCTATTGGAGATACCAAAGTTCCCTTTTGTCTTCAGTCCTGTGTAAAACCTTTGAAATATGCCATTGCTGTTAATGATCTTGGAACTGAATATGTGCATCGATATGTTGGGAAAGAGCCAAGTGGATTAAGATTTAACAAACTGTTTTTAAATGAAGATGGTAAGAATTACCTACAAAAAATATAAATATTTCACTTTTTTAAGTAAATCTAAGTAATTAAATTTTTTTTTTGCAGAAATTAAAAATAGTCCCACATTGTTTTCTACTCATAATAAAATTTCTGTGAAATCCATAGAGAGTTTAATTGCCTACTTTTAAAATTTTTAGGCATTTCCTACTACTGGAGAATATGCTAGGGAGAAGATGGGGTAAGGAGTAAGAATTGTACTTACAAGAACCTGTAGGGATATATCTTGTAGAAGAATTTCAAAATTTCTAGAATTTGCTTAAAAACCATTCAATGGAGGCAGGTGGGAATACTAGGTATGATTATTACTATGTTGGTGATTATTGCTGCTAAATAATTCTATTTGGCAAAGATGAAACAAACACCTAGGTTTTTTAGTTGGTTTTTCTTCCATTGTTTCAGGCTTTTGTCCTCATTTTATACCTGTAAAATGTACAAAGAGTTAACTGTGCGATTGAATTAAATGTTGGATGCGATGAAAGCACACAAGGAAATGAGATGACATGGCTTTATCCCATGTAGCAAATTGGAATACCATACTGGTGTTCATCCGTCACTCAGGGAAGGGTCTATATTGAACTGAATATAAATTTGAGGGTATATAATGTTCATATACTATTTACTTTTGAATATAGTACATATTTAAAAACTTCCATCATAAAAAGTTTAAATGGAAACCATTGAGATAGTGGCTGAATTTGTTATTGTGTGTGTGTGTGTGTGTATTTGGTCTTTCTCCTTCATAACTTAATTATTTGAAAGATATGTCTGATTAAATAAAGATATATCTGATTAAACAAGACATTATTTTGCAGGAATTGTAAAGATAAGAGAGGACAAAGGTAGTTAGTACTTTACTCTGATAGTAATTTTAAAACTAAACATCAAACTGTTGTAAGCTAGGTTATACTTTATTCCTATGAGTTGGTATTTGTTTTTTAATCTTTCAAGCATATGTGAGGTTCCTGATTGATAAGATATGGAATAAAGTAAGACTGAAGAAAGTAAGGACATAACTTAAGATTGCAATAACTGTTGTAAGAAATATACTTTTATATTTTTTTCTTTGTGCTGGATAAAAAATGAAATGTGTCTTCCTCTTTTGTTTTTTATTTTGAGATAGGGTCTTGCCAAGTTGCTTAGAACCTCATTAGGTTTTTGAGGCTGGTCTCATACCCGAAATCCTCCTGCCTCAGCCTTCTAAACAGCTGGGATTATAAAAGTGCACCACTGTGCCTGGCTCATTTTTATTTTATTATTATTTGTATGTGTGTGGGGATGGATACCAGGGATTGAACTCAGGGGCACTCAACCACTGAGCCACATCCCTGTTTTGTGTTTTATTGAGAGACAGGGTCTCACTTAGCTAGCTGCTGAGTGCCTTGCTTTTGCTGAATCTGGCTTTGAACTTGCAATCCTCCTGCCTTAGCCTCCTGAGCTGCTGGGATTATAAGAGGTGGTGCCTGGCTTGTTTTGTTGTTGTTGTTGTTTTTGTTGTTATTATTATTATTTTTTGCGGTACTGAGGATTGAACCCAGGGCCTTGTGCATACCAGGCAAGCACTCTATCAACTGAGCTATATCCTTAGCCCTGTTTTATTATTTTTTAAAATGAAGTTATGACTTATAGTTTCTTATTTCTCTTCCAATTTTTTATAGGAATTTCATTACCTCACTTTTTTTTAAACTTTTTTTTTTTCAAATTAGTTATACATGACAGCAGAATGCATTTCATTTCATTGTACACAAATGTAGCACAACTTTTTATTTCTCTAGTTGTACACAATGTAGAGTTGCACCATTTGTGCTTCTTCCAGTTTTTTAGAGCAATTATGTTCTCTTATCAATTTTACCCTAAACTTTTTACCTGATTCAATGCAGATTTGTGTAAATTATCATCTTCAGTAATGGTGGCATACAGAAGCAGTTTATTTATTAAACTCATTGACATCCAGGTTTAATATTGAAAATTTAATACTTTTATTCTAATAAGATAAAACGTTTTATAAAAAATTGTACTCTTGTATGAAAAGCAAAGGAGAATAGTTTAGGTGATTCTGGTGAATTGATTAATTTTGAGAGACATATTTAAAGAGCAGAAAATAACAAATGTAGGAATTTGAATGTTTTAAGTATTTCAGAAACAAAATAAAATAGGGCTTGGGGTATTTAAGATTTTAAGTAAGTTTTTTTGGCATGTACATGTATGGTTTTAGAAATATGATTTATTGGTACTATAATTTATATAAGGAAAAAATCATGAAAAGAACTTGGGATTTTAGCACTATTTACAGTAAAAACTGCAATATAAAGTTTAATGAGGTTTTACCTTGGTATCCCTAGACTTTTTCTAAACTTGAGTTAATACCAGGAGTTTTGAAAATAATGCTAAAATAAAGGCCTCACTAAGCCAGTCCTTCCTGATTTCTATATTGTTTCTGTACTCTTTGAGTCAGCCCAAGCAAGACACAATTTGAAGATCTTATTTATGTTTAAAATTTCAAGAGTAGATTTGTGGTGAAACTACATACTGTATGAATTCATTTGTGTCTGTGTATCTAGCATTATTAAAATTTTAAAAATAAATTTAGTAATAATGCCCTAATTTTATGATTGGGACAATAAACTAAGATTAATCTGAATATAATGAATAGATAAAGAAATTATGGTCGTTATTCTTTTTTTAAAATATTATTTTTAGTGATGAACACAGCATATTTATTTATTTGAATTTTTTTAGCTGTAGATGTACACAAACCTTTATTTTGTTTATTTGTTTTTTACGTGATGCTGAGGATTGAACCCAATGCCTTACACTTATTAGACAAGTGCTCTATCAGTGAGCCACAATCCCAGACCCTATTTATTTATTTTTATGCAGTGCTGAGGATCGAACCCAGTGCTCCACCACTGAGCCACAACCCCAGCTGGGTACACACAGCCATGCTAACTACTGTTCTAATCTCTGCTTCTGAGTTCAACTTTTTAAAATTCCATATATAAATGAGATCATGCAGAATTTGTTTTTCTGTGCCTAGTTTATTTCACATAATGTCCTCCAGATTTAACCATGTTATTGTAAATGATTGTTTCCTTATTTTTTAAAGGTTAATAATATTCCATTGTGTATACATATCTCATTTTTATTATTCATCCATTGATAGACATTTAGTTTGATTCCATATCTCAGCTGTTGTGAATAGTGTTTTAGTGAACATGATAGGGCATATCTCTCTTCAGTATCAGGATTGGATTATATTGGGTATATATACCCAGTGGTCGGATGGCAAGATCCAAAATGCACAATTTTAAAAGCATAACTACTAAATCACAGTGAAAGAAACTAGGCTGTAATTTATTCATTGTTATGGTCTCTTGGATTTTTTTAATTAAAAAAATGTGTGACAGTTTTAATGAGATAATTTACATATAACACAACTCATCCATTTAAAGTATACAGTTCATTGGCTTTTACTGTATTCACAGAGTTGTGCAATCATTATTACTATTATCCATTTTAGAGCACTTTCATCACTCCCTAAAGAAATCTCATACCCTTTAGCCATTATTCCTCATTTTCTTCTATTCCAGGAAACTAGTAATCTACTTTCTGTTCTTATAGATTTATCTGTTTGGGAAATTTCATATAAATGCAGTCATATAATATTTGCTCTTTTATGACTGGCTTTTTAAAATGATGTTTTACGATTTATCCATGGCATAGCTTTATTCCTTTTTTCTAATATTCCATTGTATCAATAATGCCATAGTTTGTTTATCCACTTTTCAGCTGGTGGAGCATCTGAGTTGTTTTCATTTTTTTAATTTTATTAGTAATGTTTCTGTCAACATTTGTATACAAGTTTTTGTATGAACACATTTTAATTTCTCTTGGTATTATACCCAGGAGTGGAATTGCTTTACATGTTAACTCTGTTTAATGGGACTAGTAATATAGTGATAACTTATATACTGTACTAGCTTTGTCAAGTTAGATAAGGACTTGTTCCTTAAGAAATAAATCACTGCTGCAAACAGATAAATTAGGAATAATGCTTACAAATAGATATTTTCACTGCTCTCAAGAATTTTGTGTTTGACATTTTTGCTGTGCAGTAAATGAGAATGTAATCAGTTGAGATTTGAAAATTCTTTTTATCGTAAGAAGTAGAATAGATAACATTTTGGTTGAACTTAAAATTTTAAGTAACTTTTAAAAACTGTGCAAGAGAACATCCTTATGTCCAGAAGTATAGGAAATGATATGATATACATACACTGTAATCGTACTCTCTTATGTATATCACTTGTGTTTCTTTTGTTCTGTGTATGTATGTATTTATACATAGGCACAAGAATAAAATACTTTTTTTTAAAAGCAAAATTGGGATCATACCACATGTGTTTTTCAAGATTATTTTTAATATATTGAGTGCTTTGGTGGGTATCGAACATTTTCTGAGCATCTCATGTGTTTTAGAGTTATAAGTTCCTATTACTACCTTGTTCACAAAGGAGAAAATTGAGATGGGATTCATTTACTTGCCTAGGGACTGAGGGCCACATAACTAGTGAATGTGAGTTAGGAAATTTGGATATATTTTTATATTATTACTTCCTGAATCTGTATATGAATCCTTGCTTGACTATATGACTATTAGAACAAAGTCCTAAAAATAAAGTACTGGCTTGATATGTAACTGATTTCAAAATATGAACTTCCTCCAAGAAAACAGTTACTATATAATAGACTTATGTTTAAAAGAGTTAATGTTTATGAGAAGTACATCAAAGAAAATAGTACTATAGTGAAATGCCATTATTGCTTTTATATTTTACAGATAAACCACACAATCCTATGGTAAATGCTGGAGCAATTGTTGTGACTTCATTAATAAAGGTAAGATGTTGATGTTTCTTTTAATCTAATAAACTTTTTGTAATAACTAAGGCATAAAGATGAATCTTGGATTGTTTAGGTAGGGCTATGAAAATTTTTCTCTTAGTGTTACAAAATTAATATTGTGGTACAGGGTTAGAATTTTGATTTATTCCAAAATAAATAATGTCATAATTTAAAGGCAAAATTTAAAGCACATGACTCATTGTAAATCCCAAGAATTAGTTACCTCTTGACTTGAAGATTTGGCAAAGATTTAAAAAGTCTGCTGAACAATAAGCACAGAGGTTTTTGTTCTTAAATTTTTCGTATTTTTTAAATTTCTCTTCCTTTTGGCTCTTCTAGAATGAATAAGTGTTAGAATTAAATCATTTTATTGCCTAATGTTTATTATTAGCATATGTAAGAACAAATGTTCTAATAGTTTGTGTTTAAGACAAATTACATTTACTATTGAATATTCTCAAGTTTTTCATACTCATGAGCTGGAATCACAGTTTTCATTTGAAATTGTTTCATTTGCTTTACTTAAACCATGCCATAATTAAGATAAGCAAGGCTTATTCCAATTATTAAGTTATGTTATTTTTCTTATGCCTTGACATTTACATTGTTTGTTTGTTTGTTTTTTTCTTTTTTTAGTGTTTGGTTTGCCTTAATAATTGGAAGCTGTGATGTTTTTAAATGTTTAAAGTGTTTGAAAATGGTTCAATTGTATGATAGATTTTTTTCTATCACACAATTTTAGATTTTGATTTTTAATTCTAGTTATAAATTCTACTTATTGATATAAATTTTATTTGTGTTTGGAACATTTATATACTTTCTTTAGTAACTGTGTATTTATTTCAAGTTAGAATAAAAACATAATGGCTTTGTAAATACATTATTATGGATGGGGGTACTTTGGTTGAATAAGCAATGTGCAAGGATAAATGATACCCTTGGCCCAGTTCACAAATTCATCTTAATTTGTATACAAGAAACTCTATCTTAACTCTCATGAGTCTTATAACTTTATGAGGAAAAACTTTTAAAATAGAAGACTACTATCTTAAGAATATATGTGTTTAGTTGCTATTATGGGGCAAATAAATGCTTTATTAACATTGACATATTTAATTCTTAAAATTTTAATGAAGTAGATATTATAGTCAAATATTTTTAAATGTAACTAATTTTCACAGGTTGTGGAAATTTGTCACTTCCTTCATTACATATAGATGTTGATGGCTATTTTACTAAGAGAAAGTTGTTATTCTGAGGTGAAAGAAACTATAGAAAATGGCAATGCAATTATGTGCAAGGTACAATTATGCCTTTAGGTAGCTTACATTGTAGTATGGAGTATACACAAGTAAATGGGCCCTTATAATTAAATTCAGTAAATGTTATGATAAGCAAGTCTCAGTAATAATTTATATTTTAACAAGTAACTCAAAAGTAAGGAAAATTATTATAGTATAATGTGTGTGTTAGTGCTTGATTTTAAAAACATTAGCATGGTTCTGAACACTTCTGGTCTTTTCCAGAAAACTGTCCACATACTATGATTTTACATAGATTTTAGGGGGTTCACAGATCATTGGAAGACCCAGCTTCTCCTCTAACACTGAAGAAAGAATAACATAGCACACCAATAGCATTTTCAAGAAAGGGCATATGTGAATGATTAATGGAATACTTCCTTAACTGCATGCAGTTAAAAATCTTTTTGTTTAATGATTCATGGGTTTAATCCACTGAACTGAAATGCTGCATGTGGTAATTGCATGTCTGGTCATATCATACCATCACTTCATTAGTTTCACTATCCATGTTCAGTTATAAATGATAAGCTAAACATTGAACCACATTATTACAATTAGAAACATGGAGCAATCAGAAACAGTTAAATACACACACCCCTAACATAATTGTGGTTAAGTTATCAGTAGTGCAAAAGTTTAACTGAGTCATCCTAAATTTGCAAATTTGATCAGTGATTTTAAATTATAAAAATTAAAATTTACTGACAAAGTCAGAAATGAGCTTTTGAGATATGAATCACTTTCTTTGAGTTTTTTGTTTGTTTGTTTGTTTTAGAATGTGTATCAAAGTGTTATTTTTTTTTAACCAAAGTTTATATAAATCTTGGAGTGTACAGCCTGAGTACAATCCTGTGTAAAAACCAACTGTCCTTTTAAAGGTCCCTGACCTTTTATATATTTAAAATTTTTTTGTAGTTGTAGATGGACAGAATGACTTTATTTTATTTGTTTATTTTTTTTTGTGGTGATAAGGATTGAACCCAGTGCCTCACACTTGCTAGGCAAGCACTCTGCCACTGAGATATAGCCCCAGCACCCTGACTGGGACCTTTTAAAGAAATAATTTGAAATTTTATATAAATACCTGTATGTGATCTCTACAAGCTAAATGATCACATTATATTTACCAATTGGTAATGGTCGGAAATTCAAGTAGTAAACCATAGCCAAAAGCCCCTTAGAAGTTGTCAAGCCTAATCCTCTTTGTATACCTCAGGAAACAAGAGTGACAGGTTGTACTGACAGTAGAAAGGGCTTTCGACTAAATCTCTCAATATTCTGTTTATTATTGGAATTTACTGTGCCATTTTTAACATAGGTGTTTTTTGTTTCACTTGATGACATATTTGACTTGAACTAGTATAGTTTATACTGTCCAGAAAAAGCAGAAATATGACTTTCTTAATCTGTTACTTATACAGAAGATACTGATTGTTGACTTAAAAAATGCATCTGTTTTTTAGGGGGTATATGTAGTTATAGAATATAAGTCAGTTCCTGCTCTCTGTAAGGAAATAGGACCTTCCCAAGGACCTTGTATTTTAGGGCCTTGTAAAGTATGGATATTTTATCATGGCTACTAAGTTGCAAGTTCTGTTTTTATCTCTTTTAGTTGACTTTAGGGTTGTTTGTGATTTTTTTTTTTCATTCAAAATTCAGGGCTTTATTATTGTGTCATTGAAACATTTGTCCTAATGTTACTCCCCTCCCAAAACTTAAAAAAAAGAAAGAAAACAAATTAAGTAGAGTCTTTAGTAAGACTCTTTAGTTCATAATTTTGTAGTATTGATATTTTTTCCTTGTAGGGTTGGTGGTGATCCTCAGGAAATGGGGGAAGAGGCAGAACAAATGTTCAAAAGGATTAGCAGATTGTGGAAAAAAGGAGAATTTGGACAGAAGGAACCTGTTGCATAAATTCTTAACTACTAAGCTTATAGGAAAACTCCAATATTTAAAATTTTAAACAAAGCTGTATAGGTAAATACCTTTTTAAAAACAAATGTCATTTTATACTTAAAATGCACATAATTTAAAAAAAAAAATAAGGGTTACAATACGTCCTCACTTTTTCTCTATGGTAGCTACTAACATTAAAGGAATACTTTTTGTTGCAGTCTGTTTTATTTGATGATGTTGATAATGTATGATTGCTTGATTTAAAGAAAAGAATAAAATAAATTTGAAAGGAATATAGATAATGTCTAGGAGAAATAGTAGTATCTTTATTGTAATTTTTTATCTTTTCACTGGTAAAAGTTTCACCTAGTTTTAGTTTAAAAGTTAGTCTGATAACTTAAGGGTTAGAGCAGGAAGATGAGGGCAACATACTGCAAAATAATTGTTATACTTTTGTTTTTTTTAAATTTTAGAAATAGAGTAAGATACATTATCTTCCATGTTTATATGACTATTCTAGTGGTAGTTTCCAGTTTTTATCATTTGAAGAACTTTATTTTTCTTAAAAATCAGAAATGTTTTTGAATTAAAAAATTGAGTTATTTTTCTCTTTAAACAATTTAATCATCTCTATGAAATATCAAGACAAGTTTAACTAATGTATATATAATCCTCCATTTGGTCATGATTGGATTTGTGTATAGGCCACATTTTTAGGGAGGTTTGTGACTCTAGAGAGTAATGGATGATATCTTGAACTTGGTAACATTTGGAAGACAAGATTTTATATATATGTGTATATATATAATTTTTTTTTCTTTTAAACTTCAATTTATGTTAGTGATACTTTTGAGAATAAAATACAAGAGAATTTTACCAACTGAATCCACTATTTTTTTTTATTTTTAGGGCTAATCTATGAAAACACTAGAGCTAGAACAATTTTTTTTTTTTTTTTACCTGTAACATCTGTTTTTAATTCACCTAGTACTGTTGAACTTTAAAGCATTTTCTGTGGCAAGAGTAAATCAAGCATATTTTATAAAATCATTTTCAGTTATCTCTTTGCCTTTTTCCTCTATGATCTCTAATTTTAGTTGATTTTCACCACCCTACTTTATGAATGTAATCTAGTGTATTATAAAATAACTCTGATTAATGTATTGACTTTAGTTGAGCCAATTCTTATATTAAATCTCTGGGAGATGTCTTTGTTAATAGTGATATGAATTAATTGTTGAATACATTGTGAAAAAAACAGTGTAAAAAACCCTCTCCAATATAATTATATAATTCTTCTCATAGATATTATTGAAGTTCAGTGCCTCTTTATTAAATTTTCACTCATAATTTTCTTTAAAGAATGTAATTTCTGTAAATTGATAGGTATACTTATAGGAAAAATAACTTTGAAATTTTCTGGTATAAGGATCTGATTACCCTTTTTACACAAACCACATGATTTGCTTTTAAAAGGCATTGATAAATGGATTAGAAATTTTAGTAAATATATATATATATATATATATTGGGTGGGGTGTGGGTACCAGGGATTGAACTCAGGGGCACTTAACCACTGAACCGCGTCCCTAGCCCTATTTTGTATTTTATTTAGAGACAGGGTCTCACCGAGTTGCTAAGTGCCTTGCTTTTGGTGAGCTGACTTTGAACTTTTGGTCTTCTTGCCTCAGCCTCCTGAGCCCCTGGGATTACAGGTGTGTGCCACTGCACCCAGCCAGTAAATATATTTTGCCCAATTTAAATGTTCCTGCTATATTTACTACAGATTATTGTAACTTTTTCAAAATTAAATTAACACGGTGTCTAATAATGCTTGTGTTGTGATCTTCAAACTGGTATAAATATATCCCTGATACATGAAGGAAAAAAGTACAAGGATAATTTAAGATAATTAGTTTCCCAATATGTTTCCATATGTACCTTTCTTAAAATTAATTTGTCTGTTATCTAGGTGTCATCCTGTTCTCAAAAACAGTCATACTCATGTGTCCTAAATTTTATTATGGTGCACTGCTTTGGTTTATTAAAAACCTCTTGGATACCACAAGAGGGAACATTTTGAAATACTGAAGTCAGTGGTATTGAGTATGTGAATCAGAGTAATGATTGATACGTCCTATTGTATTTCCAGTTCTTTGTTTCCAATCAAACTGAACGAGGATTTAAATGAATTGTCAGGTAATAGGAGTAGTGTAATTTTTGAGGATAAGTTATTGTGTGAATTCTGTTGTGATGAGGTAGGTGACTTGGTGAGATAACAGGTGTATAAAGAAATGGGTGACATTACTAGAAACAAACCTTTTTCTATTTTAGTCTGCTCATGTATTTTAAGCTTGGTTTTTCAACTCATATCTGTAAAAATTAAAAATAAGAAGGAAATTAGTTCCCATCTTACTTTATCAGTAGAAAATATTGATGTATGAATTAAAAATCAATGACTATTTCAAAGGGGAAAGAAAATACTCAAGAAGAGAACAATCTTATAAAATAGTATAGATTATTATTGACTCAATTTTTTCCCTTTAACTTTTAACTAAAAGAATTCAAACATATACAACATAAACAGAATAATATGACCAGCCACATTGTACCTACTCTTAGCTTATGATTATTAGATCCCCCAAATCCTAAGGGTAGGTACATGAAATCTTTCTAAGAGATACAGAGGCATATGTATTTTATTGACTTCAGTTAAATGCAATTTCCAGGGTAGATAATAATGGTAAATGTTAATCAAATGTCTTTACACTTAAGTGGAGCAATTTGGAGGAGAAACATTACTTTAGTCCACATAATCATTCATTATTCTATTTTGCCCTGTCTACATACTCTACCCAGGGCATTTTGAGTAGTTTATTAAAAATATTGTATAATGATAGATATTGGTTAATAGTCATTGTTTCTTAAAAACAACATAAAAGCAAACCTTAAGTGTATTTTAACTGAGTAAGCCACAAACTTGACCAAGTATGTGATATGTGACCACAGTTTAGAATTGAAATGGTTTTCTATTAAACATGAGAGCTCAATAAGGAAAACTTGTATTATTTTCATAGTGTACAGTTTAGGTCAGAGAATGAAAGTTCAATATAACTTGTTTACTTTATATTGATTAATTGTATAACCAGTAATTATCCGTGTGACATCCCAGTGCAAATGCTGACATCCTTTTCCAATCAAAGAGTTGTTTTTTTCTTTTCTTTCTTTCTTTCTTTCTTTCTTTTTTTTTTTTTTTGTGCTTTTTCTAAGGTTAAAAAGGTTTTTGTGGCTTAAATGTTGTTACATATTTTACAGCATTAGGACTATGGAATATTTTGACAACTGCAACAGTTCAATGAAGTTGGTAATTTCTTCTTTTAATTATTTTTCATTGAACAGCTTTGGAGTACATTTCTTCATTTAATTTCTGCTATTTTATAAGGAGAGAAAGCTTAAAATATATCAAAGGATGCTTTACAGAAAATATGTAGATAGGGATTACAATCTGACTGTTGCTAAATTACCTTATTCTTAAATTTTGTTAATGCCTAATTTTGATGCAATATTGTGGTGTTCTTTCCAATTATTGATTGTATATATGTGATTGCACTTCTTTCTTATGTAAGTTGATTTGTAGGGTTTCACATATTATCAGCCATACCCTCATCTTCTCGTAAGTGGAGAATGAATCTGGCTTTATTTAATTAAACAGTACTCTGGAACACATTTTCTTCCCATAATAGGACTTGAAAATATATGTTTTGGATTTTTTGAGGGTAAATATGTTTTAAAAACTAGTTGTCAAATTATTTTATTTTAAGCCTGTTTTAGAAATTAGAGATGTATTGTTTCTCTTGGGTGCATATCACCAATTAATACGTTTGATTTCAGATCTACAACTTACTGCTTTGTAAACTTCGCCGAGGTAAAATGAAACCATTTGGCTACTTGAACTGATCTACATTACATAGGTTTTTCCTAATGACATTTGCAGTAGATAACTGTCAGAAATAGAAGTGATGAAACAATACATCTTCCATACTCTCAATTGGCATAATGTGAAATACAATTATGGCTAATTTTTAGAGACTATGAAATATAATTTTATAAGTTCAAGTATTATTATAAAAAATGAAAAAAATATTAAGGGTAGAGCTTTTTCCACACTACTAAATGTATCCAGAATGTTTACATATTGTAGAATTATAAGAGATTAGTCAGTTTTGCAACATAACTCATTTTTTCTAACTCAATTAATATTGGTTTAAGGTTTTTAAAAAATATAAATAGATTATTCTTAATTGAAATTATTTTGTTTATATATGCTTAAATCTTTTTAAGGTGAAACTTTATTTTAAGTTTTTTAAAATATGAAATTAAATAGCATACATTTTATCAGATTATGTACTGTCATGACAGATAAGGGAATTTCAGGATAACTTGTGTATAAAATTCTGTAAATTTGGGTTGAGTAAAGATATACTTAAAATAAAGCATTCCCTTTGTAATTTTGATTTTTTTCTCTCAACATATGGGTGTTAAAGAACATGTAAAAATGTTTAAATATTAAATTACTTTAGAAGTATTTCCTAGTTTTAAAAGTACTAATGCATTGTATTAATTATAATGGTAGCTATTTGAAATTGTATATTATGTTAGCTTGAAACTTAACTCTGGTGGTGTGTATATTAACATATTTATATCTTGTTTCTTCACAGCAAGGAGTAAATAATGCTGAAAAATTTGACTATGTAAGTGCATTATAAAATTCCATTTTCATTCTACATTCTTTATATATTTGTTTTTGGTTACTAATACGTCCTAATTTTGGTTTATAGGTGATGCAGTTTTTGAATAAGATGGCTGGTAATGAATATGTTGGATTCAGTAATGCAACGTGAGTCTGATTTGTGGCTTAGGATTTTATAGTTGGTCAGGCCTCTTTAACAAAATAATCTAGATTATAGAATTTTTAATACTGCTTTGTTAACTTCTCCTATATACATTATGTTTATGTACAGTAGTATTTTTAGAATTAATGTGCTCTTGATCCTGGGACTTACTTTAGTAAATAAATAATTAAAATTTAATCATAGAAGGAAATAAATGATTTCTAAATTATATGACAGGGACATTTAAAAACGCTTTAAATGGTTTTAATAAATTTCTTATACATAGCCATAGAATCAGGAAGTACCCCAAGTTTACCTCAAATTACTGGCACTTATTCAATTTTCTCTTTGCCTATAATACCTGTCTCACCTCTTTTATCTCTCTGTGCCTAGCTAATTTTATTTTTACTCCAATTTGTTGTTTTGAAATTTTCAGCCTACAAAAAAGTTGTTATACTTATTGTTATACTATTCTCTGATTAATATTTTGTCTCCTTTTTTCTTACTATTTCTTTTTAAATAGTTAAAAATATGTGCATGTTTAGTGTCCCTCTATTTCTGTCACCACTGCTTAAATTCAACTTTCTGCACTTCTCATTTCTTGATATATCACTCATCTTTTCGTTTTTCCAGTTTTCCAAACAGATGTCACAGTGATCTTTGTAGAATGTAGATCTGACTAAGTAACTTGTTTGAAAGCCTTCAGGCTCGCTCTCTCTCTCTCTCTCTCTCTCTCTCTCTCTCTCTCTCTCTGTGTTTATAATCAGTTATACATGACAGAATGCTCTTTAATTCATTGTAAACAAATGGAGCACAATTTTTTATTTCTCTGGTTGTAAAAGAAGTAGGGTCACACCATTTGTGCAGTCATACCATGTACCTGTGGTAACGATGTCCATCTCATTCCACCATCTATCCTACCCCCCATACCCCCTTCCCTCCCACCCCTTTGCCCAATTCAAAGTTCCTCCTCTCATCCCATGCCCCACCCCCCAACCCCCAACACTATGGATTAGCATCCACTTATTAGAGAAAACATTTGGCCTTTGGTTTTTGGAGATTGGCTTACTTCACTTAACATGATATTCTCCAGCTTCAGATTATGTTTTGTGCACAGTCAGGAGTCATTACACTTTTTGGCATTCACTAGTCTTAATAATATGGTCCAATTTCCTTTTCTAGTTTTATGTTTTTCATTCTTCTTCCTATACCACTTCCCAGATACATCAAAATGTTTTCTACTCAATGAAGTTCTGTCTTTTGTACTTTTATAACTTTGTCTTTGCTGCATGGAATTTGCTGCTGCCTAGACTTCCCCCTGAAATCTATTAGTCCTGCAGGAGATCCATTTTATCTGTTCTTCTCTCCGTGAAACTTCTGTGGATTTGCTCAGTTGGAATTAACTATTGTACTCTTAGGAAAAGCTGGATTCTATAATTTTCAGTGTATTTTAATGATGACATGTTTGAGAATTTTAAAATTAGCCTCTTTTTTCATAAAATATGAATATCAGAAAGGACATGAGTTAATTTCTGTCCTTTTATAGCTGAGAAAACTAAGACTGAAAGATTAGCACTTAAAAGACCTTCTCAAGACCAAATAACGAGCCTGTTGACAGTATTAAAACTAGATAGCTCAAATAGTTCTGAGTCTTAGTTCAGTGTTATTCATATTGTACTTTTCTATACAAAGTAAAGAACATGCATATTTTTACAGAAAGTAAATAAATGTTTTTTTCTTCTAGGTTTCAGTCAGAAAGAGAAAGTGGAGATCGAAATTTTGCAATAGGATACTACTTAAAAGAAAAAAAGGTTTTAAAATTTTTGTTTCTACTTTAGATTCAATAAAATATGACCACACATGCTAAGAACTCTACAATATCCTTTAAATAAATTCTTATTATTTAAAGTACAGAAGTAGCTGGGTTATGGTAGTAGCCCATGCCTGTAATTCCAGCTATTTGGGAAGACTGAGACAGGATAATCACAAGTTAGAGGCCAGCCTAAGCAACTTAGTGAGACCCTCTCTCAAAATAAAAAATAAAAGAGGCTGGGGATGTAGCTCAGTGGTAGAGAGCCCTTGGGTTCAATACCCAGTGGCTTAAAAAACAAAGCAAAAAACCAATTTTTTGCAATCAAATTAGTGTTACCAAATTGTTAATGTTATTATTAAATTTTATTTATATTTGGCAGTGTTCAAACATTTGACTAGTTACGTAATGCAAATTCTGCTTGAGGTTTATTTAGTCCATTGTTTTAAAGTACATTGCCTGATTAGTTGATTATCCTTGATTATTATTATTATTTTTGTGGGGGGGGAGGGATTGAACTCAAAGGTGCTTAACCACTGAGCCACACCCCAGTCCTTTTTTATATCTTATTTAGAGACAGCGGCTTGCTAATGTGCTAAGACTGGCTTTGAACTCAAGATCCTCCTGTCTCAGACTCCCAAGCTACTGGGATTATAGGCATGTATAGCCACGCCTGCTACACTTGAGTTTTAAAAGATTTAAAGTCTTAAGTCTAATAACTTGATTTAAGACTCATCAATCAGTTTATCATTATCAGTTAAACTAGTATCTAGAAATTTATATGTTATATAATGCTACATTGTTTATAGGTTACATACTATTTTGTTCTCAGTTAAAATGAAACTTGTACATTTTAAACTCAATCATGACATATTCCTGTTTTTATATGCATGTTTGTTTTTCTGAGTGTTTATGTTTCTAATTGCCTTTCTGTTTTTCAGTGTTTTCCAGAAGGCACAGACATGGTTGGTATACTAGACTTCTATTTCCAGGTAATTTACTGTGATTATATGAACTATATGTATAAATAGATGTGACAAGTTTTGTAAATATAACATTTTGCAGATATCTTTGAAATCTTGATTCTCAGCCATGAAAAATTTCATTTTCCATTGACTTTCCAAAAAAAAAATTCCTCACAAAAGATAGTCTCATGTTAATATCTCCTAAAAATACATGCTTCAGAATGGAATAGGGAAACATTCTTTCAAAAACTTATGAAGTGATATGCAATCTTAGAAATTGTATTCCCTTGGTTGTAAGAAGCTATTTATCAGAATACTCATATCCGCGGGGCTGGGGATGTGGCTCAAGCGGTAGCGCGCTTGCCTGGCATGTGTGCGGCCCGGGTTCGATCCTCAGCACCACATACCAACAAAGATGTGTCCGCCGAGAACTAAAAAATAAATATTAAAAAATTCTCTCTCTCTCTCTCTCTCTCTCTCTCTCTCTCTCTCTTTAAAAAAAAAAAAGAATACTCATATCCAGTGATTTAAAATGTCTGTTTTAGCTGACTTGCTGTCTTTCGTAATCTTTGTTACTACCTTGTTCTGGTTTAATTGGTGCTCAAAGAATAATTGTTTAACTCACTTCTGCAGTGTCACAATTAGTTTTTTCTAAGTTAGAGTAGCTCTCAGTATTCATAGGGTAGCAGGGAGCAAAGACCATGCACATAATCTGATGTGGTATGGTCCTCAATTTAGTATAGCCGTACTATAATATGAAGCTACATAGTAGACTGTTATTTTTGATATCTAGTAGTTTACCATACTTTACTTTTGAAGGTACTTTAATTTTAACCTTTTAGTGGTTTTATAGAATCTATATTAGGGAAGTTGATAATGTATCAGATTTTTATTTGTTCTTTTTAGATATACAGATCAGTATATTTTGACATATTTATATAAATGTGAAGTGCATCTTATTCTAGTCAGGATCCCAGTCTTGTGGTGTTGTGGCGATTCACTGTGGTATTTTCAATATATTTCCTTTTCTTAGGAAAATTATATCAGATTCATTCCACTTCTTTCCTATTCCTGTTCCCTCTCCCTTCCCTTCATTCCCCTTTGTCTAATCCACTGAACTTCTATTCTCCGCCTCCCCCTTATAGTATGTTAGCATCCGCATATCAGAGAGAACATTCAACCTTTGGTTTCTTAAGATTAGCTTATTTTGCTTAGCATAATACTCTACAGATCCATCCATTTACCAGCAAAAGTCATAGTCATTCTTTTTTTTTTTTTTAAATGACTGAGTCATACTCCATTGTGTATATATACCACATTTTCTTTATACATTCATCTGTTGAAAGGCACCTAGGTTGGTTGCATAGCTTAGCTTTTGTGAATTGAGCTGCTATAAACATTGATGTGGCTGCGTTACTGTAGTATGCTGATCTTAAGTCCTTTGGGTATATACTGAGGAGTAGGATAACTGGGTCAAATGGTGTTTCCACTCCATTTTTTCCTGAGGAATCTCCATACTGCTTTCTGTAGTGATTGTACCAATTTGCAGTCTCACCATCAATGTTTGAGTATACCCTTTTTCCCACATTCTCACCAACATTTATTGGTACATGTATTCTTGATTGTTGCTGTTTTGATGGGAGTGAGATGAAATATCGGTGTAATTTTAATTTGCATTTCTCTAATTGCTAGATTTTGATGGAAGTACAGGTCTTCATTTGTCATCTGCCCAATGTGAAATGCCATGAATTGAGAATCCAGAATCAATATAAAATTCAAGGTCTATCTTGACTTTGTTAGTCATATAATTCAGTTTCAGTTACTGGGTCCTCATTTCATTTTCTAACATATTCCTGACCTAAATATATTGAAGATAACATAGGATGATATGGGTGAAATGCCTTTGAAACTTATAAAGTCTTATGTGAAATATAGTATCACTCTTTTCATTTATTTATTTATTTACATGCAGTGCTGAGAATTGAACCTAGTGCCTTACACATGCTAGGCAAGCACTGTACCACTGAGCCACAATCCCAGCCCATTATTTTTATTCTTATCCAATAATCTTTACTTTTTTCCCAGCCCATATAAATTTTTTTCTATCAGTTAATGTTTCTTTTCCTTTAGAATATGTATTTGATTTTTGGATATTATAGCTTAGGTGCTACTAATCTACTGTGAAATTTCTATACTTAGGGCAAAAATCCAGAGTTAATCATAGAAGACTAACTAACTGTTTTAGAAAAGTGATGCATCTGATTACGTGAACATCCATCAAGTTATCAGGAGAATATTCTTAAATTGGCATTTGTCAAATTAGGGGAATGTCACTTTACAACAAACAATTCCAATTAATACTAAGTATAAATTAGAAAATGATCATTGGAACTTAAATCTTATTTCACTTAGAAAGCCTTTTATAATTAATCAACCTGTAGTTTTTTTCTAGGGCAGTGTAGTAAGTAGATTTTGTAGTTTTGGAGAAATAGGGAAATTGTGTTAACATTAAAGGGAGAAAGTAAAAGTTGATCAAAAACTGATTCTCAATCAGAGCTATACAAACTGTGTTCCAATTCACTGTAATTAATTTTATTTCTTGCTGTTTCCAAGCTCCTTTATACTTCTTGTAGATCTTGCAGTATGCCTGAAGAAAGTTTTAGAATTTGAGGATCCAATCTTTTCTTCCTTCTTGTCTTTCCACTTTTTCCCACAATCTTGATTGTTATCATTAAAAAATAAAACATTGAGGAATTTATTATTTTAGTTTTATGGGTAAATTTGGGTTTGATATAGTAAACTATTTTTATTAGATTATATTTAAATGCAAAAAAATTGTCCAGGTGTACCTAGCTTTTTCTTTTTTCATTCATCACAATATATCTATCTCCCATAGTAAATATCAAATAAATATAAGTGATCTAAAGATAACATTATAGTTTAGGCTCACAGAGCATTCATGCTATAGCTCTCACATATTCTTCCTTTTGGTCCTTTGCATGTTGCTGTATAAATGGGGATGTTGAGCTTTCTTGTGTAGATGAAATGTCAGGCAGTTTTGCATTCCCCCCCCCCCCAAAGTAGTAATTTCTCATGTAGAGGTTGTTTGTCATAATATGTTGTATATTGCTTTTTCTTAAAAATGTTAACTTGACTTATTTTTTCCTATTGTGTTAAAAATAATTATGCTTACATAATCCATTACATAATTAATAGTGAATAGATTTGAATCTTACATAAGACAGTAATAAATCTTAGTGTTTAGGAACAGACCCCTTCTAACCTTGTTCTGCCATTAAAACTCTGAATAATTTTGGGCAAATCAGGATATATCTTAAAGGGGCTAGAACTTTAGTCAGTTAAAATCTTTGGAATATCAATAGGTTACATTAAAGTTATCCCTTTGAAAGAAATATTTCAGAGATGTATGAAATACCAGATAAAATAGATGATCTTAGAAAATAAAAATAGTAATAGCCTGAATATTCAGAATTCTTTTTTGTTTGTTTTAGCTGTGCTCTATAGAAGTGACTTGTGAATCCGCCAGTGTGATGGCTGCAACACTGGCTAACGGTGGTTTCTGCCCAATTACTGGTGAAAGAGTACTGAGTCCTGAAGCAGTTCGAAATACACTGAGTTTGATGCATTCCTGTGGCATGTATGATTTCTCAGGGCAATTTGCTTTCCATGTGAGTAGTTGTTTATTAATTTTCTCCAGCAAGAATCTAGTCTGGAATTTTTTTAAGCAGTTTGAACTTTGCCTCTAAAGCTGTATATTAATTTTTGAAAGAGAGGCTTATTTTCAAGGTTAATTTGTTACAAATTGGTAAGAAATAGAGTTAAAATAGTAGTCTATCAGATGTTCTTAAGAACTTGGAAGTTTAATTTAAAGAACCTCATAGCTTCTGCTTGTAAAGCATTTCTACATTTAAGGTTAGTACAGACTTTCTTTACTATTATTTGTCATTGTTTAGCATTATAGTGACTGCATTCCGAAAGTTCAAAAGGAATACATAGATGGGATGTTTAACCTCTTTTGTTACAGCCGTAGATGTTTTAAAGGGCTTAAAGTATATTAAAATTAAAGCTTAAAAATATACTCCTTTAAGTTCTATTGTGCATTTGCCAGTGTGAAACATATGGACCTTTCTTATTTGATCTTGCTTATATTATGTCGTAATGCAGTCCTAAAAATTTTTTTGGGAGGGGGAGTTTCAAGTATGCTAAAATAGAGAAATGGATTTAATGTTACCTATCATTCACTTTCAGTAATTATAAATACATGACTAATCTTGTTTCATCTGTGTACATATCTACTTTCCCATCCTTATCATATTCCAGTATATAAATCCAAATAATAAAGACCCTTAATAAAATATATGAGTACCATTAGGGGGCTGGGGTTGTAGCTCAGTGGTAGAGTGCCTGCCTTACATGTGTGAGGCCCTGGGTCAATCCTCAGCACCACATAAAAATAAATAAATAAAGATATTATGTCCCCCCAAAAAGAGTTTTATTTTTTTTAAATACTATTATTACATATTTAAAAACTTAAATATTACATATAAAAACATTATCTTTAATCAGTATTAAAGTTAATATGAAGATATTTAGTTTTCAGATTTCCTGGGTTATTTTATATTATGATTATATTATTTTACAATTTGTTTGACTTGGGATGCAAATAATGACCATATATTGTGATTGGTTGTATGGCCATTTATTTTCTTTTAATCTATAGGTCTCTCCATGGTCTCTCTTTTTCTCATTATTTTTGGTTGGGTCATTTATCCTGTACAGCCTTTCTTGGTCTAGATTTTATTCATTACATATGTTCCATTGTGCTTTGTAGTTCCTGTGAATTGTTTTATCCAATTCAGATGGTTTCCATTGGCTTGTTTTATTTGGTTTTGTGCAAGATTATCTCATTGGTATAATTTTATCAAGAAGTGCTTAATGTCTGAATGTTAGTAAGCCATTAATAAATGCTGCACTGATGAAACTAATTTTTCTTTTATCATAATTGTTGTCCAGTTTTTGCATAATGTGGACAAACTTTCTGAAGAGGATTGATTTGAATTACTTTTTATTTCTAAGATCTTCCTCTGAAAGTATAACATAGGAAAATCTTTTAAGAAGATAATAATTTCTCATTATTTTCAGGTTAGACAATGTTTTTGGAAATAACTTTTGATATATAAAGCATACATTTTTATTTTAGAACAATTAAAAAAATCTTGAAGAAGAATAAAATTAAAACCTGTGGATCATAGTTTATATGTAACCACTTTAACTCCTTAGACTATGTCTTTCAAAATTTTTTCTATATTTTACTGTATTCCAAACATTTTTATAGTTTGTCATTTATTTGCTGTATTTACAAACATGTTGATCAATGTTTATCTATGATATTTTAAGTGTTGAAATTCTCTTGTATGGATATATGCCATATATTTTTTTTAAATCAGTTCCTTTATTATTGAACATAACATTTCTTATTTTCAAATGTTTACATGAATTTTTAGGTTGGTCTTCCTGCAAAATCTGGAGTTGCTGGGGGAATTCTTTTAGTTGTCCCCAATGTCATGGGCATGATGTGCTGGTCTCCTCCTCTGGACAAGATGGGCAACAGTGTTAAAGGAATTCACTTCTGTCATGTAAGCATTCTTAATGAAAATAATGACCATACAAGTTAAGCTACCCAGTGATTTTATTTTTTTACCTATTTTCCATAGTTTTCACTTTTGGTATTCTGCCTGCCTATGTGACAGTTGCTGGGTAGCCATGGAAATACTGACGGAGGAGCTTCAAGTTGCACTACCAGACAGCTCCTTTTTAATTATTCTCACAAAAAAATTACATTTGATAGATGCTTATGTTTTAATTTTCTTGGTTATAATTGGTTTTCCAAAACCCAGAAAATATACAGAGAAGTAGTTTAAAACCAAAGATTTTAATTAAAATTTATTGTATTATTAATACACAGAGTTGACTTACTTATTACCTACCTTTCTTTTTTTTTTTTTTTTGAAGAAATAAGCACTGCAAATTAAAATTAAGATAAATTTTTAAAAGTTGTACTACTTTTGATTAGTTCAGTATTTTATTGTCACCTAATTCTCATTATTATTTCATGTTATTATTTTACTTACATATATTACTTTCTAGAGTCCATGTTAAGTACAATAATTTTTGGTTTTTATTTTTTATTATTTTTTTAAATTTTATTTATTTTTTTATTGGTTGTTCACAACATTACAAAGCTCTTGACATATCATATTTCATACATTAGATTGAAGTGGGTTATGAACCCCCAATTTTACCCCAAATGCAGATTTCAGAATCATGTCGGTTACACATCCACAATTTTACATAATGCCCTATTAGTAATTGTTGTATTCTGCTACCTTTCCTATCCCCTACTATCCCCCCTCCCTTTCCCTCCCATCTTCTCTCTCTACCCCATCTACTGTAATTCATTTCTCTCCTTGTTTATTTTCCCATTCCCCTCACAACCTCTTATATGTAATTTTGTATAGCAATGAGGGTCTCCCTTCATTTCCATGCAATTTCCCTTTTCTCTCCCTTTCCCTCCCATCTCATGTCTCTGTTTAATGTTACTCTTTTCTTCCTACTCTTCCTCCCTGCTCTGTTCATAGTTGCTCTCATTATATCAAAGAAGACATTTGGTATTTGTTTTTTAGGGATTGGCTAGCTTCACTAAGCATAATCTGCTCTAGTGCCATCCATTTCCCTGCAAATTCTATGATTTTGTCATTTTTTAGTGCTGCATGGTACTCCATTGTGTATAGATGCCACATTTTTTTTATCCATTCATCTATTGAAGGGCATCTGGGTTGGTTCCACAGTCTAGCTATTGTGAATTGTGCTGCTATGAACATCGATGTGGCAGTATCCCTGTAGCATGCTCTTTTAAGGTCTTCAGGGAATAGTCCGAGAAGGGCAATAGCAGGGTCAAATGGTGGTTCCATTCCCAGCTTTCCCAGGAATCTCCAAACAGCTTTCCAAATTGGCCACACCAATTTGCAGTCCCACCAGCAATGTACAAGTGTACCCTTTTCTCCACATCCTCGCCAGCACTTGTTGTTGTTTGACTTCATAGTGGCTGCCAATCTTACTGGAGTGAGATGGTATCTTAGGGTGGTTTTGATTTGCATTTCTCTGACTGCTAGAGATGGTGAGCATTTATTCATGTACTTGTTGATTGATTGTATATCCTCCTCTGAGAAGTGTCTGTTCAGGTCCTTGGCCCATTTGTTGATTGGGTTATTTGTTATCTTATTGTCTAATTTTTTGAGTTCTTTGTATACTCTGGATATTAGGGCTCTATCTGAAGTGTGAGGAGTAAGATTTGTTCCCAGGATGTAGGCTCCCTATTTACCTCTCTTATTGTTTCTCTTGCTGAGAAAAAACTTTTAAGTTTAATTAAGTCCCATTTGTTGATTCTTGTTATTAACTCTTGTGCTATGGGTGTCCTATTAAGGAATTTGGAGCCCGACCCCACAATATGTAGATCATAGCCAACTTTTTCTTCTATCAGACGCAGAGTCTCTGATTTGATATCAAGCTCCTTGATCCATTTTGAGTTAACTTTTGTGCATGGCGAGAGAAAGGGATTCAGTTTCATTTTGTTGCATATGGATTTCCAGTTTTCCCAACACCATTTGTTGAAGATGCTATCCTTCTTCCATTGCATGCTTTTAGCCCCTTTATCAAATATAAGATAGTTGTAACTTTGTGGATTAGTCTCTGTGTCCTCTATTCTATACAATTGGTCCACCCGCCTGTTTTGGTACCAGTACCATGCCGTTTTTGTCACTATTGCTCTGTAATATAGTTTGAAATCTGGTATCGCTATACCGTCGCGTCTGATTCACACTTCCTGCTTAGAATTGCTTTTGCTATTCTGGGTCTTTTATTTTTCCATATGAATTTCATGATTGCTTTATCTATTTCTACAAGAAATGCCGTTGGGATTTTGATTGGCATTGCATTAAACCTATAGAGAACTTTTGGTAATATCGCCATTTTGATGATGTTAGTTCTGCCTATCCATGAACAGGGTATATTTTTCCATCTTCTAAGATCTTCTTCTACTTCTCTCTTTAGGGTTCTGTAGTTTTCATTGTATAAATCTTTCACCTCTTTTGTTAGGTTGATTCCCAAGTATTTTATTTTTTTTTGAGGATATTGTGAATGGAGTGTTTTTCCTCATTTCCGTTTCAGAAGTTTTGTCGCTGATATGCAGAAATGCCTTTGATTTATGCGTGTTGATTTTATATCCTGCCACTTTGCTGAATTCATTTATTAGTTCTAGTAGTTTCTTTGTAGACCCTTTTGGGTCTTCTAGGTATAGAATCATGTCATCTGCAAATAGTGATAATTTAAGTTCTTCTTTTCCAATTTTTATGCCTTTAATTTCTTAATTTTTGGTTTTTATTTGCAGATTTTTTTCTCAATTAAAATTCTGGTTTGTTTTTTAGTCTTTTATATTTTACATGACCTAGAGAATGACCTTGGGTTATATATAAAATGAATTATAATAAATTATAACCAGAATTCTGACATATTTTTATGGTACTTTACAGTTATTTCACTGAAGAATGCTTTCATGTGGCCTCTCATATAAACCCTGTTTTACACAAGATGAAAGTTAGACAATTTGAGTGATTGAGTACTAGGGTCATGCTATAGTAAGAGTGTTCTCAGGACTTGTATCTTTTTCTTTTTTCTTTTTTTTTTTTTTAGAGAGAGAGAGAGAGAGAGAATTTTTTTATTATTATTATTTATTTTTTAGTTATCGGCAGACACAACATCTTTGTTTGTATGTGGTGTTGAGGATCGAACCTGGGCCGCACGCATGCCAGGCGAGCGCGCTACCGCTTGAGCCACATCCCTAGCCCAGGACTTGTATCTTTATTCTGATTTCATTTCTCTTCCTTATGCCATGCTTATAGTTAGCATGCATTGTTTGTTTGTTTATGGTATGGGGAGTAAACCAGAGGGCCTCTACCATTGAGCTGTATCCCAATGCTTTTTTTTTTTGGAGGTAAGATCTCTCTAAATGCCAATGCTGGCCTCGAACTTGGGATTCTCCTTTCTTAGCCTCCCTACTTGCTGGGATTACAGGTGTGTGCTGCCTATGCTACCCAGCTGCAGTGGTGGTTTCTATAAAATCGTAGTTAAGCCGGACAGTATATGTATGGTTTGTTAAAATGTGAATAAACATAGCTAGTGAACAACCCATTTCTTTTTTAAAATTCTTTTTACTTACACATGACAATAGAATCTATTTTGATGTAAACATGGAGTATTTCTTATTCTAATTAGGATCCCAGTCTTGTGGATATACACAATGTTGAGATTCACTGTGTTGTAGTCATATATCAACATAGTTATGTCATATTCATTACTTATACCTATTCTGTATAACTCTTTACAGGATCTTGTTTCTCTGTGTAATTTCCATAACTATGACAATTTGAGACACTTTGCAAAAAAACTTGATCCTCGAAGAGAAGGTGGAGATCAGAGGGTAAGCCAAAGTCTTTCTTAGATCATTCTATAATGTTCTTTTAAGAGAGAGAAATTGAGATTCGCCTGTTTAAAACTTAAGTTTGTTAGTAGTCTCGTGTCTTTCCCAATCACAAATGAATGCAAACAAATTGCTGATGTTTTTATCTTGGATCACTAGTACATAGATGTTAAATATTGCTTTCACTATTTAAATTGGAATTCATTAGCCTAAGAGTTGGCTTGTTTTCTGCTATTTTAAGAGTTTTAGAATTGATTCTGTTTTAAAAAAATATTGGAAGAAATGCTACATGCTATTAATCTAAAAAGAAAGTCTTTTTTACTCTTAATATTTGTCCTAGTTCTGAATTAAAGTGTATTTCAATTCCTTACCTACTTTGTGGATAAATATGTAAATGAAAAGGTATTACGATATTAGTGGGAGACCTTTCGAAGCCTCTTAAGTTTTATAAGCCACTGTAGATGAAATATTTTTTCTACAATGAGTGTTTAATGGAATATCCTCATACCCTTAAAGTCCTATTTATTATTGCAATATTTGGCTTCATATTATCCATTTCTATTTTAGAGCTAGTATTAGAATCAGGACTTAAACTTTTTTAATCTATATGTAGTTTTTTACTGGGCCAAAGGACTTATATTGAGAATTTTAATTCAGTACCTTTGCATCCCATATGAAAAATTTTTATAGTAAAATTACCTATTAGACTGTGAAGCTCTTGTAAACAATTTTAGTATATACCAAATAACTTTTGTTAGTGCCACATTAAAGTTTTGTTAGTTGCAATCAAAGTAACTTCTTATAATATTTGAGAATTTTGCCAAGTTAACAGAGTAGAAACTTTATTGGGAGTCGACATGAGTAACATGAAGTAAAATATCAGATGGTGGTGGGTGAAAATGTTAACAGATTTTAATAACGTTCATTGAAAAATACCATTTTATAGCTTGGACCTTTCTTCACTCAAGTACACTAATAAATTATGTATGTTGCTTGAACAACTAGCATTCCTTTGGACCATTGGACTATGAAAGTCTCCAACAAGAACTTGCTTTAAAAGAGACAGTGTGGAAAAAAGTGTCACCTGAGTCAAATGAGGACATCTCTACAACTGTAGTATATAGAATGGAAAGTCTGGGAGAGAAAAACTAAAGAAATGGGTTCTAGTTTCAGAATGTTTCTTCATTTAACCTTTCAAACATCTTTAGCTTTTTTGCAAACTATAAATATTTATTTGAATTTTTTGTGTTCTCAACCTTAGGTGCTGGAGCCATAAGCTTTTTAATTTTTTTTTTTTTGCTTATAATCTTTGTAAAAAGATAATAGTTAAAAAGTGGATTTGTTGGTCTTTAAAAAGTAAATAAAGCAAATTTGCTTTATTTTTTAAAAATACAAAAAATAAATTTTAAAAAAATCTTGATTTAATTAAAAATTTTGCCTGTATAGCCAGATAATCCTACTAAGGTGTCATTTCTCAGTTCTAAAATCTACAAATTGAATTAATAAATTATTGCATTTAGTTTTTTATTTTCTATTTTTAAAACTGACATGATGTTGATAGTAGCAATGGAAAGTACTTCTATGCTAAATACAAAACTAAAAATTCAAAGTAACGAATTCCAAATTACTTTATTTATAATAGCAGTAGATTATAAAATTATTTTAAGTTTACATGAATGCCATTTTTAGCTATAGATTGGTGTTAAATTTTTAAATTTCATCAAAACTTTGGCAAACACTTTAAAATATATCTCATTACTTTGTTACTGTGCAACTCCTGAGTTCTGTCCTGAGAACTATCTTGTACAGGAGTGTCTTTACATATTGAACCTTTCCAGCCAAAGAATTTCATTGTTGAAAAGCTATAATGGTTACTCAGAAGGAGAGATAGTGTGTGTCTTCAATATGAATTTTATTTTCATATTACCCACGTAACTTTTTCTGTTATAATTACATATGAATGGCAGATTTTGATTTTAGCTTTTAATAATTTAATTATTCTACTAATTTCATAAGTGCTAATGAATATTTCTTTTGTGATAAATTATAACATCTCATAAAGTTTGTTTTATTTGACTTCTCTTGGAGTACTTAGGAATTGAATTTAGTCTAAAGGTAGTAGGTATGCTACTAAAATATCTGTTTAGATCTGAATCTTTTTGTTCAGTTATAAAAATGCAATATTGAGAATCAAAACTTGTTTTTAAGAGAATTAGGTTCTATGTAACCTGATTTCAAATAATTATGCACAGTATTTTAAAGTCTGTCTTGGCAAAGTGTTTGTAAAATTCTGTAGGGCCTATTCACACTTCCTCCTTCTTCCATATACCTCTGTGGTTTTCCCCATTGTTTCAAGTTTGGTTTTTTGGTTTTTTTTTTTTGTTTTGTTTTTTTTTTTTTTTTTTTTAATTTATGTCTAAACCAGTAAATTTGGAGGGAGAAGTTTGAGAAGGAAACCTTTATGGCTTCTTAGAATGATGGCATTTATGTGATGTGGCAAAGTCTGTAAAAGTATTATAGTATAGCAAAAGAGATTTTACTGAGTAATTTAGATATCTTTTACAATTTAGATATTAGGTACAAATATAGATATAAGAAATCTTGGTCATATGATGTCTTGAATTTGAGAACTATATTATTAGGGGAAGAAGTTTCCTCCCAGAGGTGCTGGTCAAAAGCCTTTTGGGTTTAGGTGTTAAATTTAAGTATTTAAGTAATTATATATGAAATTTTACAGAGTTTTACTAAGAATTTTACGGTTACTTGAATGTTCCTGTGATATTCAGATATTTATACTAACTGGAGCCTTCTCAAGGCCTTGCCACTGCCGAACCTAAGGACAGTGTCACATTTGTGTTAGTTCTACCATGGCTATTTGTGATTCAAGTAACTGAATGTCTTAATTGGCATGAAGGCTTTATTTTTTTTCCCCTTCTCTGATCTAAATTATTACATTTTCCCATTTTGCTCATAGGTTGGTTTTACTTTATAAAATTAAAGTTGTTTTCATATTGTGTACATATTTGTATAGATTTCAAAATTAGGTTGTTAATTTGTGGCACTTCATATAATATCGGCCTAACTGCACACTTAAAAATGAAGTAGGGTTATCCAAGCTACTCTGTTTAGAGACTTTTTAAGAACAAGCATCCAGAAATTTTTATAGGAGGTATGAATGGAAGAAGAAGTAAGATGCTGTGAATAGGCCCACAAACTTTTAAAAAGAAAAGCTTTGCCAGTGTAAGTACATATTTTGATTCTTTCAGTATTCTTAATATCTTTTCAAATAAAGTTATTGAAAAGTACCCAGTATTGTTGGGTTTAATGTTTTGTGCCATTATTGATTCTTGATATTCAAGCATTTACAAGATAGCATTTGTTTTTCTTTTTTTCCTCCTTTTTGTTGGCATCATTAACATTTCATTTGAAATGCATATTCTTCTTGATATATTTGGTTTTTAGCATAAATGTTGTGCATTTTATCTTAGTGTTTGGATTAAAACATTTGTGTTGTTTAGCTTTCTTTCATTTGCTTTGTATATTTAATAATGTACCTTTATTTTCCGGTATGCCTACTTTTTGTATTGTACAATAAATTTATTTTAAGCTGATTTTATTGTTTTTTTTTTTAATATATAAAAGCAACTATAACATTTTTAAGTACAACAAATGGGATTTTAACTTAGGGGAAAATTATCCTTATGAAGATACTATTTGAAATATTTATTTTCCTGAGACTGCCTCAAAGTGAAACTAGAAATACTTAAAGGACTTTATTTGATTTAATTTTTTTTTTTAATACAGTATAGTGTTGGTGGGCTTTTAGGGGAAGAGGATGTTTCCTATTGGTTGTACTAGAATTATTTGAATAAAGACCTTTCTCATAGTCCCTTGCCCTCCTTGATTAAAAAAAAAAATAGCCCTATTTGCAGAATTTTCCTGCTCTCTGAGGAAGAATGTGATTGATGTTATTCAATATGTAACTTTCATTTTATCTGTTGTGTCTAAAGAGTAGGAAAAATTGCTAACTGAAATGACGAGTATCATAGTGTTGCATTACAATAAAACTATTATTCTTAGTTGACTTAATATATATTTTGAGTAGAATGACTATAATATAGAAATTCACCTCGGCTTCTTTCTTAAGGGATTTAATTTTCAGAAGAAATATTTGTATGTTTCCATAACATAATCCAAATTATAGACTGCATATATTGTAGGTCATGTACTTTTAACATTTCTCTATTTGACTAAAACTGCCATACAACTAAAGATTTCCCAAGCATATTGTATAAATTTTAAAACTTGCTTGCTTAATTTGCATTAATATGTGGGATTTTTTTTCCAAATATTTCTTTTTGGACTAACTACTAAGGAATTTCAGTATGCTATATTCAACATATATAACAGTATATGATTAACTTGTTTCTAAAGGTAAATTTTCTTTAACTCATTTGAAGCGAAGGCAAAAGAAATTCAAAATGCTTGTGGTCTTTATCTGACAGTATAGAATTTCATAGGTATATATGTATGTGGAAAGAGCTTATAACATGTTGATAATTTATATATAATGTGTGTATATGTTGTATATGTATGTGTTTGTATATTTATTTCATCTCCCTGTTTAAATATATTTATATTCTGAAGGTGACCAATAGTTCTTTCCACATAGTATATTATGTATAAATGGTTCATTGATCTATATTCCTTTTGCGGTGGCACACACCTCTAATCCCAGCATATTGGCAGGCGGAGGCAGGAGGATCACAAGTTCAAGGCTAGCCTCAGCAACTTATCCAGGCCTTAAGCAACTTAGCAAGTCCCTTTCTGAAAATAAAATATAAAAAAAGGGCTGGGAATGTGGCTCAGTGGTAAGTGCTCCTGGATTCAATCCCTGGTACCAAAAACAAAAAAATAAAATAAAATTTTTGCTGCCCCTAAATTTATAAAGTGTAACATATTCTACTTATTAAACTTGACTTTGTGGTTTCTGTTGTTACTCTTCCCGTTCACTACCAGTACTGTCAGAGTAAAAGAGTAACTAACAATATTGGGGAACTCCAGCACAGGGAAGAGGTTTGACTTTGAGCTCTTCCCAACATTTATTATAAAGAATTGGCCAAGCAGTGTGGTGCACACCTGAAATCCCAGTGGCTTAGGAGGTTGAGGTAGGAGGATTGCAAATTCAAAACTACCCTCAGCAATTTAATGAGGCTCTAAGCAACTTGATGAGACCCTATCTTAAAAAAGGCTAGGTATGTAGGGACTGGGGATGTGGCTCAAGCGGTAGCGCGCTCGCCTGGCATGCGTGCGGCCCGGGTTCGATCCTCAGCACCACATACCAACAAAGATGTTGTGTCCGCCAAGAACTAAAAAAAAAATAAATATTTAAAAAAAAAATTCTCTCTAAAAAAAAAAGAAAAAAAAAGGCTAGGTATGTAGCTCAGTAGCTAAGTGTCCCTGGGTTCAATCCCTGGTACCCTCTCCCCATCCCATCCCCCCAAAAGGATTCTGTTCAGTTTAAATAATGTACTTTTCAGGTTGACAGTGTATGGAATGGTTTTATTTAGTTTACTATATATAATTTTTATGTTTAAAAAATCTGCTTTACTATTCATTTGTAGAATTTAATATGTGATTTCTTCTCAATTCCTATTGTGCCATTTATAGTAAGTATTGTATTTATAAATGTATAATAAAACCAAAACTAGATGTCAGAGATTTGGTATATATGGAAGATTATTACCAGATACCATGGCCCTAGATTTCATTTAGATTTATTCAGAATGGACTTTACTTTAATTAGTCTGTTCTGTGTCATGGAATCCAAGGGCAAAATTATATGTGTAACATACATTCAAGAATATCTAAGTTAAGCAATATTTCTTTTATTTCAAAATAACACAGTTAAAATATTTGTTTCTTACATTGCTTAGAAATACAAGAAATTTATTTGGATTGGGAGAGGTTCTTTTATTTTCCTCCCAATCCAGTAGTTTATTACTGTAAATACCTAAAAATGTACGTGATTTGTTGAATAAATGTAGAAAATTATGAGGACATTTGAGGCCAAATCTACCCTATGTAAAACAGAATTGGCAAAACTTGATATTTCTTAGAGTTCTTAATTTTCATAAGGAGTAAGAGAAAAGATACTTATTTCAGAAACAGGAAGACTGATAATAAATCTTTAAGTAATTCTGTTACTGTGGTATTCAAACTTTATTTTCTATTTATATTTTGTGAGCATATCAAAATAAGGAAATTTTAGATTGACTCTGTTTACCATTTCTGTTGTATAGATGATTGTATTTCTATTAGCAATTTTTATAAGTTTTGGGTAATAGAGATTTTTTTATATACTATATGCCATATGTATGTATAAAGCCTGACTTTTATAAGGATTTCCTGACTTCCTGATTCCTTCTAAGTAAATAGCACTTTGATGCATTGCTTTTTTGGTGGTATATGTGGTATTTTTTTATAGATCATACCCAACAATAAATTATTAAACACTTATTATTGGAAAATGGTCATATATTAACTTAATTTTTAAAACATGAATTATGATGGACTCATAAAGCTCATATTAGAGGTCTTGGGTTGTAAGCTTAGTGGTAGAGTGTGTACTTAGCATGCTAGAGGTCCTGGGTTGTATATCCAGCACCATAAAAAAACAAATAAAAAGAAAAACTTCATATTAGAATAAGTACCTAATGCTTACTACTTCTGGCAACTGGTTTCATAACACTGTTAGTCAACTTTTTTTTTTTTTTCCCCAGCACTGGGGATTAAATCCAGAGCAAGGCATGCACTCTACTACTGAGCTGTAATCCCTAGCCCCTGGTTATTCAACTTTTTTTTTTTTTTGGTATTAGGGATTGAACCTAGGGACACTTAACCACTGAGCCACATCTCCAGCCCTTTTAAGCAAATTTTTAATATCTGAGGATATGGTTTTTCTAGACACAGTATTAAAATAATAGCCTTTGTTTCTCTAAAATATTTATCTTTCTTAAATACTTTTAATTCAGATACCTCAGATGATTGAAATTATCTAGTTTTAATACTTATCTTTTGGAAGGAAAAATTTTTACCTGAAATAGTCTTAAAATTTTTGTTTTCACATTGCATTTCTGGTGATTTTTATTTATATAACAATATACTCTGCCCTGCAATTATACTTGAAACCCTGAGCTATAAGTAAATTTATATTTTTTAAACAGCTGAAGAATTTTTTTTTAAAACGTAGTTCAGCCTTTCTGGATCTTTGTACTTTCATTTACCATAATCTTGTATTTTTTTTAGAATCACAGAATTGAGCTTGCAAGTATTCCTAAAGTTTGTAACTCCCACTCCACCCAGACCCCTTTCCAGAATTTTTAGCACTTTGTTTTCTCTATTAACATATTTACATTTTTAAAATGTTTTTATGTAGTTGTTCTGTTGTATGTTTTGTTTCAACAGACTTTTAAATTTATTTTTAATGATCATAATTGGCATTAGCTAATGTGACTATAGGTTATTTTGCAGTCTGATTGTATCATCAGCATTTATTAAAACTATTTAATTATATTTTCCAGTAAAAAACAATGTGCTGGAATTAATCAAATCTATCAAAGTTAGAAATGAATGTTATAATTATACAGAAGTTCTAAAAATAAAACATTACTCCAGAATCTTTGAAAGAAAGTGAGTGTAGCAGAAATGTGACTCTAAAAATAAACGTTGCAATGTTGGCTTTTTAAAATAAATTCCTTTGGGGTTAGATTAAATATATAAGTAAAAAATTATTGTACATAAGCAAAAGCTACTCAAGTTCTAAACAAATGTTAACAGAAAAAACACTACTCTTTCCCAGAAATGTGCAAAGTAACTGCCTGCTTCCCTTGTTGTATTTTAAACATTTGAATCAGTAAGTGTCCTCAGAACAAGTTTTCTGATTTTTAATTTATTCTGTTTATAGAACATATTGTCTTCAGTATCAATTTCATAATTGGTGGATTTTTATTTTTTATTTATAAAGAAAAATGTGTATTGTGTTCTTGAAATTTATTAATTTTTTAAAGGCCTTGTTGACTTGTAAAATGTTAAGACTTAAATATTGTTACTCTCAAGAGAATATTATTCTCTGAAATTCAGGTGTACTTCATTGTCAGAGTGTATGCATAGCATGTTTAAGGCCCTGGGTCTAATCACCAGCACCAAAAACAACTGATTTTTTAATTCTCAGAATTTAAACTTGCCTGGTTAGCCCTTCTATGAGTTTATAAAAGTGAAAAACCTTAAATTTTAAGAATTGGGCCCTTATTTAATGTAAATTCTGTTTGCTTTTACACAATGTGTACTAAAATAAGAATGTGCTGAAATATTAATGTCAACTATAATTGTAACTACTCATACTTGAACCATTTCATTGTAAATTTCAAATTGAAATCTTGATCTTCAATCTCTTATTAAACTTCTCTTTAGTTCGAGGTCAGAATGAACAGTTTTTATTATTTTGTATGTATCACTAGGGACAACATAAAACTTAATCCTTAAGTCCTGACCTTCTTCCACTAAATGAAATTAATGATGTTATATAAAACCATGGTATAAATTATTAATTGAACTCTTCCCATAGTCTATTGTTTTATTCTTTCTCCTAGTCACTGAAAATTAAAGATTATAATGAGAAAATTCAATATATTATCTTAATTTAAGTATTATACTTTCTTTTTCATTCTTTTATATCATTATTTGTCTTTGGCTGAAAATGAGATAATTTTAAAAATTATAGTTACTCATGAATAGGTTTTCATTTCTGAATATTCATGTTGTTTATATTTTCACTTCCAGATCTTTTTAGTATTGTTGACATTTGCCATTCTAGCTTATTAAAAAAAAAAGTTAAAGAAAATATATACCTGAAATGTACAAGTCGAAACTTCTTCAGTATAGTATAGTTTTATTCTTTAGTATTTTGCATAAAGCCTGGATACATGCATCTTACACACAATTTATAACCTGAATAAGGAAATAGACCAAATAATATTTTTTGAGATGAGTATTTGAATTGATATGAATGAACATTTTCTATATAATGAAATTTCATTGACCTCTTGATGAAATTATAGGACAAGTGATTTTGTTAAAGTTCTGTGGTAACTAATACCATTAGCTCTCTTTAATCATACCAATAGAATATGTCTCTTTTATCATCCCTTTTTACTTGAAAGAGAAACTTTAGAGAATGGGACTGAGGAAGAGGGGAATAGAGCCTAACTTTCTATTTACGTATTAGTGAAGTTTTTCAACTAAAATATGCTATTTCAATGGGACTTGGAGACTATCTTTTTTTTTTTCCTGAAGGAGAACAAAGGAGAAAGAGAATTAGTTTGCTGTGTTTTAACTAAGTAATAAAGACTTAAGAAGCTGTAATTTTTATTCAGTCTCTACTGTGTAATTTTATTTTATATCTACCATACTTGCTTACTACAGAACCAGCACTGTTGTTTATTTGGTATGCCTTGTGTGTTGGGTTTTGTCATGTTATTGTCTACTTATTCATGTGTTAGTATATTTACTTGTTTGGAGGAGCTCTGGTTAGAGGAGAATTTACATATTATGTTCTGTAGTATTTGCTTTGCAAAAAGTTTTAATGAGTACCATTGTGAAACAGGGTATTTTTTGTTAAAAATTTAGGATCTCCTGCAAAAATTTTTTAATAGATTAAAACTTTCAGTGTACCTTATGCTTTTATGACTTACATGGCATCAATGACTGCTGCATGAGTATTTTAGGACCTGAGTAGGCTGTCCATTAGGCATATACTTCCATGTCTTGTGTATTTTGCTCCACTTTATAATGCATGTTTTAGTTTTTTTAAACACAATTTTTACTAGTTCTATGACTAAAATTTTTTCCTCAGTCCTTGAGTGAAATTGACTCATGAAGAAGTACTGAATTTATCATATTTCTCATTCATGCACAGTAGTGATCACACATTTGAAATAACCCTGTGTACCTAAAATTGGCAGAAATTGAAAATGGAAAGAAATGCCCCATTCACACCTATTCCTTATGCCAAAGACCTTGGAAGTCAGAATTCCTTTTGTCAGAGATGCCTATCACAGGAAACTTAGTAGTGTACATACCAGAGCTAATTATAATTATATTAGTCCTTACTTGGGTCTAAACACATCAACAGAAACCTAGGAATATCAAATTTTGAATAGTTGAATAGCATGGCTTCTAGGATCATTGATAATAACTAATATTTATTGTGATTTAGTATGGGTCAATCATCTACGTAATAATACATGTTTCAAGAGTTCTTAAATCCTAATAAAAACTATGAAGTAGGTAAATACTAGGAAGAGGTATTTTATTACATCTATAGGTTCTGATTATATTTTATGTAAATTCCCTAAGGTTGCACACTTTTACAGCCAAGATTTACACACAGATGATTTTGGTTTCAGGGCTCATCCCTTTCGACAACAGACTATGCTTCTCCCATTATGAAATGTAATGAGTGGCTGGGCATGATGGCACTTACCTGTAATCCCAGTCTCAAAATAAAAAATAAAAGGGGTTGGGAATGTGGCTCAGGGTTAAACACCCTGCATTCAATCTCTGGTACTGGAGGGAAAAAGTAATGAGGAATTTGTGTGTTACCTTATTAATAACATTGGAATAGTTCATGAAAATTAAAAGACTAACAATGTCAAAATCTCCATAGACCAAGATTTTAGGGAGAGTTCGTATTAAAGTTACTCTGTTTAATCTGCAATGATTATATTTTTGTTCTAAGGTATATAGATGGGAAAATTAAATCCAAAATTATTTGATTTAGAGAGGGTCAGTCCTAAATCCTACCATTTAAAACCATCCTTTATTTCATTTTTTATATAAGTGCTTTAAAGTGTTCTTGTTATGTACTTCTACAGTATTAAATGCAAATTAGTATGTTAGCACTAACAGTTGGTGTTTATCTAACTCTTACAAATTATTTTAGAAAATGCATTTAAAAATTGTTTTATTTGTTGCCTCTAGATGTCTGTCTGTCAGTTAAATTTAACAATCTTAATCAACCTTTGTCCCTTAGTGCTTTTTATAGAATTCCAAGTATAATTTTCATTTGTCCTATTTACATATAACAGTTCATGATATGATCCAAGAATGAATTGATCTTTGTTCACATCTGTGCTGCTTGTTTTTAGGAAGTGCTTTTTTTTTCTTTTTTAAACCAGCAACACTAGAATGATTCAGTGATGAAGATCAAATTCCTGTATTTGTCTAGATCCATTTATAATTGTCCTTATATATGTGTTTTGGTTTTAATGATAATGTTAAATCTAAGCACAGTCACAACACAGGTATATGCAATATATACTGTACTGTGAAGAAACAATTCTGCTGATTAAATTATACTTAAAAACCAACCTATTCCAATCCCTTTACTCTGGAAAATTGGTGGTTTTGTTAATGTACCCATTTTACACTTAAATTGCTCTTTTTAAAATCGCTTTTGTAATAAATGTTCTGTGGTACAAGAGTGGTCAGATAATGCTCATTCCTTTTATGAAGTTGTATTCCAAACTTATATGACTGTAAGAAACTGGCTGAAGGAACAGGCTCCTTTGGTTTCAGGCTTCCATTTTAGGGTTCTGGACCCTTATTTTACTTAGTTACCAAATTTTCATCCTTTCTGTGTAGCAGAAATTATTTTCTGCTTGTGTTTTCTCCTCTTCATTTTGGCAGTATGTATAAGTCTTGCTAATATACAAGATTCGATTCTTCTATATATAATAAAAAGTGTATAAACTTTAAAATTATTTTCTTTAGGTCTTTTTTTTTCCTACCAAGTAAAAAACAAAAGGAATTATTACCCCCTCTCTTTGCATTTCACTAGTTTTTCTTTAAATAGTACACAAACAGAAGTAATTCAGGATGTTTGGCTAATTTAATTTGATGGAGTAGTCTATATAATTTAATCTTAGCATTATTACAATTCATCTGTATACATTAGCCCTAGCATTATTCATTCACTGGTTCATTCTTCATTAAACCAGTATTTATATTTTACCTGTGTGCCAGACACTGCAAGGTAATGCAAATGATATGATCTAGCTCGTGATGTTTACAATCTAGGAGACAGTTCTAGGAGATAGTTATTGAATAAATAATTACTAAAATAATTTAAATGGTGATAAGTGATTTACTACTGATGTATATAGATGTAGTTCATTTTAGCCATTATAAAGGAAGTGAATTGCCAAATAGTATCTCTTATAGTGACATTTTTATACATCTGTAACATACTTTGAGACACAGGGATATAGTGAAGCTAAAAGTGTGAGAACCTGAATGCCAGTATTCAGAGAAGGCTTACTTGTGTGTGGGGGGAGTAGTTTCAGACAAAAATGCCATCTATCTCTTTAATGTTTTATTTATTTTAAAAAAATTGTTAAGTAATACACAATAATAAGTAAGTAATAGAAACATAAAGAGTGCTAAGTGAGGATCTAACAAAACCTCATTTACTCTTGGTGGTTGGGTATGGTTGATTTTTCCCTGAAAGATACTTAAGTTTTAAGAGTCAGAGGAAGAGTGGAATAGGACTGATAGATTAGTCTGGCTTGAAGGTCCCAAAACAGAAAGGAGTTTAGCACATTTGAGAAGGTAAAATACAAACAACAAGGAAGAGTGAGTTGAAGGGGATGTAAGATTGGTCCTGGATGACTTTAAAGATAGGACCATATTATGTAGGATGTCCAAATTTTAAAATGCAGCTTCCTAGGGGCACAATCCCATAGCTTGATTCAATCATCTACATTTTTAATGTGTACTCTAGGTGCTTCTGCCAAAGATAGTTCTGTGGACACAGTCTTGGAAACATTTTTACAGGGTTTAAGATTCCACATTGAGTTGTAGATTTTATTTCAAGTACAACATGAAACTTGTAAGCTTTTGAGAAGAATGATGTGACTTGATTTTTAAGCACCATTCTGTAGAAAACAGACTAGAGAGAGACAAAAGTTGAGGAGAGGGACATAAGATGTGAGGATGGCTTAGACTAGAAGTAAGAGAGAGAGACAGGATATGTGTGAAAGAGAATAAAATATCTAGTTGGCTGCCCAATTTTTAGTGTGAACAATAGGGCTGAAGCTGATGCATCTACTATGATGGAGACCATTGGTGAAGCAAACCTTAGGAGTATGGAAAAAGTAGTTTAATTTAGGCTATTATAACTGTTAAAGGATCTGATTACAAATAAAAGAGGGTTGATTAACAGTTAACTAACAAGTAGGTGATTATGTTTCTAAAATAACAAAACATCTAAGGGGAAAACAGTCTAGGACTGTTACCTTTAAGGTAAACTGCTCTGCCAGGCTTAGTGGTGGAATGTATGTTGGCCTCATGCCTGTCACCTTGTAGTTGCATGCTGGCCATCCCACTTTTAGCCTCACCTGAATGGCAAAAGTGGAAGAAGAAAGGAGAGAAATGAGTAATACCTAAATCAGGAAAAATCTTTTCCAGAAACCCACCAGACCCTGGCCAAACTAGTGACAAGGGACTCCAGGAAAGTATCTTTTAATTGGGCACATTGCTACCACTATTAAGTAGAGATTCTGTTAGAATGGAATGGATGAAAAGTGGATAATTGGTAGGCAATTAGTAATGTGTGAAAACTAACTTCCCTTTGAAATATTTGGATTTGTAAGATATTTAAGTAGTGATGATGGGAAAGAAGTCAGATATGGGCCCAAACTTAGGAGAATGGTATAAGCTGGAGATGCAATTTTGTGTGTCCAGTGTGAGATTGTAGTATTTGGAGCATTGGTGGTATGTGAGATTACCGAAATAGATAGTGTGTAGTAAGAAGGAAGGAGAACTCTACATAATTTTCCTATGAACACATATGAAAATACCTAAGTGAACACAACCATCGTGCCCACCCACAAGAATGGGGTCCTAATTAGAATAAGATATATACTATGCTTCTATAATTTTATCAAAATGGATTCTACTATCATGTATAACTAAGAAGAATCAATAAAATCCAATAAAATAAATCTTTTCAAAAGAAAGAGCACACTTTGCATTGAAATTTTTAAAAAGGTGTGGGGAGATCAAAGATTGCATTCTAAGGAACTTTCTTTTTAAAAGTAGGGTAGCAGAGAAGGCAATTCCACTAGGGCAAAGTAGACAGAGGAGGAAAAAATCCAGGATAATGTATCAGGTAGTCAAGGAAAAGAACATTTCAAGGAGTTTGGAACCAGAGAAAGTAAAATTAAGATGAGGGTTTTCCATTTATATGATAACCATTCTGGTTTTCTTGTATTAAAATGATTAGTTTGAAAAATAAAAATAGTAGATAGCATGGCCATTTTTTATTGTTTGGTAACCTGCCTTCTCCTTTTCAAAACATCTTTATTGTATTTGGGATGTAAAGGTCAGAGAACTTTTGGACTAGAGAACGTTTGATGATTTAAAAAAAAAGAAAAAGATGCAGTAAAGCTAGGCATGATGGTGCACCAGGAATCCCAACTGAGACTAAGGTAGGAGAATCACAAGTTCAAAACTGGTGTGGGCAACTTAGTGAGTGCCTGTCTCAGTATTTTAAAATAATAAAAAGGGCTGGGGATATAGCTCAGTTATAGAGTGCCCCTGGGTTCAATCTCTAGTACCACAGAATTTTGAAAAGGAAGTTGGGGGAAAGGAGAAGGAGATCCTGTAAAAAATGAGAACTTAAAGTAGACATAAGACACAGGCATTGGCCAAAAAGTGAGGTCCCTGAAAAAAAATGGGGTCACAGTTTTGGTGGCAGGAAGGGCACCTCCTCCAATAAAATAGGACACAGAAAGGGAGAGAGGTTTACAGACACAGCTGGGTTAAGGGGGTACCAGCTTTCTTTTCCTGTAGAGTATGAAGGAAGGCTTTCTTTTGAAAATGGGTTGGGGAGATGTGTGAAGTTTCAGAGAGTAGGGAAGATAGGAAATGTTTGCTGTAAAGTAGGAGAGAAAGCTGAAGGAAACCTAGCAGTGTTTTCAGAATACCCACTGAGGTTGGTGACCCTGGATTTTTAGCAATGGCAGATACCATCTTGTTACTCTTAGTATCCTGTGACTGTGTCCTGATTTTGAATTTAGGCAGGTAGGAACTACAGAAGATCAGACAGAGTATTTTAGGGCATTTACCAGATACCAATTTTAACGACAGGCTTTGGAATCTATTTTGAACCCTTCCTACATAAAAGATTTGCATTTAGAGGATTAATTTTTTTCCTTTTAGAATTTGGTTTGTCTTACTTACAACTAATACAGATTACATGAATAAGTGAATTCTGTGTGTAACTGTGCCATGCCTCACCTCACAGAATAAAATATTACTAAGAATTGTAAATACTAAAATATAGATAGATGCTAAACAATCTAGTGATTAAGACCTGAAAAATGGTGCTAGAGTGATTTTATATGCACAGAGAGCAATGTAAAGTTAGACACACACAGATACATATCAAACTTTAAATGGCTTATTTTTGAGGTTCTTAAAAACATCCTTTTCTCGCAGCTTCCTGTGTAATGTGTTGGCACAGCTTGATATTGTAACTTGCGTAGTAATCAAATAAGAAAGGCTGTGAAACTGCTTTGATTAAGCAGTAGAGAAGCATTGTTACATTTCTTTGTGTGTGGTTCATAAAGTACACGCACTGGACCCTTCATAATAGAGCTCTGAAGTAAACATGAAAGATACAGAGTTAGGTGTGTTTCTCTAAAGACACATGGAAGTAAGGGATTTTTTTTTTCTCCTTAATATCAAGGCAGTCAGTTAAGAATATCTGGTGGCTGGAGTAACTAGAGTAAACCTATGTCCCTATGCCTTGCTTTATTATAGTAGCAGCATCTAGGGCATGCTAAAAGAGATGGATCTTTAAACTCGAGTTGAAGACATAATTCTGCCTATACCACTGCCAAAACTTACTTTTTTTTTCAGCAGAAATAGAGCCCCATCTTTTTAGCAATCTGGTTTATATTTGTATTTATTTAATTTTAATTTACACAAGATGGAGTCTTTGTAAGAATCTTTTTATTCCAATAACCCTGATTTTATTTTTCTTTGAAGTAATATGTATAAGTATTTGGTAACCAATTTTATTTCCTGTGTTATTTTGCTTTTAGGTTCTTCACCTCTTTGGGGTTTTGTGTACTTGTTTTTTAGTTATAATAAAATTATTAATAAAACAACACCTATTCTAGAAGTGTGGCATCTTGTCTTCTATCTAAACACATAATATGATATAAACTAATCTTCATGAAGTTTTACAAATATTTGTATTAGACAGGAAGAGGTTGGGAAGAAAGTAAATGAGAACTTTGTCTGGGGAGTGCATATGCTCTTTGGGGTTGTCACATGGGAAAGGCAGTTTTGTTTTCAAAGGAATAGCTGCCTTTGACCTTGCTCAAATTTCTATTTTTCTCCTACTTGCTACTACTTAATTAGGAGTACTGTTTTTCAAACCACACAAAGGTATATTGTTAGCTACTTTTATAATCAAGTATAAAAGGAGAGATGCTTGAGTTCATTGGTATCTTTTTAGACCACTCATTGACATTTACCCAAATAATATGAGACACTGAGATAAGAAGCTGTTAATTTGTTGCCAATGCTGTAGTATTCATATTTGCTTTTAATCACATTAATCTAAAACACTTTTCATTTTTAGAGGTTTAAATACAAAGAATAAAGATAATGTCTTTAACATTTTTCCATTTGATGTTTGTGGTATTGACACATCAAACTGAATTATTTATTTTGTCCCCCTGTTTTCCCATTTATAAAAAAAACACCTTTGGTTAGCACCTCAGTATAAAATTAGTGTCTCTGATATCCCTATAAATTCCTTAGTTGGTATTTTCTGATTTCCTATCACAACCTATTTTTATTTTAGTTTTGCATTGTCAAGGAAGTCCCAGGTATTGCTAGGAAATCTTTTGGCCTAACAGATAGGCAGAAGTTGCAAGCACTGGCCCTGGTAACAGTCATTTTGGGCCCAACTCCTTATCGGCCACTTACAACTCTGATGTCCTGTTCAAGTTGCTTAAATATTTTAGCCTTCAGTTTTCTGTCAGCTGAATAAGAACAGGAATAATAATACTTCAAGTACTTGCCTCAGTCAAGAAAGAGGAGGTGTTTCATCTTAACATTTTGTTTTGAAGATGTAATTTAACATTTTGCTTCATGATGTGTCAGATTTTTTGGATATGATTAGGACTTAAAATTATTTCTACTAATCTACTCATTGATAGATTGAAATGGTTTGCTTAAAAGAGTTTATTATTTAGCTTAACCAAGAGCAGAATGCTTTGGAGCTGTTGTTTTGAATATATATATATATATATATATATATATATATATATATATATATATATATATAAACACACACACACACACACACATATATATATGTTTTTATTTATTACATCTATTTCTCATTCATTAATTAATTTGGTACCAGGGATTAAACCCAGGGGCGACTACCCCTGAGCCACACTCCAAGCTCTTTTTATTTTTTATTTTGAAACAGGGTCTTGCTAAGTTGCTGAGGGCCTGGCTCAGTTGCTTAGGGCTGAATTTGCTATCCTCCTGCCTCAGCCTCCTGAGTTGTTGGGATTACAAATGTGTACTACTGCACCTAGCTGACCTTATATTTTTTAAGTGAAATTTCTGTAAGATAGAAATTTCCTTTAGAATAAAATTTGCTGTATGATTTATTTCTCTCTCTTGAAATTACCATATGAGAACTTCCTGTATTTGTGTACAAATTTAGAAACACGGTCATGAAATGGGTGCATTGCTTTTCCCATAAAGGATTGATTCTGATTCTCTGATCTTGTCATTTGGATTAGTGTTGTCTATATATAGTATATTAATATCTTTGAATAAATCATTGGAAAGCTTAGGAACATGTAGCATCATACCTTAGACTATCCAATCATAAAAGCATTATAATTTTGTTTTAAACATCCTTACCAATATTAAATAAGCTTAGTAGTAAAGAAAGAGGAAATATCTTTGATCACATATACATTGTATAGATATATTTACCTTTGCCTTTGAGGCATTTAATTTATATCTGTTGGCAACTTAAAATTTTCTTTTAGCTATACTATAATAGGTTCATATGTGTTTACATGACCTTAAGAAGAATATTTATGAAATAAGTCCGGAAGCTTATCTTCATTTAAAGGCTAGAAACAGCCAACTTGGAGTGAAGCTTTTAAAAACAAAATTGGATCTGTAGGCATGATGGTTTATTTAACAGATGAAGAGAGTATCTATTCCATGACAATAGATACTGTGATGAACTGGAAATGAGAACTCAGTTTACGTCAAACTAGACATGATAGAAACAGAAGGATGGTTTTTCAGTTACCTGCTGTATTCTTTTCACTAAAGCCACTCCAAAAGACCTAAGTAGTCTTTGTATGAAGACAGAAACTAAGGATGAAAACCAAGGGAAATGTTAGTTTTGCAGTTGCTAATAGAGTTGACATAAAGTAGTTGGAAGTAAAGTGTAAAACTGACTAACCAACCTTTCCACTCTCTGTCCCTTTCTTCCTTCTCCTTTTCTTTCCATTCCCCCTTCCTTTCAATATTTAGCAAAGGACCTTTTTGAATTAGAGCTAAATTGCTATTTAATCTTTTGATTGCCTTCTGTCCTTTGGATAAGAAGATAAGATCTCTTAAGGACAATGCACTGTCAAGGTCAAATCCTACAGAACTGAGAATGCAGATGTCTGAGTTTTGTACCAGCTGTACCACTAGTTCACATGTTAAATGAACTTGAGCCAAGCCTCAGAATCTCAGTGGTGGTAATAAATACAATATATCCACCAATGAATTCTACCTCCAGCTTGTCAGGGATTTTTTTAAAAAATATTTTTAGTTCTAGATGGGCACAGTACCTTTATATATTCATTTTTATGTGGTGCTGGGGATCAAACCCATTGCTTCACGTGTGCCAGCACTCTACCGCTGAACCACAACTGCAGCCCCTGTCAGAGATTTTTAAAAAGCAGTTAAAACTGTCCAAATGTTGAATTTTTTTAGGGTCATCCATTATATAGGTACAAAGTGATATGATTACTTATAAGTACACAGTTATCAGGAAATTCGGAAGGAGGAGATAAAAGTCAAACAATTCAGCCTCTAAACAAGTCCAAAATAAATAGGAGAACGATAGGAGTGATGACCTAAGAACATCTCATGACCGGTAAAATTGATTGAACCCTCTACCTGCTTCCAACTTTGTGGGAAGAGTGAGGTTTTGGTACGCCAGGCATGCGGTGTCAGGTGAACTCATGTGAACTGGAACATTTTTGTCCCACTGTTGTGGTGACTTTGTACAAATAAACTAAGATAAGGCTGTCTGGTTCTGAGAAGCAGATTTGATAAGGAAAATGTAGTATGACTGGAAAAATCTACAAGACGAAGGGAAAACTGTTAACATGGAATTTATGACTTTTTAATGACTCTCTACCCAAGTGGAATTTCTCTTTCCTCTGGGGAGGAATATGTTAAACATCTTGAGCCCTTAATTTATAGAGCCATAGTTGCTTCTGTGTTATTGAAGAATGATTCATGGTGAATGATTCATCAAAATACAGCTTTCATGCCACTGACGGTTACTGTTAACCCATTATTTTCTGGACTTTAGCTATGTAGACAGGTGTTTTAAAGTGAACACAACTCAAATATGCTGTGGGGAATTAGGGAATGAACCTCCATCAAAGGATAGCACACCTACATTATTTGCAAGAGTTGTTGGAGGTGAATGAGTGAAGTTCTGGGGTGCCTATGCCTTCAGGTTGTTGGCTGTAGTGGGCCTTCTAAAGGTGTGTCAGTTTAGTTGGGAATATTGGTGAAATTCTTTTAGCAGAGCAGGAAATGGACTGTCCCTAATTGATCTAACAATCTATCTGTTGTCTTAAAACTTAGTTTCATTTTCTTTCTTGACTTTCTACCCATAGCCATGATTTATGCAGACTTAAAATCTAGGGGGCTGTTTGCTGGAATGAAGAGGCATTTGTGGTTTGACTTTTAAATGGGGCCTGTGCATATGCTGCCTTCTAGAGCTTTCCTGTTTTGGGAAAAGTGACATTCATTGGGGGATCAAACTCCAGTTTTCTGGTTTGGACTAAATTTATCCCTGAAGTTAACTTTTTATTTTCATGGGAAAAACAACAAACTTCCATGCTAATTTTTTAAAATATTTTATTAGCTGTTGATGGACCTTTATTTGTTTGTATGTTGTGCTGAGAATCTAACCCAGTGCCTCACACATGCTAGGCAGGCACTCTACCACTGAGCCACAACCCCAACCCCCTATATTACTTTTTAATAATTTTTTTAGGGCAAGCTAATGCCCCCCACATTTGTCTGAAAGCCTTTGTACATTGAAGTTTTCTCCTTTACTCTCATATTTATTTCTGAAATGAAATATGCTCGAAAATAAACTGTTAACATACTCTGAATAAACTAATTATATTCTAAAATAATCCTTCAATGGACTTTATTTATAAGAAACATTCTTTTAGAACTTTTAAAACATTGAATAATTGACTAAGCTTATATATGTAATATCTCTTCAAAGTAGTTTGGTCCAAATTCAGAATTTAAAAAGAAACGTAGTTCATATATACAGTCACTGAAATAAATGAGGATTTATTGCTTAGAAGAGCAAATATATTTTAAGGAGAACTATGAGTAATTAATAATGTACACAAGTAAATGTCCCACATGGTCATTTGTGATGTAGTATGGCAAATGTGGGAGAAGATTATATTATTTTTACATTAACACATTAATTGTACAATTACTGTACAATTTCATTATGACAGTTCTATACATGCATATATTGTGTATTGATCAGGTCTACCTGTCCCAATTTTAACTTCTCTCATCCTCCTCTTCCTTTCCCTGGCCTCCTTCCTTGTCCTTAATAGTCCCTCTTCTACTTTCAGTTCTCCCCCACACCCCTATACAAGAGAAAACACGAGATACTTGTCTTTCTGTGTCTGGCTTTTTTCACTTAGCTTGATGACTTCTGGTTCCATTCCTTTTCCTACAAACAACAGGATTTTATTCTTCCTTATGAAGACTGATGATACTCTGAATAATACTTCATTGTGTATATGTACCATTTTCTCTCTATCTATTCATCTGTGGATGAGCACCTAGACCAATCCCATATTTTGGCCATTGTAAATAGTGTCACAATAAACACTGGTGTGCAGGTGTCTCTTTTGTATGCCTATTTCATTTCCTTTGGATATATACCCAGGAGTGGTGTAGCTGGATTCTGTGGTAGTTCTATTTTTAAAATATTGAGTCACCTCTATACTGTTTTTCTTCCCCCTCTGTACTGTTTTCCATGATGGTTGTACTGATTAACATTCCTATCAAAGGAGATTACTTGTGATTTAAGAGATTAGCATTCACAGAGTTGGGATAAGATTAACATTTCATTGAGAAATGAGGAGAGAAAGGATGCTTTCAGGGAATAGCATGACTATCTGGCTTAAAAGGGGCAGAAGTTATATTCAGGGTTGTGGTGGGACAGGAGTGTCTAACTGATGACTCTACCCTGACATGTGCTGTCAGGGCACTGTGTGGGCAACTGGCAATAAGCTATATGGAAAATGAATGCTGGGATGATTTGGCCTGGGGAGGTGTGGCAGCAAGAAAGGGCATTTCATGCTAGCCTTGGAGGGTAGGTAAGAATTTGGGAATCTGGGAGTTTTTAATAGGAGAGAAGAGTGCAGACATCAAGACACAACAAGGGCAGTAAGACCTATTTTACTCTGTCAAGGTTAAGAGAAAAAAAATTAGCCTGAAGAAACTTGAATGCAAGACTAAAGAATTTAAATTGTGTCACAAATGATTTTGAGTTTTCTTGACGCTCCCCTACTTAGAAACCTTCTGTGATTAAAGCAATGCTTTGAGAAGATGATTAGAAATATGTGGAAAGCTTTTGGGAAGTGGAAGGATTAGAGAAGCAGAGGCATCAGGTAGAAGGATTGAATAAATCTGGTAATATAATACATGAAGATGGAGAAGTTGAAGTGATTGATAATGATTATACTCTTAATACCCAAAAGGTAGTAACAAACTGAATATTTGATACTTTGGGAGAGAATATTCACTTAATTGGTCTATAGATATTTAATGGTCATGCATTACATGTGGAAGGCACTGGGATTACGGTAGAGAAAGAATAGACAATCTCTGCCCACATGGAGCTTATATTTAATGAACAAGAGAGAATATTATGTGACAATTTCCATGGAGAGAGTTAACAAAGTAAGGGATAAGGAGTGATGGAAAGCGGGTGTTTCAGTCTACAGGATAACATTAGATAAAACCTGAATGGAGGGATTTGATACTTTGGGAGATTTGATACCACCTATGTGCTGAGGACCTGAAACCTAGCAAGAAGAAGTGGTAGGGAACCAGATGTGCAGTGTAACTGGGGAGCAGAGCATTTGGATATGCAAGCCATGCTTGAGAGTTGGAATTTGATTCTTGGTCTGATAGACAGTCACAGCAAGTACCTCAATGTTTTCATGAGATTCCTATGTTAGCAGTTAAATAGGAGGAACAGTTGGGAGACTGTCCCATCCCTCTAGGTGAAGCAAGCTTGTAGCTCAGATAGACCTACAGCAGTAGAGAGAGGTAGTGAGAAGTGGTGGGAGGATTTGTTGATGAGCTAGATGTGGTTATGAGAGAAGGAACACGAGGAGTATTCTCAGGGTCTGTGTGGTGGACTTGTGTGAATTAGTAATTGTTTCTGGGCAGAAGCAGATCTGCTCCTTATCTCTGAGTGAAGAAGGCTTCCTTCTTCTCTGGATACCTTGGTGGGAAGAAGCTGGCTGGGTAGGACTTAAATGGCTGTGGAGGACTTAAATGCAGCAGTCTTAGGTGACTTCTGGGGCATTAGAATGAGCAACTGCATGAATTACAGTGTCATCCCTAAATGGGAGATTCTGGAAGAGCTGACTGGAAGTCAGGGAAGGCAAAACAAATCAAGTTCTGAGACACCCCTGAAATACCTGAAGGTAATGTCAAGTAGACAGGTAGATGCAGACTTCTGGAGCGAGAGTGGGCAGCTGTCAATATTGTTACTGTTTTTGAGTTTGAAGTTTCAGTGTGGCAATCAAGTAGAGCTATAGGGTTGGTGTTTAGGTACAGTGATTAAAGATCTAGATTGAAAAGTCATTCTGCCCAGAGGTACATATGAAACATTCGAGGGATGTTATGTTGAAAACCAAGAAAGATGGAGACTGACTTGAAGTATAATTAGACAGTGGGAAGTGGGCAGGGGATGTGCAAAGGAGCCAGCAGGAGGAGCAGTGTCTTGGGAGAAAAGTCCTGAGAGAGTGGGGAGTGTGAGGAAGACAAGAGGAATCAGGACTTAGGAAGCTGCTGGAACTTCTTAAGAGTACTGTTCAGAGGCAACAGTGAATACGAAGATAATTTTCAGGGAATTCAAAAGTATAAAATACTTGCAAAAATATGCACTGATAAAGGGAATAAGAGGGTCAAGTGTTAGTTTTTCAAAATGGGATGCTGTGTTTGCATTAAGGCAGACATAAGGGAACCAGTGAAGAAAGAGGTTGGAGAAGCTAGAAACAAAGGTGTTAAGGGAGCACAGTTAGGAGGTCTGGAAGACTGTGTGAAGGAACCGGTAAAGAAGCAGATCTTGGCAGTAAGGAAGGATGGATAACTTTTTGGTTTGAGGCACAGAGGGAAAAAGAATAGGTATTAAGTAAGTACTCTGCATAAAAATGAGGGGAGAGATGAGAGGTGTTTTTTCCCCCAATAAAGTATTCAGGGTCATCACTGTTTTATGAGTGGCCTCTGGTGTTAAAGACCTGAATAAAATATAAAGGAAACTAATGAAAAAATAATTGTCAACTAGCAATGAGAGACCAGTGGGAAGTATGAATGGTCTCTGGTAGTTAAGCAGCATTCTGTAGCCAAAGAGCACAAGGGGAATTCTGAGAAAGGATTTAGAACCGATACCACTAAAAAAGATGCCAAGAGCACCTAAAAAAAAAAATAAAATAAAAGGTGCATAACCCAAAAGAGCATATCAGAGTTACCCAGACTTTAAAAAAGGCTATGTGCATGTTTACCTCCTTTCCCTAAAATGTATCAATTTGAGGTATAAGAGTTAGATGACTAGAAATGGGATGGTGGGGGATGCTTATATATTAAAGAGTATTCTGGATGTAACTTTCTCCCACCTCCATACAGAACATTGTCTGGACTGTTCAGAGGGACTGACTTCAGGGGACAGGATGGGCAGCAGTAGTAAAGAATGGCAGGAAGGGAAGTTAATGGACGGAAGGAGTATTAGCTTTTTAAAGGATACCAACACTAATGGCTGGTAGTGTTATTTTGGAGGTATACACCTCAGGTAGTTCCTGTATTCAGAACTCTGCAAGGCCTCTCATATGTTCATGAATCTCCCAAGGAGATTTAATATTTTAAGGATTTATCTGATCACAGGACCCTTATTTTCATGGAGCATCTTGCAGACTAGTTTTGCTACAAAACAGGCTTAGAAAATACTGGTCAGTTTGTTAGTTTTTAAAAATTTACAGGTTAAAAAAAAATTTACAGGTTGTGGGAGGCCATAACACAAACAGAATGTCCAGTTTAAGATCTTGAAGCACAGCTCCAGAACTAGGTTGTTTGTGGAGAACTAGGTTACTTTCCATCCCTCCCATTGAGTTTTCATTTCCTACCATTGCGTCTAATGTTAGTTGGGTCATCAATACGAATGTTGAGGTTATAAAGCACAAGACAACCTGGAAATTTATAAAATATTTACCAACAAATTGTATGATCAGTAGTGTAGTTTTTCATCAACATTGCTGAGTTGATCCACCTTTTAAGCAGTTTTATGGGTTCTCTAAATGCTCTAATTTGTACCTGATGGGCAGGGAAACAAAAACTCCAGTGAAGTACAGCCCTATTCCTAAATTTAAGATGATAAATACTGAGTTTTGTCTTTGAAGATTTGCAAAGAATCCAGTTAGTGGAGAGGAATGTTATTGCTGGCAGGGATTAGATACTTAAAATAGCATGATTTAGTTTTTAATCATGTGATGACTTTTATCAGTATACAAACTTGCTCACAGAACTGAGACATGCTAAATGAGAAGAGTGCTAAAGCATTTTCAGTTGCCCCAAATAGCAGATTGTGAACTTCCACTCTTGTGCCAACTGGTATCATTCCATTCCTTCCCTCATGAACCTTATCTTTATTATTGAATCTTCCTTCATAATACTGTTAAAAGAAACAAATACTACACATGTGTACATTTGGTTATAGAAGTGTACTCAATAACCTTTTTCGAGTGATCCAGCTGAAGTATTCCAAGCACATGGAAATAACCAGTGACAGTTGAACACTGTGGGTTTGTCTTTTCCTGTGAGTGTCTGAACTTTCTTTTCTTCACAGGTAAAGTCAGTGATAAACCTTTTGTTTGCTGCATACACTGGAGATGTATCTGCCCTTCGAAGGTATGTTGTCTAGGTGGATTAGCATGTGGTTTTGCACTATTGTGAAGTTGACGCTAGGTTAGCAGCCTAGCATCAAGGCTAAGGTCTCACTTCCATTTCCCTCTAATAAAAACAACCTAAACAAAATTTTTATTAAACCCCCATGTTCATTGCTTTAGGCCTGCAGCCCAATCTCGTTCTTTTCCACCTTTTAGAAAAGCCTAGATATCTGCATTCCCAAATGGTAACTTATCCAACTAACCTGGCTAATTAATATTAGGGGTTTACCATTATTGGACAGTACCTCCTCATTCCACATTCACTCCCCATCTCTGGTGGGGGGATGGGACAAAGATGGGGAATCTGGTGTCCTGTAAATCATCAGGATCGGAAAGGCCATCTACTACCAAATGCTTAATATAAAGTCTCTTGTATAGAGTTGCAACTGACCTTTAAATGGAAAGATGTATAGGCTTAATTCCTACATTTGTTTCAAAGTCCAGTCAGTACTCATAAATTGTAGAATGTAAAGTATCAGATTAAAGAATGGGAATCTCTGTGAAGACATACAACTTTACTATTAGCTTCTTGCCCTGTTGAGACATAAAATTTGGTATAGGTGTGTCTTTCTTCTGGAATTTGAATAATAGCGTGATAAAACTTAATTCTGTGAGAGATGATTAATATTTCATCCTAGCTCCAAATAGCAAAGATAAGGATGAGGTGAGGTGGCATTTCCCAGGACACCTGGGTACTGACTGACTGAACAGGGACTCTAGTTAACATTAATGAGCCTGGCAAAGGATGGCCCTGAGGTTAAATTTATAGAGTGAATGTTACAGTGTGAACTGAATTTGTTTTATATATACTGAATAGCTATGCTTATGCATTTTCAGATTTGCTTTGTCAGCCATGGATATGGAACAGCGGGATTATGATTCCAGAACAGCACTTCATGTAGCTGCTGCAGAGGGTAATACATAAGCCAGTCATTTATTATTATTTTCCCCAGAGTTAACTTCTACTCAATACTAATATCTGTTTGTTTTTTTTTTGGGGGGGGGTAGGTCATGTTGAAGTCGTTAAATTTTTGCTGGAAGCTTGCAAAGTAAATCCCTTCCCCAAGGACAGGTAAGCACTTACATACCTTTTACCATAATGGGCAAGTCAGTATTTGATTATACAGGACTACAGTATTTAAGTGATGGTATATGTAAAGCCACTAAGGCATTTGAATCTGCTGTGGTGTTTTTCCAGAGGCAACAAACAAAACCTTGTTTCTGCTAGATGGGTTATCTGATCTCCCATATCCTATTTCTTATCTAAGAATGGTATTCTTATTAGAAAATTTCAGCCTTGACTATCAGTCCACACACTACATGAAGAAGAAAGTTCTTTGTGTTTGGAAAGAGAAAATAGAAATTCTGTCCTCAGAGGGCTTTTAACTACACAGGGGAGACAGGATAAACATATAAGAATGCAGAAGTAAAAGAGCCCATCTTGAGGGGCATATGAAGAATGTGTAAGAAAGCTTCTGAAAAAGAACTCTATAATGAATACATGGGAGTTTGCTGAAAGTCTGAGATTTGGGTAGAAAGCTTTAGCAGGCTTTGTGGAAGTTGAATTCTAGCCAGTGATTTTGGGGAAAAGATCAGTGTTCAATCTATAGTAGGAAGAATTTGCCTGGGATGTTTTCTGGTCCACATGGCAAACTGCTATCCTTCCTGTGGCAAATGCTGTCCACAAAGTGAGCAATGCAGGGATAAGAGCCCAAGGCATGACCATGTATAGTAAACTGTGCACTCACAATACTTGATGTTATTTATTGGAGTAGAGCAGATGAGTCAGTGAGTATTGAGAATAAAGGATTAGAATAACATGAGTAAGAAATATTTGATTTAGAGTTTTGCTATGTATAAGGACTGTGGATTTGATGTCTGAGGAATGGGAGTTACTGTATTAAGTTTAGAGCAAGTTGATTACTCTCTAGGTATTAAATGTGTTTACTAAGCTATATCTACTTTTAAAAAATTAGGGCCTGGATCTCATTGGTTCAGCTTGTAAGAAATGAGAAGTTGTTAGTGTCTGAACAGTGTGCGAGTGTGGTAACACATCTGCTTATCTAACTTTACTCCTATAATTATTTAAATAACACGAGGACTATTTATGGCAGTATACCAAAATCTCAAGTTAGGGTGACAATTCTCCCATTTATCCCCAAATGTAATACCCTTCTCAGCTCTTTATAGAGGAAGAAACCAAAAGAATATTTCCCCTGTGTTTATAATTCCTAGTAAACACTAGTATATGCTAGAAATATTTACTGTGTTTTTATATATTTGAATCCCTCCCCAAGTTGGCCTCTAAGAATGCAGAAGTAAAAGAGCCCATCTTGAGGGGCAAGTTAGCTAAGTTAACTATTCAGCCTAACCCCACCCCTCAAAAACTAACAGATTTTAGGATGGAAGCTATAGAACCAAAACAATTATTTTTCTTCATTTCCTAAGAATCAGTATCATCTAAAATTATAAACTAGGCTTGAGTGAAATTAGTATATTCTTTGAAGTTGATTATTCTTCATTGTTTCATGGGAAAAGAGTTATAAAAAGGTAACTTATGGTGGCATTCAATTCTTAGAAAGCCCACATAATCACATGCTGTTGAAGATGACTGAAAAGTCCCTCTGTAGAGCCACTGTCTCCCTCAACTAAGGAAGGCCTGTACAGAAGTAAAAAAAACATTAGTCCAGCTGTTTTTTGAGAAACACAAAAGATACTTGTAAAGTGTTACTTACCTGACTTAAAAAATTAAGAACAGGGCTGGGGTTGTGGCTCAGTGGCTTTCCCTCTGGCTGGGAAAGTGAGTGCTCACACGTATGAGGCACTGGGTTCAATCCTCAGCACCACATAAAAATAAATAAACAAAATAAAGATATTGTGTCCATGTATAACTAAAAAAGTATTTTAAAATATTTAAGAACAGGTTACCAAAAATGTTTAAAAATGAGACAGTTTTAAACACTTTTGGTTTCATAATGTGACCAGTAATAAAGCAAAGGAAAGAAGGAAACAGAAGCAAAGTGGAAAGAGTGGCCCATGAGCCCACAGAGCAGGACACTGGCAGCCTCTGAGAAGTTCTTGACACAAGTAGAGAGGGAAGGAGAGGGCCTCCTCACTTGTGCAGTATCTGGAACTCAGACTCATCCCTGCCCTGTGCTGCGGTGTGAGCCTCACAGTGCTGTCTCTGCCGATTAGGCAGTGCTATTCCTTCTTCATATCCTGGAATCTTTATCTACCTTGCTCTTAACAGCACAGCCCCAGCACACTTAATAAGGAAGGGAAACTGAGTCTTCTGTTTGGGTAGAGGTGTAGGTGAGCCCACACTTCCCATCCTACTGAAGGTGATGGAAATGTCACTTTCTCTGGGTCAGTCTTGTTCCTCCAATACATGGTTAAGCCCTCATAGAGTTATGGTTATTTCTAGACTTCTGATATTTATTGTGATGTTTGAATTGACTGGAACATTTATTTAAAAATAAATCCTTTGAACTTTTCAGGAACCTTTGAGGTGTCTATTTTGTCTGTCAAAACTAGGACTTTCCTTATAAAGGTCCCTCCACAAGCACTTGGATATGTAAACCAGTTCCTCTCATAGAGATATTTTTCTCTTCATCCTCATATCCCAAATTGTCTGTGAGATCAGTTTTTAAATTATAAATTCCTTTCTGCATTTCTGCTAATGATTTTTACTTATAATATTGCTAAAGTGATTAAACCTGGGTGGCTGTTTAACCTATATTAAAACCTAGGGATGTTGGATGATCATCTTCATGCAGAAATTACCTAATGACCCTGTCCATACTGTGCCACTCGTTTAGGTGGAATAACACTCCCATGGATGAAGCACTGCACTTTGGACACCACGATGTATTCAAAATCCTCCAGGAATACCAAGTCCAGTACACACCTCAAGGAGACTCCGACAATGGAAAAGAAAACCAAACAGTCCATAAGAATCTTGATGGATTGTTATAATGGTCTTAAATCCCAAGATTTAAATCACTTACCTATTTAATTGTGGAAAATGATTATGAAGAACATGTGTATTTCTATCTGGTAGTGATGTATATTTTACATTTGTCATTTCAGTGTTACCGGAGTTTTCTTCATTGTGCGCACAGGACAAATCTGATCTCTTTGGGAAAAAATAGAAATAAAACAATCTCCCTCCATAATGTGAGCAATATTTACCTCGTGCACTGTATAATTTGATGTAAAAGAAATAGTTACCAATGCTAGCTTAAGTGTGTGGTCTTCATGATTCATTTGTGTGTTTTGTGAACTTTCAGTTCATGGTGATGATTTGCTGATACACACTTATACATTAAGCTCTGTTGTACAGTCTGTCCAAAGGGGTCAAGGCTGTCTTCAGAAGCAAACAGTGTGACTTTGAAGACTTCAAATATAGATTTAGTTTTGAGTGTTGAACAACAATTATGCAACAATATGGTTGAGTGTTTAAAATGTCTCCCATCACCCTCGCTTCATGATGTGACTCTAAAATAGTTAACAGCTGTTAGTAGGATAGGCCAATTCTGATTAGACTGTATCAGGGAATCTGTTTAAGATATGTTTGGTGACCAAAACATATGTGTGAATATAGTTATAATACTTTTGAACATTTTTTCTTTTTTGATATCCCCTTAGTCCAGCCTCTCTTCTCAGACTTTAGCTGTCTGCCTCTTCCCTCTGGCTGGGAAAGTGAGTGCTGGCATACTATGCAGTTTTCATGTTTCCACAGTAAGTCAGAAAATGCCTCACATTTCTGGCATCAGAGCTAGTACTTTGCCATTTGTATAGAAGACGAACCAGAAACAAATTACTAAGGATAAATTAGTCCAATTCATTTGTTCTGAAAAAAAAAAAAAAAAACAAAGGCATGTGCCGCTACAGCTCTTTAAAAAGTTATTTTTCAGCTCCTAGACAAAGACAAATTCAGAAATGCTCTAAGCTACCAAAGTTATTCTGACTGTAAGGGAACTGCTACAAATAACATTTGTTTTTAAATCTGCCATTAAAAGTCTGCATCAAGATATTTGTCCTCTTCGGGAAGACCACTGGATCACTCCCGTTTTTTTCTCATTCTCTACTGTATAATTTTTTGTGGGTTCTATAGTTCAATAATGAGAAAAAGCCAATCCATTTTAAATTGAGACCCATCATTTTGTCTTAGGGAGTTAATTCATGATTCATTTAGAAAGTAGGTAAAAGGGGCTTCAGAACTGAAGAACAAAATTTTCTAGTAAATGCACATACATTGTATCTTATCATAACCTCAAAGAAATAAAGAGGTATGTCAGTGAGGATTTCTGACATTAAGCATACTGTCCATACATGTGTATACATGGACTTCTTTGAAGCTGTTTAGTGAAATGAGCAGAATTCTCAACTACATGAATGCTAGTTGTTACCACATTAATGTGGCAATTCCCCCCCCCCCCCCCCGCCTCCCAATCAGCATAGACTGCTGCTTCCAAGCTTTATTATGCCCAATGGCACTGTTACTCACTCCAGCAGTCCCCTGGTGCTTTGACTTTTGCTTTTAGTCTAAGTCAGTAGCTTTTGCCACTGCCCTCCCAATCCCTAGATGGCACCTCCCTTGGTGAAACCACGCCAGTGTTCCTTAGCTGCTCAGGCACAAAGGCGGCTCCTGTGTTCCAGCATCTGTGGGGAGAAAGGAAGGTGGGCACCACTGTGTTCCTGCCCCATGGATCTTATCAAGCCGTTCAAACAGGTTGTATTTGCAAGACGCTGTACAGGAGCAGCATTATCCCCACAGGTATTGGGGTAGACATATTTTAATTGAAATCAACAAGGATAACTGCCTAAATAGCAGCTTGCTGTCTGTGATTAAAATGAAACATTAAGGTGGTTCAGTTGTGTGGTTTAAGATTACCAATGAGTGATTTTGAGGCTTTTATCTAATAATGAAGTTCTAACTATTATTTGGGAACAAAGAGAGTTTTCTTCTTTTCTCAGATCCAAACTGCTTTGTAAAATTCTTTGTGGTTTAGTTAAGTGTGCCATTATTTCCCCAAGATGTTATCTAAGACTTTGTGCCAGGTGCTCTGGCTGTTTGCTACTGGCTGGTAATAATGAGTACATTTTATTTAAATGCTTGTTTACTACTGCTGCCATCAGTAAACTCCAAAGATCTTTTTGTTTTAGCTTTAGGATCGTATGTGCTTTTTCTGTATCCTGGGAGCTTTGGATGGTCGTGTTAATATAAAGCTTTGTATACATTGTCGTTTTTATTGGTCTTGGTTCTAATGGTCTCATCTTTGGTGATATGCTGTCCCCACTGCTGCCCCACACTGCCTGTAGCTGCCGAGTTGGATTCGCTTTTGCTTCTGTGGTCTGTCTGGCAGGGAAATGAATGAGCTGTTAACGGATTTGGATTCTTCCTGGAGATTACACAGCTATGAATGTATTTGCTTTCAACATCTCCCAAAGTGGATCTAATCTTCAAACTATAAATTGTTAAGTATTCTGAAATTGGGAAACATTTTATTTTAAATGAAATCAGATAGTGTTGCTTTTTACAGCATAATAAATACATGTATGATAAAAAATGTGAAAATTGATTTTCTTAAAACAACTAAGGTTTTTCTCTTATGACCCTGGGTTGAACACTTTACTGAGTGTAGGGATCATGTCTAGTTGGTCAGATCCATTGCTAATGCCTACTATTAACCAGGTAGTATGCATGGTGTCAGGTGGGGCTACCACAATGACCAAGTTAAGAATCCTATAAGGAGTTCATCCTCAAAGATGTGGGGATGGGGAAGCACATTCTATCCTCTAGAATTTAACACTACCCTTTCATTATTACAAAGTGCTCAGTAAATACTTGTTGAACTGAACCATTGAACATATTCTTGAATGAGAGGACAGGTTATTTTTATTTATAAAACCTTAATCTACTTGGAGAGTTGAACCTGGTGCTACCACACTAGGATCTGAGTTGGACCAGTTGGCAAAGCTAAGCTCCCGCCTAATTTGTTATATGTGGGAATGGCATTCACTTCCAGTGCCAGAAACCCTGGTCCTTGGAGCACTCTTTCCCTTCAGGTTTAAGGTTTGTGTCTGGTTCATGGTAGACATGAGCACCAGGGCCAATACATTTTCATCTATCAAAGTCATTTATCACAGACTAAATTGCTTGGCTATAGAAGCCACGGTATTGTATCATCTTCATTATTGATATTTTAGAAATGCAGGAGACATCAGAAATTCTCTAAACAAACCCATTCTTTTATTGATGAAGCTGGGACTCAAGAGAGGCTCATGATACAGAACTCTTAGTCCCATACTCTTTTCCTATATCCTATAATAAGGTCCTTCTGACTATGGACAGAATTTGCATTTAAACTTATTTATATTAAATAATTCACATCAGCTAAGGCTTCTCCTCTGTGGAATTTTAAGGTCAGGCATAGCTGCTATAAAGTTAAGCTCTGTAACATATAGTTAACTTCACCTACACCTATCAGTGCAGATGTACAGATAATCCCAAGGGAGAAACTTTATATTTGTTGTTGTATAACAAGATCATTTTATTTTTGTGCGGCTATTTTAGGGGTTGGGTTAATCTTCATAGTAAAATGAGTAAATTCGTAAATCATAGACTGGATGGTTCAAGGAAGCCCCCTATGTATGTTAAAAGGTGGCACTTGAAAAAAAGCTTTTGCAGAAAGGGGAATTTTATAGTTATGTATGGAGTGGATGTGATTTATTAGATTATAGAAGGTCCAGCTCAGATCCTAGTGAGATAGGAAGGTTATATGATCCAGATCCTAGAACATCTTAGGTTTATCATGGTTTTATTCACCAATATTTCCCAAACATCTAGACTAGAGCCTGGCTCATGACAAATACTGAATACATACTTGACGAATTAATAAATTAATGAATCTTAGCCAACCAAAATATGCCACTTGAATAAATACCCCTTTCTTGGGGAACAATATCTGAGTTCAAAGACTAGGTACAAGAATTTCCAAAACACTTTCTAGCTTTTTCCCTGGAGCAGTCAGATGTGACAGAGGACTATTTTGTTCATTAAGACCTGCCTTCATATTCCACTTTAGTTTGTAGGCAGTTAAAACATCTTGCTTATTTAATGCCATCTCTGAAAATAATTCTCTTTTCTTGAAAATAATAAATTTATCCTAAGTGGTACATATATGCTCAGTTATAAAACACCAAATTTACAAGTGTCATATAAACACTATCCAAGTTATACTTAAAATACAAACATAGCTTAACCCATGATCTGCTCAGCAATATTTTAGAATGGTCAATTAAATGAGACTACAAATTGATCTCTTCCACTGACCTATCTTAATCTGCCATTTAAATTCTGGTTACAGGCATGGTGAGTAAGGAGAAGATTTAAGAAAGTAGTGTTATTAATCTTATTGTAAAATAAGGACTGATACGTAAATGAGGTAAATATTAAACCAGTTCATAATGCCAGCATTATTAAAACCTTATACTAAAGATTGGCTGGTACAGTAAAATGAAACCATGCCAATCATTCTTAAAGGACAAAAGTTTAACAAGTAGTTAAATCCTAGGAATTAGGGACAATATTCACAAAAATGTGGTCATGTTTCTTGATTTTTTCAGTTTGAAGATTCAACCAAAACCCAGCCAGGTTCATACTATCCTATGTAAAAACTGAGAAGAGGTCTCAATTTGTGTAGTAATAAGAAAAATAAAAAATACTGTGTGCATATTATATTTAATGTAATATATATACTTTAGCTTTAATTATAAAGTAGATGTCAAGAAAATTTTATCTCCACCAAAGAATAACACAGCATTTCTGTAATAACATAGTTGTGGTGGTGGAAATGGAGAGAGGAGAGCGGCCATGCAGACAAGCGGTCTGTGAAAGTTATTCAGAAGAACCCTGTGGACTCATCCCTTATCATTGCTCTGTGTCCACACTAATGAAAGAAGACCATATAAACAAAACAAAACAAAAAAATAGTACATTCCACAAAACATCATCCATTCGAAAAACTATGTGGAAAAACCGCAAGACAGATAATGGAACCATTTGCAAACATAATTGTCAGAAAAAATCACATTTATCAGTGAAAAATATGCAGTTCTCCGTGCAGTTACATAGGACATGAGTTCTGAAATAATTTGATTTTCATGTTATCTATGGTTAATGATTCAAGTTGTCAGTAACTACGTTTTCTACTCCTTTCTCAATTTTATGGCTAATAGACTAAATACCAGCTAATAACAGTAAAAACAAATGAACCCATTTAAGAAACATGAATTAAATTCCTGGGTTTATCTCCGTCTGCAATTAATTTCAATGTTTTAAAAAATAAGGAGATCTGCCTTAAGGGGGCTGTTGTTAAGAGCTTGGCTCCCTTCATGGAAGGGCAAAGACAATTTCATTCACCAGTGACCAAGATGAAGGTGAAACACACTAAGCTCTGGATATTAAATATTAAACAGAAAACTCTACTTATGAATTTAGAAAATGTACTTCCTTCTATTGATAACAGCCAATATTGTTCAGCTATTACCAACACAAAAGCTAATTCTCTTCTAGAAAAAAAGAATTTTTCTCCAGTTTTAAATGGCCAGTGTGGAAGATATAATTAAAATGAAGAGCACAACTTCTTTTTCTCCTACCCAGATGCAAGAAGGCTACTTTTGATAAAGTATTGATACATAATTTTACATAAACTTGGCTTTGAACTATTTCATTGGCAAAACAATAGACTTTTAGCCATATTTAAAGCAGAATGGAAATTTTCCTTTTCTACATCAAGAGTTCCCAAGTAACCAATATCTATCCAACAACCTGTATCAGCTGGGCACTGATTTCATGCACAGCATTTGCTAAATTGTTACCGAACTTCTCACCTTTCCCAAAGGTCTCTCATTCTAGTCCTGATGCTTTGGGTGCATCTGGATGTTTTTCATTTGCAAAATCCACTCTGTGGAGAGTGCCTTTCAATTTCACCTTCAATAAAATGCATGAAGCCCTTCAGAGTAACATGTTTCTGAATAAGAGAAACATCCATTTGCTATCAATAGGCTGTTGCAAATTTGTTGTCCTCTCTTTCATTTCCCTAGAAACATAGGATGTGAAGGAACAGAGTAGCAGGAAGGAGTCACAGATGGGAAGAGAAAAATGTCGCCAGAGAAGATGAGAAAAATTCATGCTCTATACTGCATTCATCTGTAAGAGATAAAAGATGGTTAAGTTTATCACATTGATCTTGTGACAGGCAAGTTCAGATATTTAACATCACTGTCTATTCTAGAGTGTAGTGGAAGGAAGACACTTCTAACAGCAAATGAATGAATCTGAGGACCTTCAACCTGACCTACCCATTTTCTGGACTAATCAAGACCTTTTATATCACTTAAGCTGATGGATTATCACTCTACAGCCTGCCGGCTTAATTTTGTGAATCTATCCAGACTGCATAAAGCTTTCTGCTGTTATGCAAGTCTGGGGACAGAGCAATGTGGCAAATCCACTCATGCAAAACAAGAGTGAGGAAATGCTGAGTTATATGCCAGAGGGAGAGAGGGATGTGAGGGAAATGATGAATTTCCCTTAAAGGTCACTCATAGGTAAAATAAATGAATGTTTCAAATACAGGCCAGAGAAGTAGAATTATTAAGATCCCCTACACCTCCCCTACTGGTGCCTTCTGCCCAGTTGCCTTGAACATGGCAACTTGGAGTCAGGAAATTGCTCCTCAGGGAATAGTGAGTGTCCTGCCGCTGACTCCCTGACTTCTATACTGGTCTTTCGCCTTATATCAGATGTTCTCAGAGACTATTTGGTCCCCTGCAATGTCTAAAGATGTTTCTGACTGCCATGACTGGATGTGGTGGTGTATGGCATCTATCTAGTGGGGAGAAGCCAGAGATACAATGCAGAGGACATAATTCTCCATCCCAAAATGCCTGTAGTACCAAAACTGAGCACTAGACAGTAAAGCCTCTTGAGAGCTTTTCTAAATCTCAAGTGCTCAATAGTGCATGGTACTTGGTGGGGTCTTAGGAAAATCATTTTGGATTGAAAAGGTTCTGCCCCTATGCTGCAGCCCGGTCAACAGCACAAAGTTGTAGTTAAGATGGCAGACTTTAGGGGTGTGGGGGAGAGAGAGAGAGAGAAGGAAGCCCAGATTCCAATCTTGTCACTGTGTGATTGGGCACATTACTTAACCTCTAAATGTTAAGATCCTCAGTCAAAGTTGGCTAATAGTACCTAGCAGATAGGTTTATGGAAAGGGTTAAATTAGCATATGTAAACTGTCTATACAGTAGAAGGAAAATAGTAGATAATAAATTATCATCATTTTTTTCTTCCTTGTTGTTGTTGTTATAAGCTTTGGTCAAAGGCCTCTAGGAAAGTAGAATGGTTGTACTACAGCCCAGAGGGAAAAATGTATCATACAGAAAATCCAGGCTAAACAAACACCCAAGTCATGTGGCAAAAAACACTAGTAATTTGGCTGTCTTGGATAATTTCCTCAAGAGCTTGTGGTCCTCTTGCCCAGAGGCTGCACTGAGCATCAGTCCCTGGTGTCACTCTAGTCCAGAGCTGCAACCTCCAGACTGGGTGGAAGTCAGCCAGCTCTGAGAGAACTGCTTCCATCTCAGAGCCATGGATGCCGAATGGAAGTCATGGCCAAGACTGAGGACAGAGCAGACCACAGTGGAACCAATCCAGTTTAAAAACTCATCCAGTTTTTATTTTGAATTTGCATTTGAATTTGCCTAACCAGTGCTGTGTCTCCCTTACAGCCTCTTTTAGCTCTGTACATCTACTGACCTGCCTGGAGTCTTTAATGGTGTCTGTGCATGTGTGTGATGTGGGGGAGAGGGATAAAGACAGAGAGATTGACTTTATTCTACAAATGAAATGAATGATATCATTTGGGATGGAATGGCTTTAGGAATGTCCAAAGACCACAAACCATTTCCTGACATTTATTTGCAGTATTTAAACTGCTCTCACAGTATCATTCTGAGAGCATACAGGAGGCAGTCCTACTGCTTACACAGATGGACGGAATTAATCCATCTTCTTTTCGCAAGGTCACAGGGATAATGGTGATGATAGAGTTGGAACTCTGCCTGCCAAATCCCAATCACAGGCCTCTCACCCAGAGGCCACACTGCCTTTGTCTTAATAAGCAGAATAAAATGCTCAGTTTGTGCAAACAGCCTCTATGGGATGCACATTTTGAATGAAGCCAAGTCTGGCTGTTTGTGGCAGGTGTTCTAGGATGGTGGACAAGAGCATGCATTCTGGAGACACCAGGTAGATTCAATGTTGGTTCTACTGTTGACTAACTACTGGATCTTAGTCAAGCTCTGTAACTGGGGACAGGGCCTTGCTCTATGTCTGCCAAGATGAGAACAACAATAACACCCAACTTAGAGGCTTTTTATGGGGAAGTGCTTGGGATGGGGGAGGTGCTTAGTAAGTGCTACCCATCAATAGTGATGCGGCTGAGGGACCTTGCTCAGGAACAAAAGAGGTGTAAAAGGGGATCACCCTGCTTTTTGGCTCTATCTATATAGCTTATATTTTCTAAATTGGACTTTAAGAGTACTGCGTTGTTGTGTCAGGCTTATAAAGCACTTTTTAGAGGAGCGTTGGGATGCTACCTTACATAGAGAAAAGGCTCATTTTGCACAGACCAAACTATTTTGCTGTCATACTAGCTAAGCATTTTTCTAAATGGCTTTTTTATCCTCAACAATCAGGAAAGTGTAAGAAAGTACAGTCTCTACAGATTTTAGCCCTCCTAAAGTGGAGGGAAAAGGCCTTCTTACCCTTAAGAAACGTGACGCTGATCAGGTATTACTGAGGTCACATGAACACACTCCCTGAATTCATGATGGTTTGCAAGAGACGCCTCGCCCCCTCTTTTCCCTCTCCCTCCCTGACTTCCTCCCTCATTTTTGAGAACCTATTTTTTCCAGGCACCAGGTACAAAATGATGAAGAAAAGCCAGCAGTGACTCAGAGAGGTGTTTTGTTTTTTTTTTTTAAAGCACTAAACCAACTTTGAAAAATGAACTGGAATAGCTCCGTGCAAAAACGAGCTTAAAATTAAACAGCATCAGCAAAAACCCAGCCAACCAAACAAATCTTTAAGAGGAAGGATTTCAGGCTGAAAGGCAAACAATACTGTTTGATATATTGAAAAAATATTTTCCCAGAGGAAGATCACCTCTTTTGGAAACAATCATGTTCCTATTTCTATCATGAAACTCACTAACTCTTTCACCCCCTGTGCGGTTTTTTTCTGGGCTGGCCTTTCATAGCTTCAGGAGCTAGCAGCACAAATTCCTTCTTAAATAGGAAGCAGAGAAAGCCCTTTCAGGGCTGCTTGCTAAATGTAAATCTGTAATTACTGAAACTACCCAGCATTAGTCCCTAAAAATAACACCCTTTCCTAAGGATGTCACTGTGGTAAGGCTATAGGCAGAAAGAAAACATTTTATCAGAAAAATATTAGTTCCTTAATATGTGAAATTCTACAAGGACAGAACTTTTGTACTTCAAAGGGCAGAAGGGGAAACTTAAGTATTTGAAATGTCACCTATTTTTTGGAGGATGCCAAGAATAAACATTTTGCTGATGATGTACCTTGTCGAAGCACAACAGGCTTTTCCTTGTCCCAGCTCATCTGAAAAATGCCCTTTCTTTGGCTCTGCCAGAGGAATCCTTCTTGAGGAAAGTCCCTGGATCTGCTGCAGTGCCCACCCTGCCTCAGAGGGCACCCGCTTACCCAGGTCTGGCAACACTCCTGCAACGGTACTTACCATAGTGTCGAATTCCACATTGCCCACTATCCGGGATACCTCATCAAACTCCTCAGGGGACATGGGGAGCAGGTTGTCTGTGGACTGAAGTCTAGAAGGGTGACTAGAAAGGGGAGGAAGGAAAGGGAAACGTTAACACCTCATGAAAGCCCTACTGCAGACTCAACACATTTCCTTTATCTTTTGTCTGTGACTGAATGACCACTTTATATTTTTATTTTAGGAAAATGTACACATTTATAAAGCACATCTGAAAATGTATGGATCACCAGCAGTTTCTGTCCCCAGCCCGGCCCCTTAGGAGTGTATGTACTGGACTCTAGATGTGAGTGGGTCACAGCCAGACTGGAACCTAGGCCACTTCTGCCTGGTTAAGCCTCGGAATGAGCACAAGCCGTGTGCCACCCTGGAACGGCAGTGCCCCGTGGCTTACCCTAGACAGAAAAGCACCAGAGAAATGTCTGGGGAGTCCCTCATCCCTACCTTGAGATTTGTATGCAGATAAAGCTGCTCCAGAGTGTTTTTACATGAAGGCTACATCCATTCAGCCCAAGACAGTGCTGCAGGCCAAATAACTGACAATGACTTTCCAAACCTTTTTCTACCTTTTATGAAATGAAACAACAGAATAAAAGCAAGCGGAAAATGTATCTCGATGATTACTTTGGCCTTTTCTAGGTTGAAAAGAACTGCTTTCCCACTCTTTGCAATTTTTGTTCATTTTATTTATGCTTTTTCAAAATATCCGTTTGGGGAGAACTTAAATACCTTACATACAACTTTGGTTTTCCTGTTTTGTTTTGGTTTTTGGTTTTTAAAGGCAGTCAAATGCTAGCAGACAGTGACACCAGGATCTCTAATTAGGATCTTTCCAACAAGTCCAACTGTAATGGCGACAGCAATTACAAAGGAAAAGCAAAATACACTCGCCAGGCCCCAGCCAGGGCCAAGGCTAGTGTGCAGTTTGGAACATGCCAGTCTTCTGTGCTCACTTACACTTCAGACACAGAAATCAACTCAGTCTTGATGTATCCAGTTCCTTTAGGGCCATCAAGTTCCATTGGTTCTGGTGCTAGAAGCAAACACAGCATGTAACTTTCCATTAGAGAAATTACCAAAGAATATTTTGGGGGATCAAAATTCTACTGTTTCTCTTGGCAGCTCAGAGTCCTGCAATTTTTAAGGGGTTGTGATCTCCCTGCCTGTGTCATCTGAAATTCTGGTGGGCATGAAGAAGCAATTAGCAGAAAAAGGGTGAGTATCTCAACAGCAGCCTAGCTAGGAGCTTTCTCTTCCTCAAGCTGTAATCCTCCAAGATGGCCACATGTGCCAAGTTCTCACTGGTTTAGCTGATGTTATACATGCAAGTGTTAATTCCAAAGTGATTGTCCTAATAAATAGTGATACTTCCCATTCTGAAAAGCAATTAGCTTTTCTGGCATGTTCTAAAACTAGAAGAACCTAACTTGAACTTTTTCAAATGCGATTCAATGGTAACTAAGAAGCCTAAGACTGGTGTCCTAGGACAAAGCCCACTCTTAATAAAAACCACTAATAACAATAGGATCTAACAAATAATTGGGTTGATGAAACAGGTTACTTCTCATGGACCTGTTTCCTTAATTTAACATGAGCAGACTGGCACAAATCAGTTGGTCATACTTCCCTTCCTGAGCCAAAAGTGACAATGTAACAGATACACAGACCAGAAATAAACTTTCCCTATACCTGTAAAGTATGAAATTATATAATCATGTCTTGCGTGCTGTATTAGGCCAAATAATGCATCTCATTACCACCATACTGAGTGCATACTGTGTTTTGAAAGCCTGCTTTTACTAATTCATAAGAGAGTGGTGGGTTAAAGACAGCAGACTGGCCCTGGCCAGCAGGATGGCAAAGGTAAATCCTGTTTTTAAATCTGGTCTGCACACAACACTCGCCCACCAGGAAAGACTGTGCTGAGCTGTGTCTCAGGAGGGCAGTGGCTGATTGTTCCCACCTACCTTCCTTTGGCCTGGAGTAGTACTTTCCAAAGGCATGGTCTTTGTCAATATTTGGATACAGATACTTCAGGGGATTCTCTGGAATGTTTTCAGCAGCCATGACTTTGTAATTGCGAATTATATCAGGAAAAGTAACAGCAGAAAGTTCTTTCTTCGTGTAGGGTTCAACCGCATGGAAGTAAGGTTCTAAAAAGGAGAGACGCTCATGAGTCCCAGTGAATTCCACAGAATATTCCACAATGACACAGAGAGAAGCAAAACACTGTAGATTATACAGATGTGAGCGAGCTCATGAGAACTAATTATAATCTAGGAGTTGTCACACATACCATGGACTGCCTTATTTCTAAATAAATTACAATCCTGTCTTTAATAGGGAAAAAACAAAGGCAGTTTTTACTCTCAGTAACATTGTGTTTGTCATATTTGCCTAGAGTTATAAATGTGGCTAAAAGAGGTTTGTTAAATTCCTTTAGAAGCCTTCATCTTCAACAAAATGCTGCCCATAGGCAGATAAGTGATTAATCACCAATCGGGTCTTCTTGGCTCAAGCCACAGATTAAGTTATTAAAAGATGAGCTCATTTTGTTTTTCTTTTCATATTGAAAAACATAATTATTAAAATAAATGATGATGATCTACAGGAAAAAAAAACTTTTGAAACAAGAAAAGATCTCAAATTCTACTTTTTTTTTCTAATTTTTAATGCAATAAGCCATAGTTTAATTAACTCCTATTCTTATCCCAGACCTGATTCAAAACTTTCTTCCTACTGATGAACCCAGCCTAATTTCATTTTAAGATTGGGAAACATCTTGTCATGAAAAGTTAATTTCTGTTTTACTATAAATTACTGCGATTTTTAAACTTGTTTGGAATTCCTGCCTGGGCCTTGAACTCCCCAATGCCTGGCCTTCCCTGACCATATAACAACCCTCTCTAAAACCTTAGTGACACCTCATAAATCCTGGCTCCCCGACCAGATAACAATCCTCTCTGAAACCTCAGCAGTGCCTCATAAATTCTGATGTTGGGATCTGAATTTACTCCCTACATTTAAATGTCATGTCATGTAGATCATTAACCTACTATCTGCCTTTGTATTATGCTTGTCAAAATTCTGTTATCTGTAAGTAATCAAGACAGCCCCCCTTTGCAACTTTTTTTGCTATAAAATCTCATTCTTGAAGAGCTGGCCCACATTAGGGGAGACAGTCCCTGATCAGCTCTCTTTGTGTACACAAATACAAGCTTGCTTTAATTCGATTTAAAATTGGAGTTGGTGGTTTTTTTCTTTGCATCAGGGTTCAACACTATTTTATCCAAAATCCCACTTCTGTGTGCACATATTCCAAAAGGTGCTGAGCAGTGCTTTTGGAGTCCTCTCTAGAACTTCTGCTATGCTATATCCTAAATCTATGTGGCTGGTGCAGCCCTGCTTACACTTTCCTGGTTGACAAGTGTTTTCTTCCTCTTTAATTGGGTCATAGCTCATCTCTGAGCTGCATCAGGAAATGAACTACCCCAGAAAAAAGAAAACAGGTAGGCTTCAACATCTACTGCCTACACCAGGGTCCAATCCCAGTCTTCACACTTTTCATCAGAAGCAAAAATGAACAGAACATCTTTTGCCTCTACACACCAACAACAGGGAAGTCACCACAACAAATCAGTTTTGTTTCCAGTGCTCTAGGCAAACTATAGGTGCCTGTGAAAAGTACTCAGTTTGCCATTATCATTTTTTCATCTGCACTCTTCAGCTTCACCTCCAGAGATCTGCTTCATGATGCCAAGGTTTCTGGAGTCTTTTATCTATGGACTCATTTGGTCAAAGAGAAATCCAATACACCAACAGAGATAAATGAGCAGCTGCTCTATTTGAAGGCAAGGCAGAGAGGACTGCAGCTTATCCTGAGAGCCCTCGCATCCAATCCCAGCTACTGGTATGTGTGGATAAAACCAATAAGGAGGTCTTCTCACAAAGCCAATCTTCCCATGTGCACTTGACTCTGGAGTTACCCTAAATGAGTCTGGAACCTTAAACTGTGGCAAAAGTGAGCTCTTCCAAGGAACTGGCTACAGATGATATTGACTCACATCCTATCCTACAGAAAACAAACCTGACTGAAAGGAAGGAACTTGACCTTATCTTTTAAAAGCCATCATTTTCACAAAACATCCGAGGCAGTGATTCACCAATATTCATGGGGGGGGGGGTCGTGTAATAATATCCTATCTGGGGGCCTCAGCTGGGTAAGTCTGGGCTGATCTGCAGTAGTGAAAAAGGATGTCAGCCATATGTGGCACCGTGCCCGGGTCCTCCAGCGCCCTTCACTCACCACCTCCATTCTGGGACCGCTCCACCCATGTGAATGTGATGGCCCCTTCCCGGGAGCTCTCACTGAACCGCAGCAAGAATGTCCCTGGCTGCTGGTCCTTGAGCAGAGCTCGTTCTTGTTCCTTGCTGATAAAGCCCATGATACACCTAGACATGGAGATCAACGGTGTCACTTGTAGTTCAATCATGATTTTAATTTTTATATTAACTTGACAAACCAAGAAAATGACTGCAACTTGGTAAGAGAACATATAATAAAAAATCTATAGACTATTTAAAAATATATTTAATTGAAACTTAAGCATTTCACTTACACATATGTATGCTAAACTAAAAAAAAAATACATAATGCCAGCAGGATGCTACAGATGTTTACTAAATACATGCTGGATTAATGGGCCTTTCATCATCATTTGACTTTAAAGGCTATGAAAATATCTGAATTTACACATCTTTTATGCTGAAGAGGAAGATGCAGAAAATATACTTTAGATTCTAGCATCTCTGGTCATTTTAAAGCTTTTGTTGAAGTATCAGCTCATCCTGGGAGTGAGTGAGACAAAATTTACCAAGTTGAAATGTATCCAGCAGGTGATCAAGAAACACTTGTTGAATGCATGAATGGCACTCAGTTGGTTTTCTTTCTTTCTTTTTATTTTTTAATTTAGTTTTGCATAAATACTAAGGAAGGATAAAGTTTAATTTTCTAAGGTTCCACTCTCATAAAGCCTTGACAGCCATAAGTATGCGTCACTGTGAGGTGCACACAAATCCTGTCCAATAAGGAAGCCCAGCTCAGGCTTTGTCTCAGCCTTCAGTAAGGCAGCATGTACTAGAAACATTTCAAAAATGCATCCATCAGGGTCCTTACCCATCATTCCAGAGTGACAGCAGGTGTTTTTTAATGAGTTCTAGGATGTTTTCAATCCAAAGCCAGAAGGAAAAATTTTTATCATTAATATTTTCCTGAAAATATACCAATGCATACATTAGGATTCAAGAAATTCAAAATAGTGACTCAGCATTTTCTCTCCCACTGCTGTATTTTAATTTGCAAAGATACCCCAGCTGCCAAAGTAGAACTGTTCAGCACACAGCAGCAGCGGTCCCTTGTTGGGGAATGTCTCCATCCCTCCCCTCTTATCAGTGTTAAGAACTGGACCTCTCCACTTCCCTGGGCTGGGCTCTACTTCCCTCTCCAAACAGTAGCAAAACAGCCAGGGGATGACCTCCAGGGAGACTCAAAGAAACAAAAACTGCCCTCAGACTAGCGGAGTTCAGTAGAGTGAGCTGGTCAACACTATCTGGTGACCCCATTGGGGTCTAAGTGCTGCCTCCAGCTGGTCCCTCTGTTTGATACACTGCAAAGCTCAACAGGCCAGTCAGGCCAAGCTCACGTTTCACATGGACAAGGCCAAAACACTGCTGGGCAGTGGGCTGGTGTGAGGGAACTGAAGACTCATTTCGGATATGAAAGAATGTTATCACTCAGGCAGGTGCTTCCCGTCAGACTCTGGCTTGGAGACTGACCTCCAGAAACCTCCAGCCCTGAAGGAAAGTAAACAACTTGCCCTCGGGGCTCCTGGGTGAGAGGCAAACATGCCAGAATAAGCAAACAGTTAAGCACCACAGTGAGAAAAAGGAGAACCACCACAGAGAGTGCAGAGAGGACAGAGCCCCAGGAATACCCACCTTACAAAACCTGGTCCATGGAATAAGATCATCCAGGCCAGCATTAGGACCTAAACAACAACAACAACAACAAAAAATAAGCTTTGTCAGTAAACAGAAAATGGTTCTGGTGCCTTGATCAGACTTGTATTTGCTCTCAAAGAACTAACACCCCAAGAGTGCATGTACATGCAGGAATATTAATGCTACATTAGTTGAGCAATTATCATCTAGGCTATGAAAGGACAGAACTACAGAACTGAAACAATCCAAAACATGAAAAGTTTCATTCATGCTGGTTTGATTTTAATGGCATGAAAGAATTGGTGACAAATTACTGGGCACTATGATTATGAGAGTTTTTAGGGAAAGCGGAAGCATCAAAAAGCCTTGCCATCTGCTCCTTTCTCTCCAGCCCCTTTTATCTCTCCCTCTCTTCTGAAGAGGACAAATCTCTTAAATCCTCCACACTATAGTCCCTCCTGAGATGACTGTCTTTGGCATTAAAGCAAAGCTCCCTTTGGTCCCTCCCTATGCAGGATCATTTCCCACTGCCCCCTGTTACTGCCTCAGCACAGTCTCCTCTCTAAAGACCCTGTGGCATTTTTTTGTGGAAGTTCAAACCAAGATCAAGATTACCCTATGTGAAGAACCTAACTTTGAGGCTTGACTTTCCAAGCTTATTTTTAGACACTGATTACAGATCTCTCTCAGTGCTCCTCCAAATAGGACATGGGTTCAGGGAAGTGGATGCAAATCATAAGCCAAGCAAGAGAAATGAGAGGAAGCCTAGGTATTACTAGAAGCTAAGAGCTAATAACACCAAGTTGTTAAAGTTAACCAGGGTATAAGATGGGGTAAGTCCACTGCTTATGCCGTGACAGGTAGAAAAGATACATTTCTTGACTTTCCACAAATAAGGAAAAGGAATAAGATGATTTTATACTTCTTATTAAATAGCAGAAGACAAGCCCCCCATGCTGTGACTGACACAGCTGGGAGGGAACCCTTGAAGGCCATCTGGTTCAGACGAGCCTACTGGTGTGGTATATGCAGCCCCGCTGCATAGAAAGCAAATCTGGATTAGAGTTGTTCAAGAATTTTTAAAGAAGTGGTTCAGATGCTTCTTTTCATTGAAAGTACATGATCTAAAAAGCTTTCCCTTCAGATTCCTTCTCAAAAATGTTAATAAGAGGGACAACCAGGAAAGAATTCATGTAACCCTGTTATCAGGTCTACATTTCTCCCCAGGGTGAAGTCCCATTTTCAATTAGCTATCTCAATAAATAAACTGTTGAAATGCCAACAGTTTTTAGAAACACTCTCTACCTTCAAAAAAAAAATAGAGAACAAAGAGGATCACAAGAGTCAAAAGAGATATTTTTATGAATTTATATTTTTTACATAGACAAAAAATATGCTCCTACCCAGAAGTTTCTCTCCCAACATGCTCAGCTGATCCACGTTGAGACCTCTCTTGGTGACGGATGAAAACTGCCAACTCAGTACCTCTGAGAGCTGAGACCATCGTGCACATGGTGGGTTCAAGAAGAAGGACAGATTCTAGAAGAAAAGGACCCAAAGCCAGGGTTGATAAAGAGCCGCCAGTCACTAGTGAGGCACCACCACATGGGCCCGGCCCAAATTTTGGTCTAGTTTATACAATACACATGTATTCCCACAATTAGGGAAGAGAATTCTCATTATTTGCCAATTCACATATATGAATTTGTTAACTCATTGTGATTTACTTCTAATTACAGAATCAATTCTCCTGGCTCTTTGTGGTCATTTGAAGACAAGCCCATACAGAGAGTACCAAAAACTGTTAGTCCCCTCAACACACGTTTCCAATTGAACTCTGTTCTCCCAAAGAAAATAATATCCTGACTTCCTATTTCTCACACTATAAACAGGTCTCCTCTGTGTCTTGCTTAGTGCAATGTTTTTTTCATTTTGTGATTCCGGATTGGTGATTTCCCTTCTCTTCAGCCCCTTTTATCTCTTCCTCTCTTCTGAAGAGGACAAATCTCTTAAATCCTCCACACTATAGTCCCTCCTGAGCTGACTGTCTTTGGCATTAAAGCAAAGCTCAAAATCGTGCACAGTGTCGTGCTGAAGTGCTGTCTGATGTACCTAAGCACAAGAAGGCTGCCATGTGCCTTATGGGAAAATCCATGCGGTAGAATAGCTTCCTTTAGGCATGAGTTATTGTGCTACTGGCTATAAAGTCCACATCAACAAATTGTCAGATATATTAGTTAAGGTGCCTTTAAACAGAAATGCATATAAACAAATTGTGGCACTGATGGGGTAACAAACATGTGACCAGAGTCTCACAGGAACAAACCCTGTATTTCCCCTAGGAACAATGACTGAACATTCACTAAATGTTCCTGGTAACTTCCAAGAACACGAGCACTTTGAATAAATAAAGAGAGTCAACTGTGAGTGTGATTGTTGTAAAAATTCAGCATGTTTGCCTAGTAGGTGATACATTAAAAAGAAAAAAAAAAAAGGCAGTAAAGGACCTCTTCCACAATAAAAGTGGTACGAAATCATCAATTGCCTGAGCTCTCTCATTACATGAAGGAAATCATTATTCTCATTTCTAGTGTCTGTGCTTCGCTCTCCCAGAATTACTTAAGATCCTTAGAAATGTCACATGACTTTGTCACTTCTCCCTTAATATCTGGCCATTGGGGGCTATTCTGAAGGTGTGGTAATGAGAGCGTGGGATCTTTGTTTCACCCTTAGTACAATCGCAACTGTGTTTTCCATACCCTGGGTTCCGCCACCAGCATGTTGTACCACAGGATGGAGGCCCAACCACTAGGGAGCTGGCTGACGTTGGAGATCACCACGACGGGCAGCGAGGTCGTCTGAAAGTTGATAAAGACCTTGAAACCATCTGAATCACAGATTTATCACCTTGAAACAACAGCTTAAGCAAATGGGTTATTTGTAATTTTATATACATTTTATATTTGAAAATTTTAAATGTAAGGTTAGATTCTTTTGTTCACAGTTTATCTTTGATATACTTTTCAGTTAAGATATATGTTCCAAGACTTAATATAAAAAAGTTAACAACGGCTATCTCAACTGGAATATTTAGCTTACAGAATCTGAAGGCTAATTCAATTCTCTAGCTTCCTGGACCCTTAGATTAATGTCAAATAGTATTAAATGAAAAAGATCATCACTTTTTATGATTAAGTAAATATCGATAAAACAAAAATTGAGAAACTCTAACTAGTTAGAAGTAAAAATAAAGTTTTTTTACCTTGAGACCCTGGAAATCTTACCTCGAGGTCAATGACCAGGCCAGGCTGGCACAACTGGGTTTCAAAACTAAGAGAGTGAAGCTCTTCAGTGACAACAAGAGGACCCTTGGGAGAGGAAAAAAAGGAGAAAGAGAGAATGTAAACATTCAGTCCTTGATTGTACAAATTTCAAAACTGAATAAACACCAGCTATAGTGGCGCACACCTGTGATCCCAGCAGCTTAGGAGGCTGAGGCAGGAGAACTGCACATTCAAAGCTAGTCTCAGCAATTCAGTGAGATCCTGAGCAAACTCAGTGAGACTGTGTCTCAAAATAAAAAATAAAAAGGGCAGGGGATGTGGCTCAGTGGTTAAGCAATCCCCCCAATACAAAAACAAAAACAAAAACAAAAACAAAAAACAAAAAACAAAAAAACCCAAACCTGAATAAACAGGTTGCAAGGGTACTAGACCCAATCTGCTGTAACTCAGAAGACTCCAATATTCAATAACTTAAACCAGATTTGATTATTCCAAGCCTCTCAGTGTTCTCTCATGATAAAATGTCTGAAATTATAGCAAGGGATATCAATTCAGAGGAAGAAACATCAGTGGGCAAAAGCAACTTCTTAAGGGTTTTTCATGACTTAAGGCTCTGGGGCTGGACTCTCACGGAATTCAGGGAAAGAACTCACTTTCCAAGCAGATTCCCACTGAGCATGGCAGGTCACAAAGTGCTTTGGTATAGGTAGGAACAGATGGTTTTCAAAGCACCTTCACACACATTATGTAACATAAGCATCACGACAACTTAGAACTAGGGAGGGCAGCTGCTGGACCCAGGAGGTCACAGAGACAGCTTCAGTGCAAACTGGGGCTGGAAGGTGTCCGTGCTGAACAGACCAGCATGTGTCTCATTGTTCTAGTGACCTCCACTGGTCGTGATGTGGAAGGGCAAAAACAGGCCAAACCAAACATTCCAAACCAGACATTGTGTCCTTGGTCCACAGATCATTTTTTAATGCATCACAAACACAACACAACTCCTCGAGGATCAGGTTGTGAGAAGAAACTGTGAAAACACTGCTACTGGGTAGGGGATATCAGGCAGGAGAACCCTCTCAACACCTGGAGTTTGGCATGTAGTCATAAACTGACCTCTCACTCCAGCTGACAGTAGTTCTCAGAAACCCGAGCTAAATCCTACAAGCTTCCTGTGACTCAATTTCCTCAAGATTCGAAGATGAGAAGAATACCGAAGCCCACCATGCCACCATGCCACCCCACTGGGCTGTCTGTGTGGGTCCAATGAGGTCATAAGCAAAATTCTTTGACAACCTTTATAAAGCATGAAAGAAGGCCCCATTATCACAGATACACCCAGTTCCCTTTCCTGCCTGGCCACCAGAACCACAGACACACCCCCACTGGAAGACCTGCCTGATCAGGGCCCATACAACCAGAGACCCTCACCTCATTAGTTCTGTTGCCAGCATTTTTCTGTTCTTTCAGTTGCTATAAAACAAGAAACATCACAGTAAACCACATGTTCACCATCAAAGTTCATGTCTTCATTTACAAATCAGACGAAAGTGGGCATCACCCGATTAAAACAGCCCATGGAAGGGCTAGAAAGGACATGACATTATCTCTAGAATTCAGAACAAGAGGCAAAATGGCCCTTGCCTGTGAACAGCATCCTTCTCCTTACCCCAGTAACAATCCACCAAGTGCCCTTGGTGACTGTTTCATTGTCCCCCAGGATCTGGAGACAGCTTCTCCTCCTCCTTCCCTCAGCAGAGACTTCTAGCTAGATTCTAGTGATGCCAGTCCCAAATAAAACTTCCCTCAAACAGATTTCAATCCCCAGGTTCCAGTGAGCCATGTGGGGTCAGTGGACAGCTCTGGATACCCTCACGTTCCCCAGGAGCACCAAGGATCTCACCCAGTGTGCAGTTATCTAGCTATGATACTTGTTGGCTCAGAGGATGGTCGCTAAGGAGAAAGCTGCCTCCACCCTCCCTTCAGGCTCAGCCCAGATGTTGGGAGCCTCAGAACATCTGGCAGCCACTCTTTTCACGGACACAGAAAAAAAGGCAGCGCCCACTTAAAACAGCCCCCTGAATTTCTATTGCCAGGCTGAAGAAGGGGGGCTCCTTCTCGGAAGAGAAAGTGGTAGAGTCAGACTGCTGGGGACATGGAGAGCGGGAGAAGGAGCAGTCAGGAGCCACAACCTTGAGGGAACTGTAGGGGCCCACAATGACTGGTCCCAGATCTTGGAGCCACAAGAGCCGCTCTAACTTATGTGCACATAGGTTTATGAAATACTTGAACTGAGACCGCTGCAGCTTAAAGGAGCATTTCTGAGACAGACAAGTGGAATGCAGAGTGAACAACCCTGGAGGAGGAGGACAAAGCAGGATGCCCTAAGGGCGGGTGATGAGAAGCCATCACTGCAAAGTGCCACTGAGTGCCACTCCAGTGTCAAGAGTGCTAAAAGATCAGACAGTATTGAGAGGGGAAGCCTGCGGGTCTCCCTACCAGATGTCGGAATTCAGCCGCCAAACTTCCATTGGTGGATTCCTCCATGTTCATTACTTTTGTGTGTGTCCCCAAAATATTGAATTTCCGAAATCTATACCATACAGGAGAAAAATAATTAAAAGGCTTCAAGCTATTAGACACAAACAAACAAGAGAACAAACTATAGTACAAAATACATCACGTACCCTTTTACAGTGTTTCTCTCATTCACATCTCTGGGGGAAAAAGATAGATATATACAAAATTACACATGGGCATTTAAGACTGAAATAAGTTTTAAAAGAAATACAGAAATATGTATGTAAGTAAAAATAAATTCATGCCCGTGGGTTTGCTGCCCTGTTGACTCATTCACTCCCTTCCTCCACCCACTCGTATACACCAAGCCAAGGATCTCAGGCAAAGAAACCACCTGAGCCTCACGTTCCTTGTTTGTCCAACAAGCTAACAGCACCAGCCCTAGGGGACATTGTGAGGAGCCGAGGGGTGAAAAGAGCAGAGGACAACCTCAAGAAACACGAGCCGAGTCCTCGCTCTGCACTGGAGCTCCAGCAGGCACACTGCTCTGGTGCCACAGAACCCCGAGGACCTTCCAAGGTGACTGCTTAATTTATATATATATATTTTTTCTCTGTTATCTTCAATGCTCTTGTGAAAGTACCAGAACAGTCGATTATTTGGGGAAACAGGCACGTTTCAGTTTGAGTTTAAAATCTTGAAAGATCTTACACCTCATATAAATTCAGTGAACACTTTGGCAAGCTACAATTGGATACAGTTTGTCCCCAAAAGCTTACTGTATGGGAGGCCTAGTGCCCAGGGTGGTGATGTTCAGAGGTGAGGCTCAGTGGGAAGTGATTAGGTCACTGGGGTGCTGCCCTTAGAAGCCATCAAGGCCTGCCTTGGAGGAGTGGGCTAGGTCTTGTGATACTGCACTGATTACTCCATGAGCCGGTTGTTATGAGGCACAGCTGGCCTTCCCAGATTGCTCTTTTGGTTCCTCTCTCACCATGAGCTTCTCACATGCCTGCCATGGGATACCACCCACCACGTTGTGCCATAACACGAGACCCTTGCCAGCCGCTTTCACCTGATCTTGAAATTCACAGCCTTCAGAACTGTGAGCTAAATAGACCTATTTTCTTTATATAAAGTACCCAGTTTCAAGCACCTTTAAGGACTTTCTAACTACCTAAAAGGGACTGTCATGTTCGGGCCAAATAATGTATCTGTTGGTGGCATAGATGTAAATGAGAAATCACTAGCTCACTCACAGGAGTTAGCTGCCCTTCCTTTCCTATCTCAGCTAGAATGTCAGTGTGACATTGTAAATAATAATAGTATAAAAGGGACCTATTTTTCCCTATTCGGAAAAAAAAAAAGAATTTAAAATAAAAGTAACAGTATGATTCAAAGTTGCCTTGTCAAAGGAAGAAGAAAAAAAGAGCTGAACAGACCGAGAATACAAAGGGGCACAAACAAGCTGAAAGAACTGAGCAAAAGCAGTGTGGCGAGCTGTCCCTGAGAAGCACTTGCCATCCCTTGTACCTCGGCTGGCCTTGACTTGCTTCTAATGACAGAATGGATGGGACTGACTGCACAAGTTCAAGGCTAGCCTCCACCTGCTGGAAGAACATTGTCGCCATGTGACAGGCTCAGGGCGGCCTCTCAGAGACACATGAAGGAGGACCCTGTTACTCCAGCTGAGACCCCTGATATGTAACAAGGCCACGCTAGACCAGTCATCTCCAGCCAAACCAGCCCAGACCAGAAGGGCCATCTACAACTCACAGCATATGAGAAACAGTAGGTTTTTGGGCATTGAGGTACTAAGTTTTAGGGATGGTTTGTTCTGCAGCAAAAGCTAACTAGTTTACAGAGAAGTCTAACAAAATGGCTTGCCCAAAGGGAAGACAAAGGTGCAGGCAGTACTACAAGGAAGATGACTCTTACATGAGTGCAGAAAGCCAAAAGCCAGAGGAAAATGATCTGAATTCTCTTAAATGCTTTGAAAACTTACTAAATCAGTAGATAACACAAGATAACAAAAGCATTAAATACGTGTGGGGGGAGACAACCTGGCAAGGTAAATGGTGAGTCACTGCTAGTTCAGGTCTGAGGTCTAAGGGCAAAGTGGGGTGGGCTGCTCCATCTGGACCCCCATGAGAGATGCTGCCCAATTTTGGGTCCCCGATAACCCAAAAAGAAAAGGGTGACAGCGGCAGTCTCCATGTATGCCCCCCAATGCCTGTAACCTCACTCTAGAAACGACAGCCTCCCAGCTGGCCACAATCTTACAGCTGGATCTTCAGCTCTGTTGGATCAAGCGCCATTAATTTAAATCTATTGGATCATTTATAACAGTTCTGGTGAATCTGACTAGGATGGATCCTCTGCTCATAGGCAGCAGAGTCAGGACCCTGGGCTCAGCCCTAGATCCCCAGGGAGGTGGCAAACTTCCTCCCAGTGCAGAAAGGTTGAACAGTTGATAAATCAGCTCATTTAATGAAGGAGTCCATATTTGGTTAATAAAATCAGCACTTCAGCTGGGTATGGTGGCATACACCTATAATCCCAGTGGCTTGAGTGGCTGAGGCAAGAGGATCATGAGTTCAAAGCCAGCCTCAGCAAAAGTGAGGCACTAAGCAACTCAGTAAGACCCTGTCTCTAAATAAAATACAAAGTAGGACTGGGGATGTGGCTTCGTAGTCAAGTGCCCCTGAGTTCAATCCCTGGTACCCCTCTTCCAAAAAAAAAAATCAGTATTTCAATAGTACATGTATTTTAGATAATATTAAAAATATCTCACTTGTCAAATAAGACTTTGACTTTCAAATTATAATTCAGCTCTTGCAATTTCACCAACAGTCTAGAAAGAAAAATAAAGACATTATTTTTAAAAAATTATCTATTACAGTTTACTTATTATGCCAATTCCCCATATATGTACATTTATATAAAATATTCCCCCTCCAATTTTTGATTTTTACAAACAATGAAACTGACACGCTTTCATATCTACTTAGCTTTTTCCTAAGTGCATTTATAGGGTCAATTCCTAGCTATAAAATTGTTGGAGGCAAAATTTAATATTAAATTCTGATGGCACACAGTATTAATTCTACATTCTCATGAAAATTAGTGAGAGTAGCAGCTTCTTCAAATAAACTTGCCAACACAGAGTTCATCAAAGTTTGTACTCTGGGCCAATCTATATGGTGAAAATAGTGAATGTTACTCTATAAAACTTTTATCTGATTTTCTGCCCTCTTGGGAGAAAATAAAAACTATCATCCATAACCAGAAAAAATGAGGGTATGGCTTTATCACTCCATGGAGGTACGGAAAGATGGAAGGCATGAGACTGGGCTGAGACATCACATGCCTCTGCTCCATTAGCTGGGGATTGTGGGGAAGAACGCTCAGGTCTCTGGTCAGCTCTGTTCAGTGGAGCAGGGGCCAGGATCAGATGTCCACTATTCCTGCCCACTGTGAGTTGTGGATCCCATGGGTGCTTATCTGTGCTACTGTAACTGTTCCAGGCAGGGAAGCAGCATCTGTGGACCTGAATCAACAATGGCCAACCCTGAAGGCAAGCCCAGCTCTTCAGGGTCTAACTGCTCAACTCTAGAGGAAAGAGTAAATGAACGCACCCATTCATTAGAACAGGGCAAAGCTGCATGTTCTCACCCAGACCAGGTCTACCATTATCAACAAGTAGAAAAGCAGCTACTAAATACCACCTGTGTAGAAGCCTAGTTCTAAAAAATGAAATACTATTTGTCCTGAATTTTATGTGCATATGTGCCTATGTATGAAATATATATGTACATGCATGGATTTACACATATTTATGTAGACATAGACAAAATTAATGAAAGACAAACACAAGGCTCTGTACTGTTGTGGTCCACAGACTTAGATCACAGACCACTTTGGGAAACTGATAAAAGCTATGAGCTCACCAGAAAAATGTATGTCATAATCTATGTCTGCATACAATACTTCAGTTTTAGGGGTTCATAAAGCTCAGGTTATGAGCCTCTGCTCAAGGTGTGGCTGGGGAACTTTCTCACTCTTTATCATATGCATTTCTGCAATTCTATATTCCTTTTTACTGTGAATATGCATTACATTTACATTTGGAAAAAATCCCAGGTGTGTATATATTTGCATATAAATTGGCTATATTTCTATCCTGAGCATAAAGGATAGAATCTTGGATATTCTAAGTAAGAATTCATATTAAATTATTTCATGAAAAATTATTTCCTCTAAAGTACCTATACAACCATTATGTAAAAGAAAATTAGGGTACAAACTACAGGACAGATAGCATATGGAAGTACATCTTTATTACCTCAATTTCACAGTGAACTGGACCCCAGTCTTCAAGACCAGTGGCCTCTGAGGATGAGTCGGCATGCATGGCTGTCTCTCCACCACAAATGAACTATAAATACCCAGAAAGAATAGACAAATTAGCATGTCCATCAAGGTTGAGGCAGTAAAAGAAGAAATAATTTTCCTTAGGAAACAAATAGAGAACATAACCTAAAAACCAGTCTGCAGGAATCTGACAAATTGTATGGACAAAATAATTCCATTAGTTAGAAGAGAAATCCCCAAACCCAAGCAAGCCTGTAATCCCAGTGGCTCAGGAGGCTGAGGCAGAAAGATCACAAGTTCAAGCCCAGCCTCAGTAACTTAGCAAGGCCCTAAGCAACTTAGTGAAACCTTGTCTCAAATTAAAAAATAAAAAAAAAGGCAGGGGATGTAGCTCAGTGGTTAATTGCCCCCGAGTTCAATCCCTGGTACAAAACAAATAAACAAATAAACAACAACAACAACAACAAAACCAGAGTAATTGTAAAAACTTATGACACTATCCAACAGTGAAGAGTCTAAAATCATTTATGTTCATTTACAAATTTGCATTAAGAATCAAATATTTCAATAAAAGAATTCAAACGTCCTTAATATTTTCAATGACAAGTTAAGGTTAAAACAAAAAAAGAAAAAGAAAGAAAGAGGGAAAGAAAGAAGGAAAGAAAGAGGGAAAGAAAGAAAGAAAGAAAGAAAGAAAGAAAGAAAGAAAGAAAGAAAGAAAGAAAGAAAGAAAGAAAGAAAGACACTTGCAATAGGAACTCTACTCTTTTGCTTAGTTTGGAAAAACTATTCTTTACAAGGCATTGTGCTAGCCCCATGGGGGTGGGGTGGGGAGGAAGAATGACAAAGAACCTTCCCATTTTCAACAAAGATAACAGAAACACATAAGCAATTTTCTAATCAAAGGCAGAACAGGAGAGGAATAGAGAATGAACTGGGCAGGTCTGCAAGGGAGAGAATATCTGCTTGGGAACTCTGGGAAGGTTTAATGGCGAGGCACAAACTAAAACCTTCAGGGTGATATAATGAGGACAGTAGGTGTGACAAGAAGGCTTGAGGTAAAGGAAATAGAGCCATGGAGAAGAAGCTGTACAGCGTGGGCCCAGGAAAGGGCAAGTTGGCATCTGCATGGAAATGGGGTATGTGAAGAAGCTGAGAGGAGCAGCCAGCAGGTCCAGTTTGTGGAAGTAGGCCAAGAATGTCCAGCTGAGGTGCCCCACTTGCTAAGTGATGAGACACCCCTAGGTCTCAGGAGCTAGGGTGCACGGGCTGGAAAAGGGGCCTGGTTGGGAGGCTACTATGTAAGAGTTCAGGAAAGAAGATTTGAGAACCTGAAACACCATGAGGTCAAGGTACAGGAAGGAGAGGATAAAAACCCTGGTGGCAGACATGCTAGATCCTGGCATAGAGTGGCTGAGGGGCAGTAAAAAGTAAGGGTGCTGTGGATTTCAGCCTAGGAAGACTGGAGGACCACTAGCATAAGCAAGGAATTCAGGAAGTCAAATGCCATTAAGAAATGTGTCTATCCTATTAAATATTAAACCCTTCTAAATTATCTGAGTTGCTATAAAGATGTTCCTCTGCATAAATCAACTGCAGTAGATGCAAATAAATCCCCCTGGAGTTACCTCTGAATGAGCTGCTGGAAGAGGCTGAAAGTGCGTTCCCATAACACCTTTTTATTTTTTGTGATAGGGTCGTGATCGTAGGTGTACTTCTGCTCCAGTTCCTCCAGCTTTTTTAGCTGCTGACGAACCTGCTGCAGACTCTCTGCAACTATGGTGAACCTGGGAAGGTACAAGACACAGGTGTCTCAATGAGCAACAGTCTCAAAGCAGCCTGGATTGAAGAGAATCATAGAAATCCATGAGCTGTTTGGGCAACACACATTACCCATGTTGTGGACTCCACACTCCAGGGAGAAGTGAAGGAAGGGTGGGGGAGGCGAGGCTTATGTTGTCATTAGGAGTTCAGTTATTTTGGAGGAAAAAAAAATAACATCCACTGAATGGTTATGGCCTGGATCCAAAGCTTCTGTACACTCCGGAGACCTACACTAGCATGCAGAGATGGGTGGGGCAGAGCTTCCAGGTGATCTGTAACTTCAATTGACCTTAAAGGTATCTGGGATTTAAAGAGGGCAAAGAAGAAGGCAGAGTCAGGGGAAATGTAAGGGGAAATGTAAGGGGATGCCTTCAGGCGGTGCGAGACAGTGAGGCTCCGTGGAAGTTTTACAGCAAGACAGTGACCATGAGCAACCAGCCTTGGTGAGACCTGTCAGAGACACCATGCAAAAGAGAGTCTGGAAGCTGTGGGACCGTGCAGGAAGGGGAGGGAAGGCTGTGGGGGAGGAAAGAACCAAGACCACTGTTTCACTCAAGTGAGAGGAGAAAGTAATAGGCTCCACCTAGACTCTAAAATAAGAAGGCAGTGAGAAAACCTAGAGATGGCTTTTAGGTTTTCCTTCCTTAGAGTCAGTGACATAGCCCCTAAGCCCAGGTGTGCTGTGGAAGGGCCATTTTATTTGCCTGGAGGATGACAGATGAAATCTTTTGAAAACATCTTCCCGCTGAAGAACGTTAACTTTGCTTAGTAGTTTTACTTCTTGAATCCAGTTCCAAGTACTGAGAGCCATTCTCCACCACAAAAATGTGAATACAGGGTGGTGGCTGGTGAGTTCCCAAGGAGATGCTGCCCAGCATCTCCCAGTCCACTTCCAGTCCCAGTCATGGCACACAGGAAACAACCCTACACCTGGGGAACCCTGGAGGGTACTCCTGGCTCAGGAAGAAGTGCCTACAGTCTCTGATGACCACTAGGGGGCTCCAGACACCCCAGCACTTCCCTGACCACCTGGAGGGCTCAGGGGGTCAGTATCTAGGCACCGTCTGGGATGGGAAGCTCTGCTCTAATCCACCAGAAATTTGGAATATGTACAGGCAATTAATTCACAGAATAAAAAAATGGCTGAATATTAACTGTGATTTTTAAAAAATCAGCACTGCAATCTCATGAAAATAACCCCACTAGGTCTCTGGTGCTTGGGTGTTTGGCAATTGTCTCAGGCCACCATCCTCTCAGATTCACTCTGAGATCCCACCTCTTCCATCCCTTTTGGTCCACCCCAAGTTCAGCTCTTGGTCCCTTCCCAGGACACGGTAACATGCTAAAAGCATCCCAATCAGCCTTTCTGTCTCTATTCTCCAAGCTGCTGCCAGAGTGACCTTTCTAAATAAAAATCAGAGAAATATAGCTCCTGCTTAGGGCCAAAAGCCTGCCTTTGCCTTTAGTGCATCCTGAGTTAAGTCCCTCGTTCTCAGCATGGAGCTAAGAACCTTCATGACCAAGCTGAGGCATCTTTTGCCTCTGTCTCCCCAGCATTTTCCAGCCATCCAGTGTGCCAACTTTGGGTCCTTGCCTCTGGGCCTCCGCCTACCTCCTCTCTCTGCTGGGAAGAACTTCTCCCATTCAGAGAGCCAGAGCAGACCACCTCCTCTGCCCTCTTTTTGCTAGAGCATCTGGAACCCTTCACTGTTCAGAATTATTCCCATATCGTCTTCCCCTCCACACTGGGAAATGAAGGGCAAGGCCCAAGAATCAATCTTCGTGTGCCCAGGTCCCAGCACAGAGCCAGCATTTCATACTTACCAGATGGACGGCTGAGTGGGTGGCCCATGACAAACCACTATTTCATGTAAGCCTAGAAAATGACTCAAGATGTTTTATTTTTAATAAAACATCAGGACTCAAGTTGTTAAATATGTTACGTTAACAAACACGTCACTAGGGTTTTGGTACAGTCCAATGATACAGTCCATAGTCCAAGAATGCTCCAAATCAAGCAGACTTGGTGACCATGGTGACAGTCACACATAACACTGAACTTTCCAAGAGTTTCCAGGGTAAGAAGAAGCTGGACTATGTCAAACTCTAAACCAAAGTTTTGACAGGGCTCATTTCACTAAAGGTGCTCTTTATGAGTTTCTGTGGTCAGCCAGTCAGCTGCCAGTGTTCCACTCCGGAGACTCACCAGTTCTGCAGCTGATCAAGGCAAGCATTGGGTGGCCCCCCAATACAGGCACTCTGCTGTCTCCGCTTCCACTCCACTAGCTCATCATTAATTAGGGCATTCTGGGTAAGTTCAGTGATATTCAGCAGCTCTCGAATTTTGTGAACTATTTCCTAAAGGGAGAGGAAGAAACCACGTGAAATAAATTCATTTTTAATCACTGAAAAAAAAAAGATTTTCTCCAAAGCAAAGCAAATATCCTTTCATTCTCAACTGGGGCTCTAAGCCAAGTGGTTATAAAAATAATTTTTCCTCTCTTCTAAACTAACTTCCATTAGTTACAGCCTGTGACAAAAGCAACATGCTGTTCTGGAAAGCAAGGCCTACCTTTCTCTTATGGTCAAGCATTAAAAACATCTTCTGGAGAGAGAGCTCTTCCTGTTTCTGGTCATTCTTTGCTGCACCATTGGTTTCATGTTCTGTGAATTGAAAGACAGTGGAAAAATACATATGTGTAAAAAGATAAAAATTAAAGCTAACCGTCACACAGATTTAGGAGAAATATGATATCAACTCAAAGTCTGGCCTTCAATCTTTATTGAAAAGAACAACAACAACAACAAAAAATGCCCTAATGTATAAAACTGGGCACATTGAAATAAAATACTAGTTTTCGGTGACTCATGTAATTGGAAACAGTACTACTATTCTACTTAAATCACTGTCAGAATATTAATTAAGTATAAATGACCAAATTCAAAACTTCAGATAAAAAAAGTATATATGAAATACATCTATGGCTTGGAAAGAGAAGTAGACAACTAGTAGTTGAGGTTTCTTTCTCTCACACTGTTTACCCAAATCATACTGATAATCTCTCCCTAACAATCAAATGTTCACTAGACAAGGAAAAATGTGGTACTCTACCTGTTCTATACAATACACACTCTGGTGTTATTTTTAGTTGCTACTACTGTTACTAGTAAGCAGGAACAACAAAATAAATTGAAACTGCTTTAAAACAGTAAATGAGAAAAATGCTGAACCTATCTGCAGTGTATACACATGGGCTGAAATATTTGAAGCAACATCTACCAGTCTATGCCAATCAGTGGGCTAGATACAACAAACAATAAGGTGTGTTACACATGGTCAGTGGTTATCCACTGGGAGTGAATTTGCCCACCCCACTGGGGACATTCAGCAATGTCTGGGGACAGTTTGGGCTGTCACCACAGGGGGCGGAAGGGTAGTGCTGCTGACATCTGGTGGGAAGAAGTCAGGGATGCTACTGAAAGCCCCATGACAAATAATTATATTGTCTGAAATGTGAAGGTCTGGGTGATCAAGAAGACGAAATTAGTAACTCAGAGCTAGAAAATGCTTGGCAAACGTAAAGGAGTGATTTCCTTTGTTATCTGGTGTTGATAGGAAGGCACAGAGCCCAGGGGCACTACTTTCCTGGTTAATTCTTACCTCTATTCTGCAAGGTCTTGCATTTAAAGTCATATTCATCTTGTAAATCTTCTAGGGTCTTGATTTCATGTTCTATAGACTGCAGATAAAGATATGAACAAGTTTTTCTCTGATTATCAGATTCCAAAGACTTCAGGAAACAGATTATTGCTTCTACAGAATCCAGGAATATATAATTCTGGCTCCCTTCAAGATGAATAAGCCTTGTGAAGCTCTAACTACACAGGTGAAATACTATCATTCTCACTGATAAGAAGGTAATAACATTAAAAAATAATGAAAATATGTAATAATTCTCAAATTGTTATTACCTGGCTCAGGGCCTAAATTTTGACTGTTCCTCATCATTTCTGAGACTACCTCTAAGGTGTGACTTAGCAACTGCATCATGAAGCACACAGCAGGACAAAGCAAGCTCATGGAAAATTTTCTCAGATCTTAAAAATGAGGAGGGTGACCATGCACATCTGTTTAACTGGGACAGTCCTGGTTGAACACCTGCTGTCAGGGTGTAATTATTAACAGGGGCCTCTTATTCAGACACATCTGAATTCGGACAATAAATTGTACATGCGCTTTATAAATAAGCTTCATTTCTTTTGCATTTGATCACATTTATACACATCCTTCTCTGGATTTCCATAGCTTTTCCAGACCAAGCTTGCTTGGTTTCCACTTTAATGCTGTGTTCCACTAGGAGATTGCAGGACACTATTGCTCCTGAGTCTGGGGTTTGGAAAAAGTGTCATCTAAAGCACAGGAGTCCAGGCCATGCTGGTATTACCCAGAGACCCAGGGCAGGACTGGACCTCTCCCTGCAAGGCCTTTCCACAAATGTGGGCCTCATGTGAAGCAGAGCTCCTCAACCTTTCCTCAGGAACCTCAGTGGAGAGGAATTAACACAGGCCAACAAGGGAGCTGTGGCAGCCCTCTGCTTCCATATGCTATCTTGCAAGTTTTATCTTAAAATTGCTGCCAATTATCTTACTCTAATTAGAAACGTACAGGAATTTCTTTCAATGAAATGTTTTTTTGGCTCCTCCTCCAAGTCTTAGTATAAAAATATGTGGTTGGAAAAAAATAAATTGTGCTTGAGGAAGATAGGCCTTGCTTACCCTAAGGCTCTGTGTGACTCCCAGAACACCCTGATTTGATTTGAGAGTGTGGAGGTTGAAGAACTGTTTAGTGCAGCAGTTTATTGCACAATGGGGCAAAGTCAACATTTACTGCGTGACCTTGAAGGCCAAAAAATAAACTGGATGTTTGGAAGTTATGATAGGACTATAAAAAGTCTAGCTGTTCGCTGGCTTTACTGATTTGTTTACTTCTGGTTTAAACCTTCAGCAAAAATTTTCTTCTCAACTACTCAAAAGACTCCTTCCTAGATTTGCACTCAGGGCAACTGAAATCATCTTCCCCTATAAACAGTTACAGAATAAATGCACATTTTGCTCCATACTCACCATAACCTGATCCTTCACATTTCTGACTTTGTTGTCAAGCTCCTTCTGTTTGTCTAGCATCACGGTGTTCTGAATATTCCCTGCCTGAGCCTGTAATGGGAAGTGCATAGTTAGCAGCCATCATCTACTGATGCATTTACTCACTGGCTACACTCCAAAGTCAAGTTCACACCTTGAGCCCCACCTACCTCCTAGAACTTTCAAAATTTACTACAAGTTTCCCACATGTGTGTCAATAAGAAACAGCTCAGTTCCTGAGGCCCTGGAAAATGCTGGCAAACTGTTAAAAGGCTATAGAAAGCCTAGGCTCAGTTCTTGCTTAAAATAAATAGTGTTTCTAGAAGTTTCCATCAATTTTTAAAGTCGAATGGTATCACACAGGCATTACTTCAGGGTTTTTCAAATTCTGTACATTTTATGTATATTCATTAACATTATCCATATTAATCCTGTCATTATTTATTTTAAAGCCTTGTGATTCAAAATCAGTTTCAAATCCAAATTCAGTTCCCAGACCTGCAGCATCTTATATCACTTGGGAGCTTTTGGAATGTGTAAACTCTGGTCCTAATCTGATTGCTAAACCAGAACCCCATTTTAACACCATCCCAAATGATTCAGAGGTATACTGAAATTGGAAGGCATTTCTTTAAGAACTTCAGTGAAAATCTGCTATTACAAAACCAATAGATATAAACCCAGACTTGCCTGGGAATCTTCAGTTATACCAGGAAATCAGACCTGGGTGTCTGTTTATCACAGAAGGTGTACCCTGTCAGCACCCACTCACTAGGTACTTAGTAAATGTCAGCCAACCTTGTAGGCCCAGGCATTAAGTGGTAAACAGGATGGCCCCTATTTTCATGGAGATTAGATTCTAGAAAGATGTTACTTTTGTTTAAAGGCTCCACACAGCAAAAACTATGACTGTCAATCTTTCTTACAGTGTCCTTCACAGTACATTCTATGTGGGGTTTTTTATGTATTCAAGGTAGTCAGTCTAATCTTTCCTTAATACCTAGATTGCTCATATTAGTGACCTCATATTAGAAAGTCTTTCCCTACTCAAAGAATATAAAGGAATCCATCCATTTTTTTCCCAAGCACTTGCATAGTTTCATGTCTTACTTTTTTTTAAATTATATATATATTATTTATATTTTAATTATATATATATATATAATTTTTTAGTTGTAGTTGGACATAATACATTTATTTCACTTATTTATTTTTGTGTAGTGCTGAGGATCAGACCCAGGGTCTCACATGTGCGAGGTGAGCACTCTACCACTGAGCCACAACCCCAGCCCTTTAATTTTATATTTTGCATTTTAAAAATTTTATCTTCTTTTAGTTGATACATAAAATACAAAATTGTACATAATAATGTGAAAATTCAACATATGTATATACATACATATAATGTTTATATGTATATATATATACATAAACATATAATGTTTTAATTGGGATAAACATATCTCCTCAATCATGAGTCATTTCTTCATGGTGAAGAAATATCCTTTCTCCTAGCTTTCTGAAATATGTAGCACATAGTTATTATCTGCAGTCAGCCTACTGTGCAATATCACAGCAGAGCTTTTAATTATTTATCTGGATTTCTGAAATGTATGATGCTTGTTCCTATGTTCCATGTGAAGCACAGGTCCAAGTTTAACTTTTTGCAATTGGCTGTCTTAACTACATTTAGTGGAAAGTCCCTATTTTCCCCAGGGCTTTGAACTGCCACCTGTACATATAAACTTCCATATGCACCTGGATTTATTTCTAGATTTTTCTTCCTCTTCCCATTGGTCTCTATATAAGCCTGAACCTTTGAACCACATTTAATTATAGAAAATTTTTAGAATGTCTGATAGGGCTGGTCCCATTTCATTGCTATATTTTTTTCAGGAGTTTCCTTGTTATTCATGTGTGTGTATTTTTCATATGAATTTCAGAATTCATCTGTACAGTTTTAGAAAACAACTTGTTGCTGTTCTTATTGGCATCACAAAATTATGAGTTAAATCAGGAGAGCTCATATTTTTTTTTATGTTGTTTTTAATTCTTATGCTTCTAGTGATTTTTTTCTTATCTAATTACATTAGCCAATATCAACAATGTAATATTAAATAGCAAAATAGTGAACGTCCTTGTCATGTGTTTCTAACTTGAGTTCTCTGAGTGAATTACTGTATCTAGAACTGAGAGATGTATATTTTAGTATGTTTAAGAAGTATGCATCAATTCCTATCTTATGGGACATTTAAATCAGGAATGGGCATTGGATTTTGTCAGACCTGCTCAGCATCTATGAAGAGAAGAAAATGTTTTTTCTCCTTGCACTATTAACATAATTAATTACAATGGATTTCCCAAGCAGGGGCTACCCTGGTAACATGTAATAAGTCCTACTTGGTCATAATGCATTATTTTCTTAATGTAGCATTTAATTCTGATCCCTGATATTTTGTTTAGGACTTACATTGATATTTATAAGTAAACTTGGTCTATAACTTTGTTTTTTGCTCTGTTTTTAGTGGGTTTAGGCATTCCCTCAAAATTAATTATGAATTCATAGATATTCTTGTTTTATTTGTATTCTCCTCTGGCCCCCAAACTGGATTATTTTGAAGCATCATCCCATGCATACATACTTTGGTATGAATAGAAAATATATCAATGCAACAGTTACTTCAGCAAGAGGGGAAAAAGAAATGTTTCTGTATTGCCCAGCCAGGAGTAAGCTGGAGTACTGTGGAAAGGAGGCTCCTGTTGTGCCTCTTTACTGTCTCTGACACCCCCAGACACCAGGACCTTCCCTCAAACCATAAAAGCCTTTATTAAGGTGTTCAAAGACTCAGGTGTTCTCTGAGAAGCTCAAAACAAACCTGTCCCCAGATAAGAATCTTTTGGATTAGGATCCTTTAGGTTAGGATCCTTTGTAAAGCCAGGTTCCATAAAATCTCTCAACCTGACTTTCCCTGCTTCTTGCTATAAAATCAGAAGGATGTTCACCACTGCCTTGATCTAGGCCTGGATAATATTTGTGAAATGAATGAATGAATTTTTATTATAATTGTTGGTGTTCAATTAGAAAAAAGTACCTGATTAAATCTCTGGGCATTTTCCAAAATCTTCCTTTCTTCCTTCAGACAGTTACAGATGATCATAGACATCTGTATTGGGTCTTCTTGAAAATTGTCCTAGATATAGATGGTGATAATAAGAAACAAAGTTCAAATGTTTAAGCCATTATGTATTAGAAATAGATATGAACTTGCTTATATTCCTTGGGAAACCTCATACCTCATTTATTAAATTCTCATAAGCTATTTTTGTGGAAATCAAAATATTCCTTTCACAAATTAGGACAGAAATTGCTTTAACTTAATTACAGATATCTAAAATACTTCTTGATTTCAAAACAAAGAATTTTCACACATGATTCATGTAATATTTTTTCCAGTGCTGAGAGTGAACCCAGGGCCTCACACATGTTAACCACACATTCTAACACTGAGGCACACCGTCAAGTCCTTCATATAATGCTTTTACTTTAATATCATTATCTATTTCTTGAGGCTATTTATTGTCTGTTAGGATCTTAAGACAATGCAAATGATGTAAGAACTATCTATGATATTCTTCAATTAATCTGGCTGTTGGCTTATACTTTGAATTACAACCAAAGATATTCATTTCACTTTTCCTGTTACTGTTGTCAAAGATAGTTTGAAAAATACTGTCAATTGTGGATGGTTCTTTATAACAGGTACATTCAAACAAAGTCTGAAAGGGAGCAAACTTATGTAAAGTTAATCTGATTTCCCCACTCACTGGAATTGAGAAAGTTTCAATTATCTAAGGTGAAAAGTTTAGTCATGTTGCATGAAATAAGAAAGTGACAGCTTTTGCCTTTATTAAAACATAAAAGATGCACTAATACAGAATAAATGTGGCATACTGGGAGTACATCTGAAGAACTCCCAAAACTCTGTAGCACATTTTCTCACATTTGGATGGTCCTTTGGTCACCTCTTCCAACAAATGGCAACTCCCCCAGAAGGAAGGCAAGGTGGAGTCTAACCAAGTGACCAACTTACTACAGGGCCTGTGGGATGTCAAACCTTTCCATTTTCAGATTTATTCCTCATCTGCACCCCAAGGACTAAGATCACTAAAGCTCCTTGGAGTTTATTGTATGACTATGAAGACATGAATTGGTGTGAATATACTGTGTATACAACCAGAGATATGAAAAATTGTGCTCTATATGTGTAATAAGAATTGTAATGCATTCCGCTGTCATATATAAATAAAAAATTAAATCTGAAAAAATTTCAAGTCCTGAAAGAGAACTGTCAAAGCTACCTATCATCCTGTCATGCAATAAATAATTTCAAAAGTTAAAAAACAGATAGATAGATAGATAGATAGATATATAGAGAGAGCGCCTTTTCTTTGATTTCAATATCCACAATTTTTAGCAAAATAGGTTACAGTATCGTGGTTCTCCCAGAATTACTGACACCTAACAGGTGATACACTTAAACTTGAAAATTCTTTGTGTGCTTATAAAATGAATCAGGATTTTATTTTACTTATACTAAACATACTAGCCACATAAAGGGAGTGGATGTACATCTCTACAACTTCTCTAAATACCAGTGAGTGTATGGTCAGTACTATTTGCTGAATATATCTTGGGTAAACACTTGAACTAAAACATGAAAACTAGGTCATACCTGAAGATTACGCTTGCTTTTCCTTATGTTATGCTGCAACAAAAAATTATTCTCCAAAGAAAATCGACTGTATTGATCATCTAGCTGTGACAGGAGGTCATGGAAACGGATGGTGGCAAATGAAACATCATTGGCAGCGTGCTCCCTAGGAGATATAAAATTTACACACTTCACTCTAGATGCTATTTAACACGGACAAAAGAAACATTGCTTTCTTTATTGAAATTATTTTAAAATAACTTTTAAGTGTTTCATAGGTTTTATGGTCTTCTTTTTAAGCTGATATTGTTCTTAGCAGCAGTTTATACATAGTTTCTATTATATGCAATTAGCATGAAACATTATAGAGTGCTTAAAAGATTTTGCTGAAACTATTCATAGTGATCTCTGAAAGGGAAAAAATCAACAGGGACTTCACTTTCAATGTCAAATACTTTCAGAATGTTTAAAGTTTTTGCAATCAGCAAGCAATGAATTGTAAAATAGAACACACCACTTTAAATGGATACCCCTTAATTTATTACTATCTTCATATTTCTAGTCAATATTTTACTATAATATGACTTTAGTTATTTCTTTTTTAAAAAATATTTTTAGTTATAGATGGACACAATACCTTTATTTTATTTATATTTTATGTGGTGCTGAGGATCAAACCCAGTGCCTCACACATGCTAGGCAAATGCTCTACCAGTGAGCCACAACCACAGCCCTACTTATTTCTTTTTTTTTTTTTTTTTTTTTGATTTTTTAGCTAGGCGCCAGGCCTTTATTTTTTTTTATTTATTTTTTTATTGTTGGTCATTCAAAACATTACATAGTTCTTAATATATCATATTTCACAGTTTGATTCAAGTGGGTTATGAACTCCCATTTTTACCCCGTATACCGATTGCTGTATCACATCAGTTACACTTCCATTGATTTACATATTGCCATTCTAGTGACTGATGTATTCTGCTGTCTATCCTATTCTCTACTATCCCCCTTCCCCTCCCCTCCCCTCCCCTTTTCTCTCTCTACCCCCTCTACTGTAAATCATTTCTTCCACTTGTATTATTTTTCTCTTACCCCTCCTTTCCTCTTATATGTAATTATGTATAACCCTGAGGCTCACCTTCCAATTCCATGCAATTTCCCTTCTCTTTCTTTGAAATTATTTCTTCCTTTATACTTTCCCTGAGTTTTGTAGAAGTTATTACTTAACTTTTCCAAAGCATTTGGGAGAACACAAATTAAATCTGACAAAACTACTTAAAAGTACTAATGACTGCTGAATTTGATTTTGTAGAAATGTGCAATTTTTTAAATTTTTATTTGTTTCTTTCAGTTATACATGACAGTAGAATATATTTTGACATATCATACATACATGCAGTATAACTTCCCATTCTTGTGGTTGTACATGATGTGGAGTTACACTGGTCACATATTCATATAAGAACATAGGAAAATTATGTCTAATTCATTCTACTGTTTTTCCCATTCCCATTCTCTCCCCCTTCCCTTCATTCCCCTTTGTCTAATCCAGTGAACTTCTATTTTCCCCCACACGCCAACCGCTGCTTATTGCGAGCCAGCATCTGCATATCAGAGAGAACATTGGGCCTTTAGTTTTTGGGGATTGGCTTATTTCATTTATCATGATAGTCTCCAGTTTCACCCATTTGCCAGCAAATGCAATAATTTCATTTTTCTTTATGGTTGAGTAAAACTCCATTGTGTATATATACCACATTTTCTTTATCCATTCATCTGTTCAAGGGCACCTAGGTTAGTTCCATAGCTTAGCTATTGTGAATTGAGCTGCTATAAATATGGATGTGGCAGCATCACTGTAATAGGCTGACTTTTTATTTGTTCTAATTTGTTATACAGGAGAGCAGAATGTATTTCAGTTCATAGTGTACGAATGGAGTACAATTTTTCATTTCTCTGATTGTACACAAAGTAGAGTAACACCATTCGTGTCTTCATACATGAGTCTAGGATAATGATGTCCACCATCTTTCCTAACCCTCAAGCCCCCTCCTTGAGATGTGCATTTTCTAAATCAAACTTTCCTGCAACAGATAATCTCCACGCCATTGATGAGATTCATCTTTCAGCAAACATGGCTCCAAGTCACTCATCAATAAATATTCTTAAAGTATAGATAAACTTCTCTCCAGTGAGTTTTCCTTACCAGTCTTGCTTTTCTAGCCACTGGGCCAAGTACTGTCTGATTTCCATGGGAAAACTGTCATCATAAAGCTGGTGAACTTGCTCCAGGAATTTGGAGTCAAGCTGCTGAAGTTCATACCACTGAGACATCCTATGGAAAAAAGAACATACACCATGAGGGAATCCCACAGCTCTAAGGAAGGTTCTAGCAGCATGTCTGTTGACTCATTTTGCTTAGCAGGGAGGGCACAGCTCAGTGGTAGAGTTTGTGCTTAACAAGTGCAAGGCTCTGGATTCAATTGCCAGAACCAAATAAACATCTTGCTTAGATCAAGACATAATTTGTCTCAAATACATTATTTAAATAATAATGATATTCTGCAGCCTATTTATTAATTTTGAGGGAAACATTTTTTCTTCTCCAGGAAACACATATTCATGTCTTTGTTCAAATATTAGCATATCAAGGTCTGCCTTCTCCAGCCACCTTATTTAATTGCAACCAGCTCCTACCCTGGAAATCACTCTCTCTCTTCCCTGATGCATTTTCTTCATAGCACTTAACCACTGTCTGACCTACCACGTGTTTTCTCTCTTTTTAAATTTTGATTGTTGTCTGTTTTTGTCACATGAATAAAAGAATTAGGGGGAATTCTTTTCATTGCTATATTCCCAGAATATTGTCAGGCATATACTAGGTAACCAATAAATATGCCTTTGAAATAAATCCATACTTTTTTCAAATAAATAAATGATAAAAATTATTTAAATTTAAGACAAATCACAAACTCTCTCCAAATATTGCTCTCCTACAAATTATAGTATATTCTTAATTTAATTTAAAAATTTTAATTGGTATATTCTATTTTATGAGTCATGGGGTAAAGTTAACTGTAAATCTGGCACAACGGAGTCTTAAATCTCAGCAATACTTTTAAAGATTGAACCAACATTCTCAAATGTAATTTGAAAGTAATATTTATGTCTTTGGGTAACTATTAATTTGTATATAGTAGCCATGAAAATTAAAAACTACAACAAAACGCGAATTTTAGAAAGCCAAATTAGGGAAACAAAGTGCCTCCCATGACCATCTGATAACTTAGATTTATATCAGCACACAGTGGTACAGACAGCTGGCAACATATGGGGTGGTGCCAGTGAATCCTGTCCTGCCAGACTTCTGAAAAAGGGTCTGGATTTTTAAGCAGGGTATAGAAGAATGTGGGATGCATGCCTGTTGTCAAGCATACATGTTCAGGTATGTCCACTCCAGATATATCCTTCTGAGACAGAGAAAATGTCTTAACTCTAAAGCTAGTTGCCATTTCAAATACCAGTAAAAATATATGTAAGTGCACTCTCCTTGGCATACCTGCCATAGCAATTTGATTTTTCACTTCACACTTACTTTACCTGAGAAGAACATTCCAAATCTGAAGGTTTGTTTCTTCCTTCTGCTAGAAATGTGCCTAAAGCAACTCTGCTGCACCATCAGCCAGTAGGGGTGACAAGGCCTCTTAACAGCCAAGTGAACTCAGGCCTCTTACTCCCTCAGTCAACAAGGTAGTTGTTAAGACTGCATGAACTAATACACACATAGCATCTGGCACAAAGCAGGTTGATCAATATATTCATATTAACAAATCAAGAATCACTCTCATATTTTCACAAAACCTGTTACCCACTCAGGCATGTCCATACCCCAATAACCTAGCTCATACTCCAACTTTAAACCTTCCTCTCCAATCTCAAGACTGTCAGCCTCCCTCCCTCAGTACTATCCTTCCAATCCAGCCTCAGCGGCACTTTGGTAGGGCCATATCACTATGGTGGGCAAAAATGCCTGATTTTCACTCCTCCCCATCTTCATCCATCAACAAAGCGATCCAGACATCAAACTATCTACTGAATGCAACATTTCTGCTTTTCTGCAGTTGCCACTCATCCTGGCAAACAGTCTTCCTACAAATTTCTACCTCTCTAAATCCCACCAACAATTAAAACCAGGTATAAATGCCCGTTCTTCAAAGCTGTCTGAGACTCAGAGACAATGAAGCTTTCTTTGACCTGTGTCTCCTTGTATTCTGGCATCAGTTCCAATCTTCCTTGTAAAGCTCTATGATGTCTTTCATATAGGGTATAAATTCCAGACGAGATTTGGGAAAGTATCCTGCATATAGTTTGTGTTCAAGAACAATCTAGTCAACTGAAGTCTTGCATATTTCAGATAGAATTGGAAAGCAAAAGACACAACCCTATTATAATTCCACAAGTTTGAGTCCCAGTATCCTCATTAAGCAATAATGCACACTGGATTGTGCTAGGGGTTCAAGTCTTATTTCTGTTCCATATAAACAACTCTTCTCTAACCTATAAAAACAACATTCAAAGCACAATCTATATACAGAACTCTTCAGTACTAGTCAGAATTTATTTTAAAAAGAGTAATTATATTGTTCGGAAGTTTTCTGGAGCTAAATATCACTTACATTCCAGGAGGACATTAAGCTCCTCGACCTTAAATATAATTAAGATTCCAAATTCATTTATTTCCATGAACATTTACTGACCTGTCACCTTATGCCCAAGGAGAGGTTGGGAATTCAATCAAAGCAGCAGCTACACACAGCACGTTTGGTGACAAGATTATTGGAGTTGCATGCAGAGTGCTCCTGTCTAATGTGGACAGCTCTGGAGGACGGCACAGGGCAAATGAAACTTTCTGCGAAAAGAAGAAAATGTACTAGGTGGAAAAAGGCAAGAAGTAAGACAGTGTGGACAAATGGGAAGGTGCAGTGCTTTCGGGCGGGAGCCGGGTGGGGGGCGGTATTCTGTTGCACAACTCAACTTTACAATCAGAGCACGACTGACAGGGGCAACGTGCCAGACAGTGCCGTGGCACTGCTCGCACTTGGGTACTCGGGATCTTTTCTTTCTTGGGGATGACGAATTCACTGGTCTGCTGTGAAAAGCCACGCTCACCAGGCATCCAGCTGCTATGTCCAGAGGGCCCTTGTGGGCACGTCCCACCCCAGGCCCCTGGAACCTCACGCCCACTCACTCTGCACGCCGGAGCCAGCACCGGTGAGCAGGAGCCAGGCGGGGCAGCCTCTCTGGAGCGCGCTGAGCCCCCTCCGCTGGGTCTGGGTGTCTGACAGGTGCTGTCCTCCGACAGCAGGGTCCCTCCGCAGACTCTGCGCTGGAAAACGAAAGTACCCCACTGGAGAAAAGGCAGATCGGACCGCCCAGCCTTCGTCCTCCTTGGCCAATCACAGTGGCTGCCGCACTCAGCCAACCCGACACGGCTGTTCCGCGAGCGGTGCCGCCACCCGCCGTGGGACCGTCGTGAGATCAAGTGTTTCCTCTGTCTTTGGGCTGGCCTCGGTCACGGAAGAAGTGGAACGCAGGAATGTGTCGCAATGCCACAGACTGAAAGTTCTGTTTACATATTTCAGAGGACTAAAAGGAAGTTTTATGTTTGCATAGACCCCCCAAACTAGAAGATCCCTGCTTTAGCCCTAGACTGAGAACCCAGGTAGAGGACACAGTGGAGGACTTGTCGTTTTCCTGTTGCTAAACCCAGAAGATGCTTTTTGATCTTCGTTTACTTGACCGTTCGGAAATGTTCGGCACAGTTGACGTCTCCATTAAAACTCTTTCTTCTTTGGTCACGATGAAAATACATCGTGCTTCTTCGTGCCACTCTGGGGGTTCTTTCTCTAATGTCTCCATCACCACTACCAAACCATTGAAAGTGAAATGTTGTCAGGTTCCGGACCCGGACCCGGTCTGTTCATTCACGACATTTCTCCTCACACTGGGCTGTGATGTCGTTCTAGATGGAGGACACCTAAATACATGTCCTCTCTACACCTCTTTTGGGAACTCTTCCCCATTGACAGCCTCCACTTGACTCTACTTCCATATCCAATGATCTTTGCAAACTAATTCAGAACCAAAATCTTAGGAATGGTACATGCCAAATAGCTAGAAGTCATCCTTAACATTGCCACACCGGGTCCTCAAGCCTTGTTGATTTCTGTTCCTAATTATATTTCATATCTCCTTTACTTCTTTCCATCTCATCTGCCATCCCCTTTTCTCTCATCTGGATTATTTGAGCACCTCCCCCCTCCAGGCCAGATGGAATCATCAGGAGATCTTATGATGGTTTTTCTTGCTTATAAAATTGTTTCTTAATACAGCCCATAAGACTTTGGTTCCCCTATCACTCTCTCTAACCCCATCTGTGTCACTCTTTCTTATGCTTACTTCAGCAATTTTGTTTTTCAAATAAGCCAAACTCTTTCCTCGAACTAAGGGCCTTCTCACTAGTAGTTCTCTCTTTGGAAATCCCCTTGAGCCATTATCCCCTTTTCCCCAACTTCTTTGTTGGTTTATTCATCTTTCAGGTCTTAGCTTAAAATCTTAGCGTCTATACCAGTTCCCCAGGTGCATATATCTCTAAGGCCAGATGAGATGGTCTTGCAATATATGTTCATAAAACCTATTAATTCCTTCAAGTGGAAGGGATTTGAATCAAACCCTAAATAATAAAGCATCTTTGGGTAGAAGGTTCTAAATGATTTCCCAGGGATGTGCATATATGTCTGTGTATTATAGCTTTTTGCCCTTTCCATACCTACATACTTTGTTTTCTTTTCACACAAGTGTCTTTGCAAAGTCAGGAATGAGATGATGCCTAGTCTGGATCCTCCACAAATGTTCCTACCTTTTTTTCCAGCCTTGTCTCTCATTTTCTAATTACTCCACTAAACTTCTGTATGTCCTGCCCTCCCCCATACCCTTAATTTTAACCCTCCCTTATTATGATGCTTTTTAAAGTGTCCAAATCTTATCCCTTTAAGATTCTAATTTTCCAAAGGACAAACTAAATTTGTTTTGTAAGTTTGACTATTTAATATATTGGCTCTTTTAAAAGTGACTAAGCAAAAAACAAACCAAATAAAAAAAACTAGTGATCCAGAAATTGCCAGATCCAAATACATGATGACGGTCTGACAACAATCAGCTTGGGAAGTTCTATCATTATATCAACAATATCAAATTCCAACATATAAAAAATTTTAAAAATAGCTAATTCCACATCTGGTAAATTGAATAACTTTCAATTTTTTTTTCTTTCCATTCCTACCCTTGTCACAGGTTTTCTGAAGGTAGAGTATTCATCTTTGTGGCCTGATTCTGGTTTTGGCCATGTGGCTTGCTCTGGCTAAAGGAATGATAGCAGTTGTCATATACATACATTATGATTTGACTTGAAACTTTGCATATTTTTTGTAATCAAGTTGTCTTTGTGTGATCTTTTCCTGTGCCAGGAGATAACACACTTCAAGTAGCTGCTACTTCCATAGACTGAGTGAGGAAGAAGATGTGCATGAATTCCCTTAAATCTGCCTCCTGGAGCAGAATGATTAAAGCTGATCTCCAGGTCCATGAGTAATAAGTGTGTATTTGTTGTAATTGTGTTTAATTGAGATTCTCTACTCTCTCCCGTGAAATCAGCTACCACACTGATGACAAAATGAAGATTCTAAATTATCTTAATAGGCTAGAATTCTGCTGGTCAAAACCAATTGGACAAAATTCAGAACAACAAATGCAAAGATTTGCATTGGATTTAAAAGAAAGAGGCAGCAAACAAGATTTATCCCTGTTACTTATAATCAGCCAGAAATAAATGGGAAGATGAAATTTATGATTAGTTATCCTTGAGGTGGTGTCTGTGTATTAGTCAAATGACAGTGGAGGATGGTCAGGAATCTAAAGACCACAGTAGGTTTCCAGGAAGACACTGGAGTGACACTCCAGGCCTCCCATTTGGAAGAAATTTATTTTTGGTAAGAAGGCAGTACCATTCCTATTCTTTATTCACCCCTTCTTGTATATCCAAATCACCCAGTTGTATTTAATTAGTTTTTCTGCCTTGTTGCAAAAGCATTTAAAGAAATTTATAACAGAAATTTTATAATAGCTAGAAATATAAAGAATGCAATGCAGTCTACAGGCTAAGGCAAAAAGCTTTCATCAGATACATCTTTCTCATTATACCAAATTGCAAAGGGTCTCCTGGCAGATTATTTTCAATCAGCCACATCATTCTGTCTCTTCTCTGTCATTGGCATTCCTTTGCAATGTGATTCTAATTCTTTTCAGAAAGAGGTAAGGACTATTTCCCCAACCATTAAATCTGGGCTGGCTTGTGACTTGTTTTGACCAATATCATGCAGCAGTAGTAACCTGGTGTTTTATTGAACCTAGCCTTACATACTCTCAGAGCCCAGCCCAGCCTCCATGACAAGTCAGGTGAGGCCTCAGTTACGTTGGTGCAGTTGCCTAAGCTTAGATCTCAGGTGTAAGAGCCCAGGAAGATCAGATGGCTTTGGCTGGGTGGACCAGAACTGCCCCACCTACCCTACATTCCCAAGCAATAATAAATGGTTGTTTTACCTCTCTGAGTTTGGGGAATAATTTGGTTTGTTTTGTAGCAATATATATTATGTATCAGATCACTCACTGAGGTCTTATAGGGGGGGAAGCAGAACATCGTACAGTAGAATTCTAAAACAAAACTTCTCATGTGGAACAGGCCTATTGCCCATCCCCAACTGATGGTTTCTTATCCTCAAGGATTACCTTATCCTTTGTATCCTTATGATACCTCCATCAAAAGCTTACTAGTTTTCTGCTCTTTGTTTACAGATTTGATCTTTTTTAACTGCTTCAGAATGGTAGCTACAAATCTGATGAACAAACCTAAATGAAATGTTTAGAATTTCCCTCTCCTCTCAGGTACCATATTGTATCTTAGCAGTATTTTCCCAATGTTTGTAATATTATAACTCAAATATCTAACAATAGGAATTTCCAAAAATGCAGGTCAATGCCTCCTCACCCCTCCTTCTTTCCAATCATAAACTTGCTACTATGCAATCCTAAAAATGTCAATTAGTGGAAGCCCTATTGATAATATGTAACAAAATGGAACTGAAATAAAAGATGTCTAAAATTTCTTTAGTTCTCAGGATTTGAGTTTTGTACAGTCACTTGGTTGTCTGGGTATGTGTATTTTCTTCCCAATTGGTAAGTGCAAATGCATAGATGAACTCCCATATAGCAGTTTATTAAAATGCAGTGGTACAAATCAGGGTTTGAACCATATTTTTCTATGTACATAAAATTATTTCATCCCAATATTGTGGAAAGCCATGAAAACTTTTAGGAAAATATCTATATATGAACAAACCATGCACTTTCCATTAATAGCAAGTGACACATCATCCTAAATATCTTTAAAGATTATACTATTGAAGACACAATCACTTTTCATAAGTTTTTACAGTATTCTTGGGCTCACAGAATAATCTACTATAAGGAAATCACCGATATGGGTGAACATTTTGTCATAAAGGCTGTTTACTGCAACTTCACTTATAGTTAGAAAAAATATCAGAAAAAATGGTTTATTTTTCAACTGACAAGGCAAATTCATATGATAGAATATAAAAGCTATTCTTTTTTTTATTGGTTGTTCAAAACATTACAAAGCTCATGACATATCATCTTTCATCCATTTGATTCAGGTGAGTTATGAACTCCCATTTTTACCCCAAATACAAATTGCAGAATCACATCAGTTACACAGACACAATTTTTACATAATGCCATATTAGTGACTGTTGTATTCTGCTGCCTTTCCTATCCCCTACTATCCCCCTCCCCTCCCCTCCCATCTTCCCTCTCTACCTCATCTGCTGTTGTTCACTTCTCTCCCTTGTTTCCCCCCCTTTCCCCTCACAACCTCTTTCAATAGATGAATGGATAAAAAAAATGTGGCATCTATACACAATGGAGTATTACGCAGCACTAAAAAATGACAAAATCATAGAATTTGCAGGGAAATGGATGGCATTAGAACAGATTATGCTAAGCGAAGCTAGCCAATCCTTAAAAGACAAATGCCAAATGTCTTCTTTGATATAAAGAGAGCAACTAAGAACAGAACAGGGAGGAAGAGCATGAGGAAAAGATTAACATTAAACAGAGAAGAGTGGGGGGAGAGAAAGGGAGAGAGAAGGGAAAGCATATGGAAATGGTAGGAGACCCTCAATGTAACACAAAATTACATATAAAAGCTATTCTTTCAAAGACCAAAGTTCATTAAAAAATACCCTCTTATAAAAAGTTAAGTGGAAAAGAACAGAAAATAAAGCATCATCCTATATAAGAACATATAGAAATGTAAATAAATGGAAATACACACAGAAAACATTTAAAAATATTAATGTCTTAGGTGGTGGATCACGTTTATGTAATTTTTTAGGATGTCTACAGTGAGCACTCTTAACATTCCTAGTCAAAACCCGCTCCCAGACAGTAGAGTCTAGGGCTTTCAGAACACAGAAGCGCAGCCAGAGAGAGGCGGGACTGCGCGCTGCACTTCGAGATGTTTCGGCGGCGGGAGGGACGCTACAGCTCAGAAGAGCCACCCCACTTGCTTTCCGGGAAACCGGTCAGGGACGAGAAGCAGCGCCACAGAGAAGAAACCGAAAGCCAGCGCTGGGCAGCACGCAGGCGCAGCCCGGGGCTTTCCACCGACTGCCCGCACGCTGGGGCGGGGAGGAGGGGGGCCGCGGGCAGAAGCCTGGCGCACGAAGGGCGGAGGGCGGGTGGGTGCCATTAACAGAGCGAGGAAAGGAGAGTTTCTTGATTACCCCCACCCCCACCCCCGGTGCTGGAAACCATTCCATTTGCGCCTTGTCTTCCCCTGGCCCTGGCTCCCTTTGCTATCTACGCGGTCTGCAGTGCGCTCAGAGCTTGTCGCAATTGGGTTCTGACCCACATCCTGCTGGGGCAGCTGGCCTTAAACCAGGGATGCCGGTTTGGGGGTGGAGGGGTTGGCTGCTAAAGTGTCCTTTTGCTAAATTGGCGAGAGACTTTCTTTCCTGGAGTCTTCACCCACCCCACCCTTTCGCAGTTATGGTGATTATACCAGACATGTAATGGAGAAGAGCTTAGTCACTGGACAGTGCCAGACAGGCTGATCAAGGAAAAAGAGTTTGGGCTCTTCCTGCTATTTTTGTGACTTATTGAATCTGGGAGGCAGGAACTGAGTTTCTTTAGGCTCCGCTCAACTACTTTTAAGGGCTCTACTTAGGGTGAACATGGCACCTAACTAGTACCTCCTGGGTGTGAGAGGACCTACCTTATTGGCCCATACCATGCAGCCTCTTGTGCATCTCATGTCTGCATGACCTCTAATGTGCAGCTTACATGAATCCCATGGCACAGACGAATGTTTATTTTCCCCCTTTAGAAAAACACTGGATAAGCTATATAACTTGCAGTGCCCAGGGCAAAATGAAAATGTGGAACCCTGTACTCAAAACTTACTGAAACTTAAGAAGGCAACGGTAGAGGATGAAACCAAATATGGGAGTCCTTCCATGCCCTGCCCCAAGGAAGCCATCCCTAGGAGTGCAATTAGGGGCTATTCTTCTGTAGAAACCTTGTTAGATGCCTATAGATTTCTTTCCATCAGTTCTGTCTGATGTTCCAGTGTTGGGTAGGACTTTTGTTGGGGGAAGGAGCAGTGATAGTCCTAAGTTTAATAAAGGGGGAATTAAGGGGTAATTTCAGGAGCACATGGTTCATCTGTGGATGGCAGATGTCAAGGATGTTAGATATGCATGAGAGGATACCTAAATCAAAGGAAAATTAAGGTAACCTAGAGAACAGTATAATTCTAGACTATTTTTACAGAGTTTGAAAATTAAGGTGAGGTGAAATAGGAGGTCCTCTCTGGGCTGTGTCAAAAGCAAATATGTGGTTACTCAAAGTGAAATATAACAGGAAGATTGGCTCATGAGTTTGGAGGTATTATAAAGAGAATTTTAGTCTGCTCTTACAGGCTGACCAAGGAACAAAGGAAAGGAAGGAACTTACCATTGTTCTCTGTGTGTTCCAACACTAAATCATTAATAAATATTAAGGGCCAGATTGTGTTAGATGTTGGTGATATAACTGTGAACAAGGCTATTTGGTTCCTATACGTGCAGAGCTCGCTGAGAGTCTGATGAAGAAATGATGTGCATTGACAACAAAGTGACAAGCACTGTACTGGGGGAGCTAGAGGATGCTATGGAGGGGAGGGCATGGTGTGTGGGCATAATTACAGCCATCTTCTTTTCCCACCTGTTGGGTGCAGAGCAGGCTGAACTGTGTTGTCTGCAGGGCAGGCTGAACAGATGTTGGCTGCAAGATAGCCCACACTCTCAAACCCCCCTCTATCTGGTCCTTTATCACCTGTTTGTGTCAAGTCCCGCTCAAGGCTGAGCACTCAACCCCCCTTGGGCCAACAAGGCAGCTTGCAGACCCACAGGCCCCATTAGATTTGGGCTATAAAAACTCCCTCCTGCCAAGCCCCTCTCTCTCTTGCTCTTTCTTGCTCTCTCTCTCTCTCTCTCTCTCTCTTGCTCTCTTTATCTTTCTTGCGCGCGCGCTCTGTCTCTCTCTTGCTCTTTCTCTCTCCCTGTTCATCTCTTCTCTTCTCTCTTTCCTTCCTTCTTTTCTCTTTGTTGCACTGCTGCAATAAAGATCTTTTGGTCACTCCGAGTGTTGTGGTCACTTTCCTTTCACCACCCCCACTTTATGAATACTGTTTTTATTATCAAGAAATAGACACTAGCCTAAGATGACACTTACCTGTCTCTTTGTTCTTTCATTGATTGGAGACAACTTACCAGACACTGAGCTGGGGGTTTCTCTGTTCTCTCCTTGAGAGAGAAAGAGACCTGCTGGTTTTCTGGGTCCCCCCTCCCTTTTTTTTTGGTACTGGGAATTGAACTCAGGGTCACTCAACCACTGAGCAACATCCCCAGCCCTATTTTGTATTTTATTTAGAGACAGGGTCTTACTGAATTACTTAGCGCCTTGCTTTTTGCTGAGACTGGCTTTGAACTCTCGATCCTCCTGCCTCAGCCTCCCGAGCCACTGGGATTACAGGCAAGCCCCATAACATCCAGCTCCCTGATCCTGCTTTGATAGGAAAACTGTCCTTCTCTGTTCCCCAAAAACAAACTTTCCTTCCACAAAATCAGGGGATGATTTCTATGCCAGTCACCAAGACTAAACCCACCCCTAACAGGCGGCCATGGTTCTATCATAAAAGGAAACGTTCAAGGGGGAGTTGCTGCTCTCCCTTGTTTGCTGCTGCTCTCCCTCTCTCTCTGCCCAGAGCAGCCTTGTCAGGCTCCTGACAATAATCCTGCTTCTTATCCCAACTGTGCATTTGATCAGTCCTGTGCCACTTTCTTTTATTGGTGCCATATTGCCGACAGTGTGACAGAGCTCTTCTCACACGCGTGCATGTGCAAGTGTGTGCATATGGCAGGAAGACAACCCAGAGCTCAAAGAGTGGGAAAATATTATTCATGTGAGAAGGTAGATATGATAGGGTTGTTGAATTAAGAGCCTGTAGCAGAGGGAGGTAAGAGAGAGCATGAACCATCAAAGAAACTGAAAGTAGTTCAGGCAATCTCATGTGTTTTGAGTTTTGGAGGATGAAAAGCCTTTGGGGAGAAGTGATGACAGTTGAAAACTTTGAGATGCAATAGTGTGAGACTTTGGAAGAATTTGTTGAGAATTATCGTCTTTACCATCTTTATCCAGAGCTGGATAAGGATTTTAACTATTTTTTTTTTATGCCATCATGGCACCTCTGGCAGTCAGATGAAACCTATGAACTCTGAAGAATTAATGTTTTTATTAAATAAAATGCATAAGATTTAAGAAGAAAACCAATAATATTGAAATACAGATATTAAACCAACTTTGTGATATATTAAAATCGTATTGAAACCACCTTTGTAGCAAAAATAAGCACTTCTTTATTAATGCCATTAAATAAGATCTTGCATTGGGTCCTATTGATGCATTTTTCAAATTGTGCTTAGCATAAATAATATTTTGAGTTATGTGCAACACTGCCTTTATTCAAAATTGATAGAAATTCTAAACTTCAGTTAGAAGGTAGTGGAAATAAAATTGTTAATGATTGTCATTCAAATTTATGAGCCCCTGAATTCCATCTACATACTCCAGGTAAGAATTACTAATGTAGAGTGTCAGGAGCCATTCAAAAATTTCTAATAGGGAGTGATATGATCCAGTTTATTTTAAACAGAGCATTTTGTCTACATAAGAAGCCACATGGAATTGTATTTACTGCAAGGAAGTTATAGAAAATGCCCTCCACTATATTTTTATCACATCCTCATTGTGAGGATGCTGGTAGAAATACTCTTATGTCTTACAGTGGTGGTTGTAAAACTATACGGGTTTGTTAGAATTCATAGACTGATATGATGAACAAGGGTGAATTTTATTACGCATAATTTTTTAAAAATACAATTAGTCAAATCAATAAATGTTCATGGTCAATTTGCAAAAGGTCTTTATTCTATGTCAGAAACAGCAGCATGAGTGCACAGAAGCCAGTTGGCCACGTGTAGGGTTTGTTGCTAGGGCAAAGCGCTAGATGGCTTGAGCCTATATTCTGTGCCTTTTACTACAGGGAGTACATACAACCCCTGAACCTTGTGAGGTAAACACAACAACAACAAAAAACAAAACAAAACAAAACAATACAAAAAAAAAAAAACTTCCCTTGGTTGCTAGGAAGATGTTTGTTCTTTCTGGTTCTTTAAGTGGGGTGGATCCCTTCTGCCTTAGCTACTGGCCAGCTGCCTTCTCTCAGTATTGATTCCAGATACAGTCACTGACATTTAGTATAATTGGTTCAAATGATTCTTTATGTTAAAAAGAATTCAAAACAGGATGAACAAAATACATAGCTGTGATTGGCCTGGAATGAATGGGGGGAGAAGTGAAAATGTGATTAATATTTCAAAACTAGATGTTTTATTTCATTAAATGTTGCTTGTTGCTAGCTTATTGTGGACTGAATGTTTGTGTCTCCCCCAAATTTATATATTGAAATCCTAACCCCCAAAGTGATGATTATGAGATGATTAGATCACAGGGAAGAGCCCTTGAGAATGGGAGTAGTTTCCCTTATAAAAGAAACCTAGCTCTTTAGCTCTCTGCTGTGAGATACCATGAGAAGACGAGAAGTTGGCTGTCTGCTACCTGGAAGAGGCTCTCAGCAGAACTGGACCTTGCTGACATCCTGATCTTGGACTTCTAACCTCCAGAACTGTGAGAAATAAATTTCTGTTGTTTAGAAGCCCTCGGATTATGGTACTTTCATACCAACTTCACCTAAGTCATAGTTGGCAGAAAAAATATTCTGGGGTAGGATTTGGAAGAAATATGATCTAAATTCTCTTTCCACTATATTGCCAGCTGATACGGCACATCTTATCTTGAACTAACCGTACCCGCAGAAGTCCCCTGACTACAACCCATTACCTTTACAAATATGATTTCTGAAGTGCAAGATTCACACTCTTGGGTAATAACTCTTTACCCTAGGGTCAAGAACATTTGATTCTTAAGAGAATCAAAATAACATAACAAGAATTCTTAGTTATTTAAAAATAACTACTTATTGAATTCTCAAAATGTGGCCTCTGCCTCATTATATCAAGCAAACTATTGAATTCCTTATATTTTCTACCCCCAAATGACAAGCAATGATGGCTGTGATCACATAGGAAACAGTGATATTCTGTCACCATACCCTATTAACAAGCTCCTGAAATTTCTTCTAAAGTAGGTGAGATTCCATGGTACTTTTGAGAAATTCCAAGAATGAGAAACTTCTGCAACCTTTTTTTTTTTAATATCTAAATCCAATTGTTAGAGCCCATCCTGATAAAATTACCTCTTTGAAGATAAAACTGTAATAATCATGCCCAGCTTTAAGTTATTTTCTTTAGCTTTTGCTGCCAGTTGATGCATATGTCTCAGGAAAGTGGGTTTTGTGAAGGGAAGTAGGGACTGACTGGGAGAATGCACCCTGAGAAAGATGCCATCAGACAGACACCTTAACCTTAAGAGTTCTCTCAGGAGCTTGCAAAGGAGTAAGGGAAGTAGCCTAAGGGTAGAGGTATAGTTTGTCTCTTAATAACAATCTAGGATCCAGTTGGGCACCTGTGTATGGTTATATAAAGGATAAGAGATTGAATCTCATTAAAGGAAAAAACAAGTTATAGTAAAACTTTTTTCCCCCTTTGAACTCTTTCCCATCAAACAAGCCTCTGCCTGTTTTATTTGCCTGGAGGACAGGAGATGAGTGGAAAGAATACAGTGGAGCCATATATGGAGGGGGAGTTATCTCTGACTCATAAGTCAAGGCTCATTTTGGAGAACAGCCTTGAAATTATTCTGCAGTTGATCATGGCAGGTGCTTTGGTAGTAAAACTTTCTAAACACCTGGCTCAGCAATTTCCATAGGACTTAGCAGACATAGAGAACTCTCCAGATCTTGGGCCTTGGGGGATCCCTCATAATCACTGAGGGCAGTGGCTGAACAGTGGCATCATTAAGCATCCAGTTATGGTGAGGCTAGAACCAAAATAGACTTGCAGCTCATATCAATGCACTGCCATCCAGTAAAGCACCTCCCTTTCCCTCCACCAGGGAAAACCAAAGGAATGGAACTTCATGGGACCAGAGGGTGGTAAAACTGGAAAGGTTCATAAAGCCCATCTCTATTCTAGCCTGTTCTAAAGAATGTGCAACCTGCAGATGAAATCAGTTACTCAAAACCAGAGTTGTTATTTGCCCTGTCTTCATTCTATGAAATTTTTACCCATGTTGTCTGCTTTCAATGCTTGTAATATCAGCACAATTTGCCCAAGATACCATCAGGAATGGTTCTGGATCCCTCCCCCTAATAGGAGAAGTAGCTCTGGCTGTGATACTAGTAGTTTCGAACCCCATATGGACAATGGCCACCTGGCAATCAAGATGTTTCATTATTCACCTGGGGTTCCTGCAAATTAGTGCTATTAATGCCTCATCTTTATTTCCATCTTGGATCTACTGTGATGATTCTATTTGGCTTTTCCCTCAGGCCTTCCTGCTGCTTTTGATTAATGTAGGAGGACTTTGTTATTCTTGATCTACCCTGAAAAATTCACACTTACACCTTCTAGAACCAAAATCATCAGTAACACCTGAAAAACAAAATCAGAAATAAAACAAACACATAAGACAATAAAGTCGTCTTATCTTGTAAGTTTATCTGAAGTTTGGGGTTTTAGCATTTCATTTACAACATTCCCATTTGTGGTTGTGTTGCCAGAGAGAGAGGAGCTTCAGACTTCTACCATTTTCTACAAATCGGTATTTACAAGGCTGAAGAAATTACATGTGGTCTTTAGTGAAGAACTGTCTTTGAACTTTTTCGTTTGCTTCCTTCTTTGGGCTGTCAGAGTTTATACTATCATTCAGCAGAATAAGGAGATTTCATCTGAAATTGAAAATTAAATGCTTGGTAAGAAAAATAGTATTTTGCAAATAAAGTACTATTGGAAGGGGATAGACAATTTTCTGCCTAAATACTCCATAATCTTTCTACCATTTCCTATTAAGTATTCACAAAAACATTTGGGGTTGATTAGTTAGAAATAAAAGGCATCTTTTATTTCCTTTCAGTTGGAAATAAAAGGTAGATTAAAGACCAAGTTGAGAAGAAGCTCCATTCATCACACCAAAGATGCAATGAGGAAATGGGTGCAAAAAGTCGTGAAGGTTCAGTTAGACATGAAAAACTTAGTGAATCAAGCACACCAACATTGAATAAGCTATCAAAGGAGAAAGTGGATTTTCCATCTCTGGAAATCTTCAAAAGAAGGACTGAATACCACTTGATTTATAGCCAGCTACAAATGTCTTATGTTCAGAGTCCCTCTGAGATTCTATTCTGATTTATGTTCAATTTCACATAAATGGAGTTTTGAACCTCAGGATGGGAATAAAAACAAATAGAATGCATCGTGAGTAACATTCTTGCGTTATAGATTATGACCCAATTCTCCAAAAGAATATCAATATGATGCTATTAATTGGTATTCAGAGACTATTTGGAGAGTCTCCAGGAACTAGTAATGCAAGCAACAATCAAGAAAAACTGGAATTGATGCTGCTTAAACTGTTAAAACATAGATATTAAATCAGGCCTATGAATATTGACTAATATGTGTTGTTCACTATAGTGAAGAGAGAGTTGGGGACTGTTGGTGTCAATGGCCACAGCAGAGACAGTGCTTTGGAGTGGTGTATAGGAATATTTTGCCCTTGGTGGTTTTGACGGAAAGAACTCAAAGTAGTCCTAGAAAGCTTAGGTGTCTGCCTTCAACAACTGTAACATTAGCAACACACAGGACCACACAGATATCCCTTATGTTATGCTCATGAATTTGTACCATTCCATGGTTGTTTTCTCCCTGCCCAGGCAGTACACATCACCCCCTTGAGGTCACACACAACCTTTGCTTCATTGGAAATACCCCGGACCAGGAATGGAAAAGGGAACATACTGCAGTTTCAATCGTTGCAGGACTCAGATTTTCTCTCAACACTGCATATACACTTGGAGACATGGGAAGAAGGTCTGATGGAGACTGTGGCTCAGTGGAATCACTTCGGCTTAAAGAGATAACAAGTTAATATTATAAGCATTAGAACATAAAAGCCATGGTGATGTACTGCATCTGAGGCTCACTTCTAGGGCTTCATCTGTTGTGACACTGAGCTGCCTAATACATCATTTCACATCAGAGCATTCAATCTGCTATGGAATATATGGCATATAAAAGGACAGCTTTATAATTCCAGGCATTATAGACTACATAAGTTGCACTCTGAAGACTTGCTTTATGTGTTAAAGGAAACGAGTCATAAAATGCTTCATTGGACATTAAAATGTTTTATTCTCAGTTATATGTACTCTGCTCTACACCCTTGAATCTTTTATAGGAAAGCTTTTTTAAGAATTAATTCAATAATAAATATTTTACACATGACTAAGATTACTCACATTGTTGAGATGGGGATAAAAACGGAAGGAACATAACCTTTGTCTCCCCTCTCTGTTGGTCTTGCAACTGGAAAAGAAAGGCACAACGTTGGGGAAACATATTAACATTATTGATTAAATTAGGAAAAAAAAGACTAGAAAAATGTCAACAATGCTAAAAGGAGAAAGGAGAATGCAACCAAATGTATTTGAATAGCCATCTACATAAACATACAATGTACAAGAAGAGAAAAGAAAGTCTCTTGGAAGGACTTTACATAGTAATGTCTCTAAAAAGTGTGAGAAAAGTTGAGAATCCTGTCTTCTATGTTGCATTTAAATTTGATTATAAGGACCAATTTATTTATATATGGGGCATTCATATCAATCCATTATTATTACACAACTGTTGGAAGCACCAACCTCATCATCCCTAAAAGTGACACTGTACCATACTACTATGAATACTGTTGGAACAGTGGTGTGCAAGCCTTACTTTGGAAACTCATTGAACTTGGACTTGTTCTAATTTTCCAACTGTAATTTGTTGAAGTGACATTTGTATTTTATTTTATATAGAATGTTACTTAAAAGTTGCAGGTTTTTTGGGGGGGAAGGTTTTGTTTTCTTTTGTATGGGTTTTTTTTTTCTTTTTTTCTTTTTTGGTTGTTGTTTGTTTCAGAGAAAATGAAGTCAGGTGTCAGGAATTACAAGACAATGTGCAGAGATTTTGTTACTATTGCTGAAGATTTTCCCCTTTTTAATTTTTTATTAGAGACAGGGTCTTGCTGAGTTGCTTAGGGCCCTCACTAAGTTGTCGAGCCTGGGTTTGAACTCAAGATCTTCCTGCCTCAGATTACAGGCGTGTGCCACTGCACCCGGCTAAGATTTTTACAGGTTATACATGCAGTCATCCCTTGGTATCTGTGGAGGATTGGTCCCAGAAATCCCAGAAGACACCAAAAACCTTGGATGCTCATGTTCTTTTTTATGTAAAATTGTATGACATAGGTATATTACCTACACACATCTTCCCATATAGCAGATTGAATGCTCTGATGTTAAATAATTGTTATACTTTATTGTTTAGGAAATAATGACAAGAAAAGGTCTGTATATGTTCAGCACAGATGAAATCTTAAAAATACAATTTTGATCCTTGGCTGCAGATGCAGAAACTATGGCAACAGAGGACCAACTGTACTTTCATTAAAGAAGCAGAGTGGTGAACTTGCCTTATAATTATATAGCTAACAGTGAATTTTCTTTCATGTATTCCATAAATATTTACTGAATCTCTGTTTTGGCCAGGTACTATTCTAGGCCCTTAAGCTATGCCAGGAACAGTAGGTTAAGAGAGCAGGGATGAAGCACAGACCCCCATGTTCCCTTGCTGGCATACAAACACTCTCTGTGTTGTAAGATTATAGTAAGGTGAAAAATATAAAATGTATAAGCCCTTGGGTTCCTCTGCAAAAGACTTGCCTTACTTTTTTCTTTTTTTTTTTTTTTTGTACCAGGGATTGAACCCATGGGTATTTTACCACTGAGCCACATCCCCAGCCCTTTTTATGTTTTGAGACAGGGTCTCGCTAAGTTGTGTGAGGCCTCATTAAATTACTAAGACTGGCTTTGAACTTGCCATCCTCCTGCCTCAGCCTCCTGAGCCTCTGGGATTATAGGTATGCACCATCACACCTGGCTTGCCTTACTTTTAAAAGCTTTTAATCATTACCTCCTCTTCTTTTCCTTTTCCTGTCAGAGAAGGGAAGTTAGTATCATTCCTATTTTATGAAGGAGAAACCCTTAGGAGAGGCGGTGAGAAGCCCTGCGGCAAGGATAGAGTCTGGTTGCAGATACTAGTTACTACTCTGCTAATGTCAGACAGTCTAGCAGACCTCAGGAATCACTGAAGTACCACTTCATTTCTAAGGCTTTTCTCTCTACATGCCCCTTAGATCTTGCCAGATCAAAATAAACAAAGAAGAGGAACTTCATTTACTTTGTTCTAATATGACGTTATTTTCCAAAATTATAAGAAGAAATAAACAGAAAGAACCTTACCCTCGCATGGCTGGGAGCTGTAGTGTTTACCAAAGGCTTTGTCTTTGGGAATGTCAGGATATAGGTACTTCAGAGGGTTTTCTGGAATGTTTTCAGCCATAATAACCTTGTAGTCTCGAAGGATGTCAGCAAATGGCAGAGCAGACAACCGGCCTTTGTTGTAGGGTTCTACAGAGTGGAATCGTACTTCTCCTAAAAAACCAGAGATCAGAGGAATATTCAGGTTACTGCAGATGTTCTTTGTGACGGTTCCTCCTGCCCACATTTTCTTCATGGTTGAAATACATGCCAGGCCTTCTGCAGTCAGGACAGTACAGTTTGTACATGTGATAGAGTGTGACCATACAGGCTTTCAGAATTCATGGTATCCTGTTCTGGGACAACTGCACCAACCAACGTTCAAACTCGATGGACGTTTGATAAACAGAGCAATACACCATGCACTTCTGAGAACTGAAATGCCAATAACCAAACTCAAGAATGCTAAATTCACGTGAATCAACTGTAGTGAGTACATACCGTTTTCAGAGTGGTCCACCCAGGTGAAAGTTATTCCTCCAAGATGGCTTTCACTGAATCTTAATAAAAAGGTCCCAGGCATTTTGTCCTTGAGCAGGAGCCGTTCCTTTTCTTTGCTAACGAAGCCCATGACATACCTGAAAACAGAAGAATGCATAGTTTCAACTGATCATTACTGCATTTGCATTTATCTAATTTATAAAGAATAGACCAAAAGTTTTTTTTTAATATTTATTTTTCAATTAGAGTGGGCACAATACCTTTATTGTATTTATTTATTTTTATGTGGTGCTGAGGATCGAACCCAGGGCCTCGCACGTGCTAGGCGAGTGCTCTACCACTGAGCCACAACCCCGGACCTAAAGTTTGTTTTATGCATAATCAAAAGTCAATTGTACCTGAGATACTCATATTCAGATATGCATATTAATACCCTCTGAAGATGGTAAGAAATTATAAGAATTTTTATTTATATGGCACAAAACATGCTTGAAAGAGAAAGAAATGGAAACAAAATCAATAAGAATAAAAAAAAAAGAACTTAACTCATATGGACAATATAGCCCATAGCTCACCCATCAATCCAAAGAGGAAGAATGTGTTTCTTAATCAGGTCCAGTATGGCTTCAAGCCATGTCCAAAAGGTAAATGATTTACCAGGTAAGTGTTCCTATTAAAATAAATAAGCATATTAGGACAATGATTATTGAAACAGTACAGTGACAATGAAATAATAATTCAGGTTCTCATTTTCTAATAAATATTTTCTTTAAACTGGACAACACTTCCTTAAAAAATCATATCTAGCAAATCTTCAAATCCCCAGGTTTTATGGAGGCTTAGAGAGAAGCATTACTTTAAAAAAAAACAGTATCTAAATGATATTCCCCCCATCCCCAGTTTGTACCTTGCAGAACTTGGCCCAGGTGAGGTGACCATCACTGTAGTTAGATTGGACTAAAATGAAGAAAAAATGATTTTTAAAAAATCAAACAATGAAACTCTTCAATTTTGTGCTCAATTTAGATGTTTTTCCTTCCCTCTCAACATTTCTTCACACCTGCAATGGGTTTACACTTTACAGTTAGGTATGGTACAAATATATCTCCCTCGATCCTAAGAAATTCATCATTTAGGAAAAAAGATTTTTGATGGAGGAGTTAACAATAAGTTTAAGCATCTCCATGAATGGACCAGAGAAAGGAAGGAAGCCACTCCAGGAAGTGAGAATAATGTTGGTCAAGGCGTGGTGGACATGGACATGGCTCAGAGAGAGGACAGGAAGAGCAGCCTAGAATGAACTTTATGAAATAAATTTATATAAATTAGAGGTGGCCGTATTATCAGAAATCTAGCTTATTAAGATGAAAAGAACTGTCTAGAAACCCATGAGGCAACAGGCAAGCATCAGTTGTTTTGATCCAGAGCAGTGAAAGGATACCACTTTCTACCTAAATTTTTAAGGAAACTATACTTACAGATAATTTGATAAAGAATTGAAAGGATATGGTTGCTGTCTGTACTATATATAAATGTTATTTACTTATTAACAAATATTTATTGAATGCCTAATATTGCTGTTTAAGAATTAAATAAGGATCCAAAAAGATATTTGCACTAAATAAATTTTGTACTATTTCCCAAAGTCCTGATTTATTTAAATATCTATTGATAAGATATGTGGGGAGCCATTCTGACACGTGATTGGGTGACTCCCGTTAAGGGCCTGAGGCGCTCTGGCTGTGTCGGAGCTTTCCCGACCCTTTCCTGATGAGAGAGCCCATCCGTGTGGGGGTGTGTGTAACCACTGACCCTGGAGACCCAATCACTGACCCTGACCTTGGAGTGCAGCCCCCCTCAACCTTCATTGGATGGAATTCTCCCCCGAATCTCTTGTCCCCCCAAATAAAAGGCTACTCCCCGGCGTGTTCGCTCTCTCTCTCTCCTGCTAGCCCAGAGTAATCCTCCCTGCCCTGCTGGGCGGCTTGAGGCGGGGACCAAAGAGGCGAGCCGTCTCGGACCTAGCAATATAAAATAAGGTACTGTCTGTGTGTTTTATTTTGATCTCTTCTAACTAACTTAATGCCAGAACCTCATTAATGAAACCACTGCGCAAGCCGCGTGGTAGAAAGATAATAGATGCAAATAGTAACAATCCTGCTTCACATGTCATACTTAAATTTGCTACTATATCTGTGCATTTTGGGCCCTTCTTCAACTAGAAAGTCATACAGATCCAATTTGAACTCTTTTTTTTTTGGTATAAATGTGTTCATTCTTGACTTGTCAAAGTGCAGATATCTTTTTAAATTCTTTTAGACAAAGCTTAGACTATAATCAGTACATGTAATACCAGTGAAGCTATTTTGCCAACTTTAGAAACCTCAGGCAAAGCCGAAACTTTCTCAATATGCAGAATTAAATTATTACTAGGTGTTTCAAATTTTCTATTAAAGTTTCCTTTACTTGTGAGGGAATCAGTCATTTTCCAGTTGGTTAATGTCAGTTGAGATATTAACATGAAAGATCAGGGCATCATTAAGGCTTCACATTATCTTCAGTAGAAAGGGCTTAATAACACCTGGAAACTGGTGTGTGCAGTGGAAAGGACAGGCTTTCGAACTGGCCCTGCCCTGCCCAAGACTTGACTGTATGTACTAGCCATGGAGTGTGTCAGTCACTTGACCTCTGAACTTTGGCATCCTCAACTTTATAATGGATAGAATAATATGGGCCTTGAAGAACTTTTGTGGGAATTAAAGATAATACAGCACTTGTGCCTGGCAATATAGTAGACACTCAATAAACTGTAATAATCATTAGTAGTAGTAGTGGTAGTAATATCATTCTGGTTCTTTAAAATGTCAAGTGCCAAAAAAAAAAAAAAAAGCAAAGCATCTGTCTCTACCAGTTCTCACCTGTAAGCTTCTCTGCCAGCATATTGAGTTGATCTGAATTAAGGCCACGACCAACATATGATGAAAACTGCCAGCTCATCACTTCCAGGAGTTGACTCAAAGTGGCAGATGGAGGATTATTAAAGAAAACCAAGTTCTGAAATAGAGTTGTTATGATGATTATGGTTGTTAATTACACTGAACATATTGTAATTCAATATATGGAATTCCTGATTTGAACTCTAGGTCAACTCAGTTAACAATACAGAATGAAATTTTGCTTTGTTCTTTTTTTTTTAAGAGTGATCTTGTTTTTTCCTAAAGGGCTTTTTTGTAACATTATACAAGAGTTTCATCTTTCCTGAATCATTTGGTATCTCTTAATTTTCCCTGGACTTTCAACTATCAATCATATTAGATAAGTGTTTAACACTGTTCCAACAAATAATTGGACAGATACTCTTTTTCTGAAATAATCTTAAATAAAACATATCATGCTTTTAAATTGGCTCATCATGAGTAGGCACAAGTTATACTTTGGCAAGACCAGTCATCCCAAAGTACAAGAAACACCAGAAGTCTCAGGACAAGGAAAGTAATCCTACAATGTGGAGCTCATGATTAACCTCAGACTCCTGTTTTATGGATAGTATAATAGTCTTTTCTTATTTTGCTCTAGATAGGAGAATATTCTCGATGATCAACTAGTGATGAGGTTGTTTGTGCCCCAAACTGAGTCAACAATAGAACAATCTCATCCCAGATTATGGGAAAGCAGATAGATGTGAAAGGCAGGTTTTCCAAGAAGAGGAGAAGGGGAAGAATTGAGAACTTTAGTGCACCTGGAGGAGGTCATAGGTGAACAAGAGCTAAACTGGGAAGCAAGGAAAAGATCCAAGAGACTCTAGGAGGTGGTAATGGAAGAAGATACAATATCCAACAAGAGAGGGGGATAGGAGGATGGGGAAGGAAGAGAAAGAGTTTCTAGGAAGGCAGTTTCCTTGCACCTGAAAAAATGGACAGAGAGCCCAGAATATAATAAAATAAAAGTGTAAGAGTTTAGGTTTCCTAGCAGGCTAGAATTAAGAAATCCAATTTAATTGTTCAGCTGGGTTTGTAAGTAGGCTGTGACTTTGTTGGAGGAGCTATACTCGCCCTCAGTCTCCAGATTCTCAGGCTGAACGGAAGTAATCTGGGAGAGTTGGTGGGATGACTAAGGTGGCTTTCAAACAGAGGCCTCTAAGCGAACCACATGTGTTGCCGTGCTTTGAGGCTGGAGGACAAGAGTTATCCCATCTCTCCTCCTATGCCCTGGAGTTGGAAGAAATGAACTCCTAGAGGGGAAGGCTCTAGTGAGTTCTGGTCCCTTCTCTTCAGAGGAAGGGACCAGAACTCACTAGAGTTGAAGCCATGCATATGGAACTCTCTGCGGCCTTCCTCCGGGCAGTCCATCTGTCTCAGATGACAGGGCACCCAAGGCTCAGGCGGAATAGGGCTGAAGAATTCTCCATATTAGGAACATTGGGTTGAAGGTGAAGAAGACTTACAGCGAACCTATTGTGGCTTTGTTCTTATTGCTGGGATCTATTGTGAACAAATCGATTCCTTTGGAGGGAACATTTGCTTTGAATTAAGAAGAAATGTTGTAACTTACATCTGACCTGTTTTCTGTAGATCTTGGTGGTTTCCAGACAACACACTGAGGTTTAGTGAGAAGGGCGCAGGGGAAGTGCTAACTCATCTTTTGTGCCAATGCCTCCTTGGTTTTCTTGAGTCTATAGTGGCGCCTATAACCACCAGATGGCACTAAAACCCAGCTTAAGCCTGGGAGGGATAAAATCTACATAAAATTGACTCAAAAATTTGTGCTGTCAAAGGATAGTTAGGCAAGATTGATGAATATTCTAGGGACTTATTTGGAAACCAATTCTCTAACTTCATAGAAGAGACTGTAGATAAAAGGTGGGGCCAGAAGAAGCTAAGGAGATGAGATAACAAATTCTGACGGCAGTCGGTTGAAAATTCTAAGGCAAAGGAGCTTCCCTACAGTCGAGTTAACCCTTGAACTCTGTGATGCATGTTGTTGGGAGAAGACCAGCCTCTCAGAAGTGACCAATACCTGTCTGTCATTTTTGCTAGCCAGAACTCTCTCAGGGTTCAAGTATATCAGCATATATTACTTTAAATATGAAATGAAAGGAACTATGAAACTATAAATGAACAACTCACAAATACATGCCTTTGTGGACACATGCGCATGCATGCACATAAACAAATACACCACTTTTAGACAGATGGGCTTTGTTGACAATAAAACCAATCAAATAGAATGAAAAGAGGCAAAAGGAGTGGAAACGCTACCTGGGAATCATTGGTTGACACATTGTACCAAATGATGGATGCCCATGCGTTAGGTAACTGGCTGACATTGGAAATCATCACCACAGGTAATGAGCTGGTCTGGTTAAAAAAAAAAAAAAAGTATTACAGGTGGTCCTACATTACATTGATCTTACACTTGATCCTCCAAAGACCCATCTCAAGTCCACCCCACTCTCCCAATTCTGATGCTCGTGTTGGCTGATCACTAACATGACCCCTGAAGGCAGCAGAACTTTTGAGCATGTATGAGCCAGGGATGCAGGAAGAGCAGGAGTCCTTTCAGAGTGCTTAGACAGCTTTCCTAACATCTTCCTTGACATCCTGTAAATATCCAAACTTTCTCATGTCACTTCTACAACTGCAACTAATTAGAAATTCTATTGATTTAGCACCTGTCCTCTTTATTGTTGCATTTTAAAATATGAATTTAAATTTACCTCTGGCGAATCAGTAGATTCAAATTACCATCTAACACCTTATTATCATCAGTACTAGATGTGGGAGATTTTATTGCACAAGGTCGAGAGGTAAGGTATAATAAGAGCCAGAGCTGCCTGCCTACTGCTTCAGAACTGAATTTAGTTCTATTGGTAATGTGATTTTCTACCTTATGGAATGAGCAGGCTCTCACAGACTAGCCAGAGAGACTAATCAATTTACAGCAATCCCTTCCTAATGACAGACATCATATTCCTATGGGCAGTAAAATACTCAGTTGAGGAAATTAACAGTTCATGGAAACAGATTTAGGGAAAGAGAAGAGGAAGGAGCCTGTGGAAGATTTACAAATGTGTTTGCATTCATTAAATAAAAGAGCAAAGGCAGAATTCTCTTACAATACACTCCACCAACCTGATCATATCAGGATGTGTGAAACTGTGCTTGTTCATTCATGTACTAATTTGCTCATTTTATTCAACAAATATTGAGCATCTACCATGTGCTAGGTATTGTACACTGACTAAGGTGTACAAGCAAGGCTGTGTCCTGCCTTCAAAGGGGCTCATAGTCAACCACATTCAATTTAATACCCAAAGCTTTATTAATTGTGTCTTTGGATTCTATGGTCACTGTTAGAAGAGGATCGATCAAAAGCAATGTATTGCCAATGTTTTATTGTTTTTCTTTGTTTATTGTGTTAGAGAAATCTTCCTTCTAAGACATTTTTATATAAATTTTTAAAAAATATATCACCACATGACATGGTCCAAGGACTTTGTTTTATGCTTTCCACTTGGTATTTGTGACTCAGAAAAATCCCAGAAAACAAACAAGCAAAAATGCAACGTAGGCAACAAATTATTCAACACATATTATACTCATAATCCTATGAAACTTTGTCATTTATATTTAACCAGGATAGCATTTAAAAAATTATTTGTTCTTTTTAGATATACATGACAGTAAAGTGCATTTTGACATATTATACATACATGGAGTATAACTTATTCTAATTTGGATCCCATTTTTGTGGTTGTACATGATGTGGAGTTTCACTGTAGTGTATTCGTATATAAACATAGGAACTTTTTGTCCAATGCATTTCACTGTCTTTCCTATTCCCATCACCCCTCCCTTTCCTTCATTGCTCTTTGTCTAATCCAATGAACTTCTGTTCTTCCCTCTTTCCCCTTATTGTGTGTTAGCATCTGCATATCAGAACAGAATAACATGTTAACTATTTAGTGAACATTTGACATATTGCTTTTCTAAAGTAAAACAAAAATAAAAGGGAACTACTGAAACCTAGAAAAGATAAAGCTTTCACCTACAATGCTGAACAATTCCTGCAAATATTACTAGAAAATAGTAGATATTTCTTGAAACATCTACCTCCAAATCGATGGTCAGGCCATAGAGGCAGATCTGTGTCTCAAAGGTTATGGAATGAAGCTCCTCAGTCACCATGTGACAGCCCTTAGAGAGAAACAAATACATTATCTTACAAAGGCATACCTACTAATATTAGACCTATTTCTAAAAAGTTAATAAACTTCAAAGTAAACGTCCCCAAACATTTCCTATTGCTGAGCATTCTCTCTTATTGTTTTAAAAGTTATATGCAGAGTTTGAGAAATCTTCATTTCTACAAACAGGATGATTTTAAGTATCCAAAACAACATAATTTCTGGCTTTTAAAATCCAACCATATTTTCATCAGTTGAAATACAGACAAGTTATTCTTTATTAATTTTTAAAAATTAGTTCTTTTGATTTACCAAATATTAATAAAACTGTGTGTGTGTGTGTGTGTGTGTGTGTGTGTGTGTGTGTGTAGAGAGAAGCAACTCCTAGTGTTCTAATGAATTTGTTTCAAAAGAAAGCAAGATTTTCTTCTGGGTTAAACATGCTAGGTGAGATATGTGTGCTATTCTCTGTTTGCTCTGCTAAGAGTTAGAGTTTTATTCACTTTCTAGTAAAGCAAAATCATAATTTGGATCCCCCAGTGAGATGTAGGAGAATAAGGAGTGAGGGTGGAAGTAAGAACCCTGGGGTTGGAAGCACTGGCTGCTGAGGCTGCAGATAGAAGAGGCAGAATAGGAAGTGAGTGAAGAGCCTCAGGCCATGTGGTGAGGCCTCCATCCCTCTCCAGCCTGGGTTTACCTTATGGAGCAGAACAATCAGGAGAGGCTCTGCAGTCAGGCCAAGCTGTGGACAGGGGTGAGGTACCATGCCCAAAAGAGGACGATTCTATGAAAGTTCATGGTGAAGTTCTTGCCCACTTCCCTGATATCTGGACTGCTCAGGGTGAGGCTTAAAGCCTCCAGGAAGGACATTTTTTAAAGTGGATCAGACCAAGAAAAAAGAACTTATCCGTACGGCCCTTTAGGGGTCCCTCTGCCATGAAACAATCAGGACCCTATATTCACTCTAAAGTGTACAGTTCCCCCAAATGCACATAGAACTTTCAGGCAGCCTTTTAGTGCCCTTAATTTTAAACAGCAAGCTAACAATTGTCAGACATTTGACAAAGACTGCCACATGAAAAATAGATGAAAAATTTAAAAAGAACTCAGAAGATAATGCCAAAGATAAGAGTTATGGGGGCAGGGGTTGTAGCTCAGTGGTAGAGCACTTGCCTAGCCCATGTGAAGCACTGGCTCTGATCCTCAGCACCACATAAAAATCAGTCAATAAATAAAATAAAGGTATTGTGTCCATATACAACTAAAAATATATATTTTAAAAAAGACAAACTATAATAAAAATGAATACTTGGCTCAGTTTCAACAAATAAATGGCAAATCAAACAATTGTAATGGGTAGATATTGCCTGGATACTACTTTGCAAGAACTAATCATAAGAAGGCCTTTTCTTGACACAATGGAGAAATTTGAACAAGCAAGGTCTGATCAAGGAATAATTTTAAGGAATTATTATTATTATTATTACTATATTGTGATAAGGGTACTGTGTTTAAGAACTTTATATACTGCTGATACTTTCTGCTGAAATATCAATGAGTAAGAAGCTATATTACTTGGAATTTAAAGACATATAAAAATGTTTGTGTATAGGAAAAAAAAACAGATGAAACAAGATAGCCAAAATGTCAATTATTGCCAAAATTAGATGTTACATAAATGGGAGTTAATTGTATTTTATACTTTTATGTATATTTGAAAATTTTCATAAGTTTCTTAAACTGCTTTATAAAATTATGTAACAAATGTCAGTGTAACAAGAATAGGAAACTATTAAAAGGTACATTCAGAAAATAATAACAAATAATTTAAACTGTAAGAAAAATGAAGACAGAAGAAGAATTAGAAGGGAAAAGAAAGTAAAATTAAAAATGGAAAAATGAAAAACAGGATAGAAAAGATAATAAAGTCTTGAAGTGATTTTTTTTAACATTTATTTTTTAGTTGTAGTTAGACACATACCTTTATTTTATTTATGTGTTTTTATGTGGTGCTGAGGATTGAACCCACAGCCTCACACGCACTAGGTGAGCACTAGCAGTGAGCCACAACCCCAGCCCATAAAGTCTTCATATATGAACTCCAACAACAAACAGAAGTTCCAGAGAAAGTGGAGTGGAGTAAATATAAAAAACACAGCCAAATGGTGATTATTATACACTATGTATGGAAATCTGTGCAATCACTTTGCAGGACAATTTCTCAATATCTAACAAAATGCAAGATAGACATTACCTACACATATCAATTCTTGTCACATGTACATAACTCAAAGAATTTCTTGTACTCAGATAAAAAAAAGCAAGTAGAAGAATGTTAATTGCAGAATGCTTATAGTAGAATTGTTTACAATGCTAAAAGTTGTTCATCAATGGAATGGCTAAATATGTTGTGTATATTTGTGGAGTAAAAAGCTGAATTGAATGATCTAGCACAACATGAATCAGCTGAGGGAAGGGGTCTCAGAACTGTTGAGCAAGAAAAGCAAATTGCAGTACTATATATTAAGTTGTCATAATTACAATAAAGAACAATACAAAGTATTTAGGGACATATTCATTTGTAGTTCAAGTGTAAAAAACATTCTTGGGAATAATAAACACCAACACTGAAGACAATGGCTACGTCTGCATTGGAGCTTGGTGGGGAGAGAGGCAAAGGGCCACAGAGGAACACAAGCTCCTTACCTACATTTGCAAAACTCGAGTTTTAAAAGCTAGTTGATGGGTTTTCATTTTATTGTTTTTATATGTTTTGACCCGATCTCCATATTCTGTTACAAATAAATAATACAATGAAATTTCTCAACTCAAAGAAAATGAATATTTAAATTGGAAGAGTCCCAGGAATGTCTAGCACCATGAGTAACTAGAGAGCAACACCAAAATGCATTGTTGTAAATTTCAGAAAACCATAGATAAAAGAAAAACTCTAAAGGGAGTACAGACCAGTTAGTTACAAATGAGTAAGAATCAGAATGCAAGGGGAGCAGAAGGCAGTGAAAGTGTTTAAAAAATTCTGAGAGAAAATTATTTCTAGCGCAGAATTCTATATCCAGCCAAGCTATCAGTTAAGTGTGAATGTAAAAAGCTTTTTTAGGAAGCAAGTCCTCAAGAAACTTTGTTCCCAATTACCTGTTCTCTGGAAGCTACTGGGAGAGTAACTTCTCTAATAAAAATTACAGTAAACTAAGGGAAAAAAAAAATTCCGTTATGAGAAAGGGGATGATAGTAGTCTCCTTAGGATAGCCATGAAAGGAAATTTAACAACAACAACAAAACACACACACACACACACACACACACACACACACACCAACCCCCACCCCTCCCCAAACACCCAAACTATCTACAGCTGTACAACAGAGTTAGAGGGCAACCAGCCAGGACTGGAGCAAGAAGATATGAGGGTCCAAGAGTATATAGCCACGAAAAATAATAAGATACAAGATTGACATGTTTGTACTCTGAGGAGTTGCCTAGTTCTGGTGGAAAGTTTGGGGCTACATTAACGACAGGTACATACAATTACTCAAATAGAAAGCCTGAGGCAACTATTAAATCCAGAGAGAATTAGAAGCAATATAAAAGTAGAACTATAATCATTGCAGGCTACATGACTCAGTCATTAACGCTTGTTTATATATTGTAGTTATGTAAACACTGGACATATTAATGAAACCAAAATATGTTATATAAAAATATTGTGGAGATGGGTACAAATTAATACATATTTAGAGTTCTCAGAGTTATAGCTTATTCTTTTATAGAAATAATTCAGGAGTTAAAATGGGAATTTTTTTAAAAAAATCAAGAAATATCAGAATTAGCATGCATGATATTTACAGCTCAAAAATGAACACCTCTGGGCTGGGGTTGTGGCTCAGCAGTAGAGCACTCGCCTTGCATGTGCGAAGCTCTGGGTTTGGTCTTCAGCACCACATTAAAAAAAAATGAAAATAAAGGTACTGTTTCCAACTACAACTAAACAAACAAACAAAAAACACCAACCAAACAAACAAAAAAACTCCACTACCACCTCTGAGGGGGGTTTGGATAGGAAGGTATGGGGGAGAAATCAGAGTTTTTCCCTGATGAAAATCTTACAGAACTTTTCTATGCCCAGGGCCAGTAGCATTGTGACTATCTAAAAACTAGTTAGAAAAACAGGACCTCTGGCCCAGGCTTAGTGAATCAGATTCTGCATTTTATCAAGATGTTTGGGTGGAATTGGGGAAGCAATTATTCTTGATAAGGTGTATCTACATTGTGCTTAGTTTTTCAAGAGGGATGTGGGAAAGTTGGAGATGGAAAGCTTAAACAATTTAAAAATAAGCCCTGGAACACGTGAACAGAAGTGAAATTATCTGAAAAAAGTCAGGGTGGAGTTGGAGGTGGCAGGGTCATCTTGGAAGAAAGGGGATGCTAATACTGAATATGCATCCATAACAAGTCAAGATTCACTTAAATTAACTTTGAAACAATAAACTAGTCAAATATAAGTAACAGTGATAGATGATATAAGTAAAAGTTACGGCAGAGAACTTTATTGATAATGAGAATGTTAACCTTAGGGTTTGTTATTGAATAGTAAGTACAGAATGAAAAACTCTCCTCTCCCTCAGGCCAGATCATGTGGTACACTTTATTGCCTGCAGGTAGTTAGACTGAGTACAGTGGAATCACTTTTTTTTTCCTACTGGGTAAGTAGAAAGTTATGTATAATGACAACTCTGCTTGAAAAAAATCCCTTAAAACATATTGGTATGTTGATATACTAATATATCAACATACCAATATCCTTCCCTTCCTCCTCCCCACACAACACTGAAATAAATTTCTTTCTTTAATTGAACATGAGATAAAGTAGCTGGTTTGTGTTTAGGCACCAAGTTGAACAACAACAAAAGTACCATTTCTTTCTTTTCTTTTTTCCAGTACTAGGGATTGAACCCAGCAGCACTCTACCACTGAGCTATATCCCCAACACTTTTTTCAAATTTTGAGACAGGGTCTCAAACTGGTGATTCTCCTGCTTCAGCTTCCAGAGTAGACGGGATTACAGGCACACCCCATGTGCCTGGCCACATTTTTAAATAATAGAAAAACCTCCCTACCCTATGGGAAGTGTTGCCTGCACCATGCAAAGCATATAGACACCTGATGAATCCACAACTTCCATTTTATGTTCACTGATGGGTGGTGGACAGGTACACAATATTAGAGAGGCTTCAGGCAAGTACACAGATGGAGACCCAATACCATATGTTTAAATATTTAGCCATTATAAATCAAGTTAACAAACTATTAAAGTGAGGTCTAACCTCTCACCTTGACACAGCCTTCACATAACCTAATTGGCCAGTTTTAGCTCTTGAGAGTTCTACTGGAGTATGGCAGCATGGGTAGGGCATGGTCTTTCTGCACCATTGCTCATTGCCTGCTCTTCCACTTGTGTGAAGAGACTCACACAACAAGGGTGGCTTCTAGGCTTCTCCTTTTGCTTATGAAAGTTTGTATTGGTGGTACCATCTGTGCTGGGCAAAGTAGACCTAGAGAGAAAGCCCTTCAGTCCCTCATGGTAGACTTGAGGTTTGGGGAGCAGAGAATGCCGGGGTCCTTGAACTCTAGGCAAGTATTTTACCTTAACCCCCTTTCAGCTGGAGGATGACCAAAGGAAATCTTTTTGTGTGTGTGAGTGGGTCCCATAATATTGTGATATCATATGAAATGTATAGTTAGTCTCTGCTTTAGTTCCTGGGACAGAGTTTCTAAGACCTTTGTAGATAGGGGCGCTAGAAGAATTTGTTCTAATAGTTGGTCTTTGATTCTGATTCCTGAAATAGACCTCATAATTTCCTGAGTATCTGATTCAGAGCTTCTAAATCCTTTGGGATTTTCCGGAGTGATAGCAGTTTCTTTTGTTCTGATGAAGTATCTCTTGGGAGCTCCTGGATATACCCAGCATGGGAGTTGGCTGCCAGGGGAGCCAACCATGTGATTAGAGTATTGGAACCTTCAGCCCCACTCTCCCTAACCTCTGAGGTGGTAAGGGGCTGAAGGCTGTTAATCGACCATGGCAATGATGTCATCAATCGTGCCTACTTAATGAAACCTCCTGAAAAACCTCAAAGGACAAGATTCCAATCTGGATTTCTTTCAGATTGCTGAACATGTGGATGTCCCTGGAGGGTGGCATGGCTGGAGAGGGCATGATGCTCTGTGTCCTCCCTACAGACCTTATCTACTCATGTCTTCTATCCAACTATTCATCTGTATCCTTTGTAATATCTTTTATAACAAAATGGCAAGTATGAGTGTTTCCCTAAGTTCGTGAGTTCTCTAGCAAATTAACTGAATCTGAGGAGGGAGTCTTGGGAACCCATTTATTGCCTGTTGGTCAGAAGTACAGTCACAGCCTGGGACTCGCAATTAGTGTCTAAGTAGGGGATATTCTTGTGGGATTGAGCCCTTAACCTGTGAAATTGATGTGATCTCCAGGCAGACAGTGTCAGAGTTATGTAAAACCATAGGACACCCACTTGGTGTCTGCAGGAAATGGAGTTATTGGTGGGGAGAAATCTCCACACACATTATGGTGATTAGAGTCAAGACGTTCTGTACTGAGAGTGAGAGTAGGAAAAACAGAATGATAAGGTTCTTCATTCTAGCCTCTGTAGTCTGATTTATGTGATTAAATATACATGAGATCATCCATGGTGGGTAATTTCCTCAGCTCTTTGAGTCATGACACCTGTGCATTCCCCTTCCCAACATCAGGGTCTTGAGGTGTGGGAGACCTCAGGCTTCCACAGACAGCAAAGACACTCAGGGATGTCTATTGACTTTTGGGAAAGACTTCATGCTTTACAGTCACCTTATTAAACTAAAATGTGGACAATGAGAGTTTTTCTCAGTGATTCAGACTAATTTCTATGTTTACCTGAACCCCTCTCCCCCTGATATAATTTTGGTGCACATTTAGAATAAAATCCAACAAAGAAGCTGACATTCAACACATATGATTAGACAAAATCAACTCTGATAAAAGGAAGCCTTGTTAAGTTTCCAAGCTTCCATGGCCATCAGTCATAATTTTCATCAGATTCTCAGTGCAGTCCAAGCCAAAGACACTATTACATTTCACATTCCCAGGTCTATCCCTTACAGATTGGGAGGTATCATACATAAGTTGTACCCACTAATGTCTATATTAAAAGCCATTTGGATCATCTGAGATGATTATAGATTTGAAATATCTGTATTTATGATGATTCTATTATATGGTACTAAATATTATTACTGAATTGACTATATAGTTCTTCTACAGAAAAATACCCATTGCACAATCTACTAAGAAAGTAAAAAATTGGCTCAACAACTTGACCTGGGCTCTACCTGGGGAAAATACACAATACAGTTACAGCTATGCCTAGATTTCACTATATTCTTTTCAATTTCTCTGTTCAATGTCACCCTGGAAACCTAGAATGTATAAACAAACATTTAAAAGAAAATCTCCACTAAGAAAAATGCCTTACTCTTTTCTCAACGAGCCATAATCTATATAATGTTGTACATGGGGCTATGTGGTATAGAAAACAATTAATATAATCCATTTATCAAATATTTATTGAGCACCTAGTATGTGCTAGACACTGAGATAGACACAGGGAAACAACAACAACAAAAAAAAGGGAAAAGTGATACGGTCACATGAGAGAGAAATTGTAATCATAAAATCACAAGAAATGATTGGAAAATAACTTCTATGCTCAGCCTGTAAAATCATGGTATTGTAAGGATGATGTTGTACTCTAAAAAGGCTAAGTTTTTTTTTTTTTTTTTAGTATTATTCTAGTACCAATTTCTCCCTTAAAGTGTTGCAACTCCTTCAATTAGTTAAGAGAGAATTCAGCTCGCTGTGAAATGCTCGGGCTGGTTGGGGTGAGTTGTGTCTCTGTGTTTGAGAACACTGAACCTTGAAAGAACATCTGTTTGGCTATTTTGTTAAATGAAACTCAAGTCACCCAGGCTTTACTAATAGCTTCTTTGTGCTTCATGACTTTCCGCCACATGAACAAAATCACCTAACACCTCCATCTGTGGCTAAAACTGTCATTTATCAGTTAAAGCCCACTGACAAAGAGAAAACTGGAGAGACTGCAATCCCAGCTTCCCTATTCAAACAGTTTTCACATTTCAGCAACCACTCTCTAGCCGCTCCCTCTGTGATAAGGACCTCTGGGGAAAAAGGATATTTGCTGGGAATGTTTATTTTACAAGATAGACTAATGGCTTCAAAGTCTGGTCCTTTGCTAGGTGATGGTACTATTTCTTCACTATAACTCTTCCCAGGAGAAAACAATGGTGGGAGAAAAGGTGGTGATAGCTCACTTTGATTTTGTGATTAGGGGTGCTGGGAAATCCTGAAGAAAATTCTTAAAATTAAATCCATTATAACAATCTATAAAGCCCTATCCTGTGCTGACTGCAAACTCTTCGTCAAAGGAGTTTCAGAGACTGTCTAAACCAAGGTGTCTCAAATGCTTTTTGAATCTTGGAATATATGCTTGAAAGTAAAGTTCCATCCAGGTTCCCATCTGTAAAATAATGTATAACATAATAAAATTGCCCCAAGAGAAGCAAAGGTGAGGATTCCAGAGCTCCATGTTTCACCAAATCTCAACCCACAGGTGCATCCTGAGGCATCTCTTTGGTCTTTCTGAATTTTCTGGGAATGGTGACCCAGGGGAAGTATCGTTCCTCACATCTTGATATGTTCTCAATCATTTAAGTAGCCAATCAGCTTTTACACCAGAAGAGCAGAACTGAAGAACCTAAAGTGTGGGTGTGTGTGGGAGGGGGTCGGGGGGGGGCGAAGGGAAGTTCAGATATGAAATTTCATAAAAGCAGCACACAGAAACAATGGTCTGAAGTTTGGGGGTCCTAGAGCCAGAAGAGGGAAGTGCCCTGAGATCCTTGAAAGGGACCAGGTCTCCAGCCAAGTACGTGGCAGGTGATCAGAGGAAAATGAAGATCAGCAGCTGTCCGAAGTGCCACCTTTTAGAACCCAGCTCTCTCTGGGAGGGGTAGAGTCTTAAGCAGCAGGGAGGGCAGATCATTCAGAGCCACAGCAAACATCTGCCATTTTATCTGGTCTTTATAAAACCCCTAAGAAGTATAAGGTAATCTTACCCTGTTCTGAAGAAAAGGAAATGAGGACCGGGCGCGGGGCGCGGGGCGCGGGGCGCGGGGGGGGGGGGGGGGGCGGGGGGGGTGTAAGTGACTTGCTCAAAGTCACACTTCTGGGAAGAGGCAGAGCCCAACTCTGGTGCTGTCTCAACTACCCCACTGAGGCCCCGATGGAAATCCAAATAAACAGAGCCATTAACAACATTCATTCCTAAACAATGAATTTTTTTCTAAACATGGCAAAGGTTATATTATGCAGCAGTTCTGATTTCTAAACTGGTGGGGAAAAAAGGTAGACATATGGTGAGACAGATGGGGTGGGAAAGGCCAAAGAAGGAGTCAAGGGAGGGACAGGAGGGACAGACTGCCATGGCTTGAATTTTGGCCCTGTTACTAATGGCCCCTGTCATCTTGAGTCAACCGATCACTCTGAGTAATGTTGAGTAACCTTGACTACTGTGTGCCTCTGTTTCTATAACTGTAATCAATGTCAGACTAATGGTACCTAATTCACGGTATTGCTGCAGAGTTACATAAGTCAACATTAGGGACACTCTTAGTTCCTAGTATGTAGTAAATGCTATGGAAGATGTGTTAAATGAATTCTTAGCAGGCTCTGTGCTCCTGCTGTGGTGCTCACAGATAAGCAATAGCAACTTTTTGAAACTTGAAAATTAGGTTATGATATCCTAACTTCTTGTTTTCCTGAAATTTGTTCCCATAATCCCTGATCCAATGGCTCTATGAACCCCACTTTATTCTAGCTCCTCCCCTACTTTTTCCTTTGGCCATCTCTGATGACTGCTTAAGTCTCTGGTGTTAGTTCATTTCTATCACATGTTCTGTGACTAATCACCTATTCCTACAGCACATAAAACAATGTTCAAGCCTGTGACTTATTTTAAATGTACCTTGGAGTCATACTAAAATGCTATCAATAGGGGGAGCTCAAAGAATAGTTTTAAAACACAATGACACGCTTTAGCAAATCTGAAAAAATAAAAAAGGAAGAAGCAAAATCATTTTACGACGGTATGATTTTGATATTAATCAAAAAGTAAGAAGAAATAAATTTAAAGCAATATAAGTAGACGGTGTTACTAAGGCAGTGGTTAGTTTTTCTCTAATAGAAAATGATTTACTTAGATTTCCATCTCTAGGGAAATCCAAGAAAAGATTTTGATTTTACATTCATGAATAGGACAATGTACTGCAAGAGTTGAGCTATTTAGACATTCCTTTTGGATTTGTTTTGCTTAAGAAAAATTCAGAATAATTGTCTTAGTCTATTTGTGAAAAATAAATATTCAGGAATGTCAAGTTGAATGAAATGTTAAAAGTTTGGTCAAATTTTAATGAGATGTGTGAAATGGACTTTTATTTATAATGTGCTAATGTTTAATTAGGAGATTTAGATAAAATTTATGGGTTTGAGTAAGGTCGGATGAATGTCTATTATTATTTGTTTCACTAGAATATCTTCAAACTTGGAAATCTGCTCATGTGGTATCTGTATTGTTAGAGACCTGCTTGGGGCTCTGTCTTAAGCACTGATTCTACTCGGGAGGAAGACTAAGCTCATCTGTGGTGGGGTTGTGATATTTGGGAAGTGATTTTTAAGACACAATTAAGGGAATGAAGAATTCTTAGAGGGAAAATGGTGGAGCATTAAACCTTTTGTGATGGATCTTTATGGTTTTGTGGGAGTGTGATAGATTGGATGTCATCAGATGCTGGATTTATGAAGTGCTTTTCTCCCAAATAATTCAAAGGTCTTTCTCACAGGAGCTGTGACTATAAAACCAGGAGATTGGATCTGTACAAACTGCCCCAGAAATAACCCTCACTGCTGTATAACCGCATCATGTAGGTGGTCTTACATATGCAGTATCTGAGCAGGGAACCCTGAGGGCTACTCTCCTGATCTCTTAGAGGAAAAAAATATGCAGTATTTCTCTACCAGATCATTTTTCATAGATCACATATTCAGTCACTGCCAGAGCCTGGATTCAAATGCAGGTTTCCTACTTCCAAATACACAGGCATAGGTACAAGGCCCTAGCTTCTTGGCCAACTCAGCAGATGACTCCAGGGTCTACCTTCTAGTTCAGGATGTGACTGCTCTGTCATCTACAAACTTGAATGTAAGTACTTGGACTACAGCGTTTTCCGCCTTTATTCCATTTATCTCGTGAAATATGAGAGCAAGGTGATAAATACCACAAAGTAATAGGATTGTTTTTCACCTGTGAGTTTTTACGTAATATATCATGACTTTTGAGCTTTACCTCACATCTGAGGGAAAACAAATGATTCTGATTTTAAGATCTTCTACCATAATGGAGGACTGACTAAAATTACGGCACACCCATAAAATGCAATATAATTGCAACCAATTTAAATCATGTTTCCAAGAGTATTTCAAGTCATGGAAAGCTGTTTACCATATACTGCTATGTCAAATAAAAGGCTATGGAACATTCCCCGGGCTGCGCTGAGAACTTTCTCTTCCTCTTCCCATCTCAACTGCTCTAGGAGCTCACGGTGCAGACATGGCCAAGTCCAAGAACCACACCATACACAACCAATCCAAAAAATGGCACAGAAATGGCATCAATAAACTCCAGTAACAAAGGTATAAATCTCTTAAGGGGGTAGACCCCAAGTTCCTGAGAAATATGTATTTTGTCAAGAAGCACAAAGAAAGGACTGAAAGAGATGCAGAAAAACAACGTCATGGCCATGAGTGCATGTGTCCAGGCTCTCAAGGCCCTGGTAAAGCCCAAGATGCCAAAGGATGCCAGCTGCAAGCTTGCTCGCCTTGCCTCACTTTCCCTTCCCAAGCACGGGGAAGCGTGCTCATGCCTCCATGGCCTGGGGTCGTAGGCTCTGTTGGTTAAAGGCCAAAACCCAAGCCCAAGCCAAGAATCAGGCTGCAACTCCAGCTCCAGTATCAACTCTGGCTCTGGGTCTGGCTCCTGCTCCCAAGGGTGCCCAGGTCCTTGTGAAGACTCCATAATAAAAGCCTCTACAAATGTGAGGACAGAAGTACTGGTTTGACCCCTGAGCCTCTGTCTATGAAGACTAGTGTCCTCCGTGCCATTTGTACAAATAAACCCAGAGGCAAGAAAAAAATAAAAGGCTATGAAACCATGTATGTGATATGTTTGCACAGTAATGTACACACAAAGACCGGAATGATAAGTACCAAAATATTAATAGTTGTTTTCTTTGGAGAGTGTTATGATCTGCTATTTTTATTTTCTCCTTTCAAAAAAAATCCCATATTGTCTGCAATTATAACACTTTATGTTTATAATCAGAGAAACATGGATTTGATTTTACATAATATTAAGGCTTTTAAAGCTTTATAAAGATAAGATATAAGTTTATTTCTTAGAAAAATTCTGTAGGAGGAAATATTTCCTACCTCATTTCCTTTACTTCCAGCACTGGACTTCATTTCCTTTGGTTGCTTTGTAAAAAAAAACAACAGTGTTTAGTTGGAGAAATACCATCAGTTGCATACCCAGTCAGTCGGACTCACTATCATCATTTTCTTGGCCATAGTTTTGACTTCTAGAAGTGTTTCCAACTCACTGGAACCTGACTTAGCTGCTTAGATTCTACAGAAAGTAGCGCCAAAAACAAACACCAGTTTAAACTTGTGTATGCAAATATCTTTATGTTAACCTAAATTTTATCTTTCAGAAAGTAGATCTCCTGAGACTGATTCAATGGGGCCACAACATTCAGGTGAGATCCTCACTGGATGTTTATAAACCAGAGGAGCAACCTGTTTCTGGCAAGAAAAAAAAAAAAAATAGGGTCTTTGGGAATCTAAGAAACTCTGCAAAAAATTAGAAAGAAGACAGGAAGAGAACTCTAGGTCAAAAGGAAGTGGTAAAAACAAGAAGCAACAGGATGAGGCTAAGTTGGAGCTTTCTAGACATGCCAAGACAAACCTCACAACTGCTGTACCCAGAGAACAACCTGTTGGCTCAAGCCATTCTTCTAAAATGTAAGTGCTTTCAACCACACACAGTGTTACTGGATATTGCTTCCTGAGGAGATTTTAAAAATGAAATCAGGAATGCCTACCTGTTTTAACACAGAGTATCTTTGTCATTATCATCCAAAGACACTGAGGAACTACTATATATACTCATGTCCTACGTATCACCACTATTGAGAACTCAGGCTATCTGAGACAAGGTTCAGTGATCTTCCTACTGTTTGAATTCTTCCATGTGGCATGTTTTATTTCCCCATGTGGTCCTTAATCTCACCTAAGAAACACTTAATAAAATACACTGAACCTTAATGCCTATTACTAAAGATGTGTCTAATTTGTGAGGACAAAAAACCAAACCAAACCAAACAAACAAAAAAAAACCCCGTGTAATTGTACTGCCAAACTTACCAAATGTCTAAATTCTACTGAGAGACTCCCATTGGAAGATTCTTCAATGGACATGGCTTTGACATGAGTTCCACAAAGGACAAATCTTCGATTGCTAGAAAGGAATCTTAGTGATTTACATGGTCTCAGGTAAAATATATTTATGAGATGTGAAAAAAAAATCTACAAAGTAAATATCTTACCTTAGAGTTGAAACATTCCTGTAAAACCAAGAAGATTCTTTAAAATGGACTGTTTAACAGATCTATTCAAAACATGCTAGTATTCTTAAAAGGATAGTACATAGAATTTCATTTTAAGTCTTTATAGCAAAACAATTCTTTATTGGGCTCTATTAAATGTTTAAACTTCAAAGTCAACTATTTAAAGTACATTAATATGTATTTAGAGAAATTTAAAAGCTCAAAATTGTAGTTTAAAATAAGAGAATTCATTTAAAAAAAAACTCTGACATTGTTACATTTTGAAATGAAATTAGAAAACTTACTTGTCAATTGATGCTTTAACCTTTACCTGATAGTTTAGTTCTGGCAATTTTATTAGTAGTCTGAAAAGAAACATCAGTAAAGAAACCAAGATAAAATTTAAAAGTGTTAAAAGCCTTTTTTTATGTTTTAAGAAATAAATACATTTATGGCATATACATACAAATAAAACTTGCATTATCCCCAGTTATATGTAATATATGTGTTTATATATGTTTTCAAACTATAAAAGTTCCTTTCTAGTTTTCCATGTTACTAATGCCAACATCAGCCACTTAACATTTGGAAAATAATTGCATATTGCTTCATTTGGTGTATGCTGAATAATACATTACCCTGGGCAGGTAAATAGTTTCATATTTTGGCTACCTGAGTTAAATGTATAGCTACAAGGAAAAAAAATTGCAAGTCTGTGGCTCCATTTTATTCTTTTTTAAAAAATATTTTTTTTTTAGGTGTAGATGGACACAACACAATGCCTTTATTTTTATGTGGTGCTGAGGATCAAACCTGGGTCCCGCCCGTGCTAGGCGAGCGCTCCACCGCTGAGCCACAATCCCAGCCCCTCCATTTTATTCTTATATTATAAAAAAAAAATTGGTAAACTTAGTAAAACTGTATGTTCTATGGTAACTGTTTTGTGGAGAAAATATTGAGAAAGACCAGGCCTCTTAAATGGATATGGAAAATCCCAATTCAAATGCACTTGTAATCTTTAAACACACTATACTTAGGGTGAGGTGCACCATACCTGTGATCCCAGCCGCTTGGGAGGCTGAGATGGGAGGATCACAAGTTCATTGCCAGCCTCAGCAACTTAGTGAGGCCCTAAGCAATTTAGCAAGATCTTTTTATATTTTATTCTCAAAATAAAATATGAAAAAGGCCTGGGGATGTGGCTCTGTGATTAAGCCCTACTGGGTTCAATCCCCAGTACCAAAGAATAAAAAAAATAAAATAAAATAAAAAGGGCTGGGAATATAGCTCTGTGGTAGAGTGCCCTTGGGTTCAATCCATAGTACCAAAAAATAAATAAACCCCGCCACCAACAACAAAAATACTGCACACATTTAAATATACGAAGGAACAGCAAAAATGTTCAAAACTAAAAATGACATAACTTCAAACAAACAAGGAAAGTGTGGAACAACAATTCCTTCAATTCCTCCTGTTGTCAGACCATGCTTTATTCTTTTACTTCCTCAAATCTTCCGAGTGTGTCCTGTGATCTGATCTGTCCTGCTTCAGGAAGGATCAGATTCACTCTGATGATGACACTGGAATCCCCAGTTACCCTCCCTTTGAAATAGAAGAATACCATGCTGTGGTAGAAAGTATAGGATCATTGATCAAGACAATGGGGAGCAGGGTTCAGAGAGAGGCTGAGGGCCCAGCAGTCCAGTAGAAGATGGCAGGACTCCCACACCAGGGCTGATGTTCTATGCCCCAGGAAGTCACTTCAACCAGAAGGCAAGGTGATGCCCTGGCAGGGGCCTCTCGACTCAGAATTCCTTGCTGGGCAATGCCTACTCTGTCTTCTATGGTCTCAGAGAGCATCTTAGACTTAATACACCATCTGTAGGGGGTGACAAGGTGTAAGATGTACACCACTGATCCATCCTACTTCCCTTTATACAATCTTCTGAGTTACACAGAGATGTGGGGTTGAGGAATGAACAAGTTTTGAGAAGAGTAAAATTTTAAAAAGAAGCGTGATGACTGCTTTTTTTGTTTTTGGTATTTAGGTCTTGGTGCAAAATTCACACAAAGAAACCGAGAAGTTTAATCGAGGTTTTGGAATGCAAATTGAGGACAAGTACCTTCCCTTTATAGATGGTGGTCAGATGTTGGTAATCAGGGACCCTTATTATAGAACCCAAATTTGTACCACAGCTTTACCTCCTCTTGACTTATTAGTCTGTGGTTTCAGCTTTCTAGAGGTGACTTAATGATTAGAAATTTAGAGCTTTAGTTTTTGGAGTTTGAACCATGATGAAAATAAGAACTCAAAACTCATTGTTTTAAGTGTTATTAGGGAAAACTACATTTTGATTGTGCATGTTTATGGAAAAGATCAAATACACACACGGTTAAAGAAAACCAAAAATAATACAAAGCCCATGTGTCTTTTTTTTTTTAAGAGAGAGTGAGAGAGGAGAGAGAGAGAGAGAGAATTTTTAATATTTATTTTTTAGTTCTCGGCGGACACAACATCTTTGTTGGTATGTAGTGCTGAGGATCGAACCCGGGCCGCACGCATGCCAGGCGAGCACGCTACCGCTTGAGCCACATCCCCAGCCCGCCCATGTGTCTTTAAATCAGATACACAGTAAGGATATACTGAAAATTATAGTGTTCAGAGTTTTTGTGGAAAATCCAATAAGCCAATTACTGGGTAATCACAAGGGAAGAATGTGTTTCCTGCATAGGATATTCAAAGCCTTCCCAATCTGTCCCCCATCTGTCTTCTGCATTCCATCTCTCTTTGCTCCCCACCAATAAAAAACAGGCTTAGGAAGCCATTGTTTCTATACTCTCACTCTCCTGCAATTCTCCTCCCCTTCTTCATCTCTCCAGTCCCCTCAAGTTAACCTGTCTAGCAGTTAACCCCATTGTGACATTATAATTCCATGCTTTCATGGTAATATCCCTCACTTCCTCATTAATATCCCACATCGTCATGCTCTGGACAAGCAAAGCTCTCATCCCAACATTTCTGCAGGAAATTTACCAAAGCTCAGTGCTGGGTTCACAGCGGGTGCTCAATAAGGTTGCATGTAAGGTAACATAAGAGAAACTAGCCTTGGTTACAGAGTGGCTATGGCTCCCTGAACAAGAAATGATAGAATGTGTTCTGCCTACCTTAGTTTTACAGTGAACTGAATGAGGGTTTTAAGTACCATCGGCCTCTGAGGGTGGGTTGGCATGCACGGCTGTCGCTCAACCACAAATGAACTAGATGAAAAGGAAATTGAAAAGGAAATAAAGCACACCATTTGAAAACATTGACAATATTGACAGAATGCAAACCACAGAAGGACAGGTTGCTCTGCTGTTCGTATCCTTTCAGTCCAAATATGCTACACCTAGAAGACCTTAAAACTCCCATTAAATTCAAATCATTCCAACAACTTCTCATAAATAATTACCACAAGATAGGCAATGCCTAAAGATTGTCCTAATTAACAACAGCAAGTAATTCTTAATTATTATATTTAAATCATTAATAAAGGTCCATTTTATCATATTAAACATAGTTAATTTCATGCTACTGAATATTCATGGATTGAATATTAGTATGCACATTTACAAATTATCATACTATAATTAGGAGCATACGGGTATTTTTTTTCTTCAGTGAGCTTATAAACACATCCCTCACTTCTTGGATATGCACTGAAGGAAAAAAAAAAAAAAACAACCCTCAAAATCTTTTCTAAAATGTGAAAACTGAGCTGAGTGGGTGATATAGCTTAGTTCATGACAAATTGAGTCCACTGGGGAGAAAAGTATTGATGAATAAAAGTGAAGAGTAGAAACATATTTCTAGAACTTTCTGGGGGCTGTATTAGCTTCTTCCTAAGGCCCACTATTCCATATTTCCCTGCTACTCCTTCACCGGAAACCGAAGCCTCAGGCAGGGTGTCCTTATAACTTCACAGAACTGAGGATGCCATGAATTAGGAAACTAATAGCACTTCACTTACTTCTTGAAAAGGTTGTAGATCAAGAAAGTCACTCTTTCTAGCAGGTGCATTCTTTGCAGTGGGATAGGGTCACCTTCATATGTCATTTTGGTAGATTGTTCCTCTAACTTCTCCAATTGCCTTCTGAGTTGGAAGAGACTTTCTGCCAATAGGGTAAAGCTATTGAACAGCACATGATAGTTTTTCCACTTAATAATCAAGCAATTTAACAATTGATCATATTTTTGCAAAACTTAAATTAATAAGTAATTATCAGATTAATTAAGTGAATTACGTAATTTCAGAAAGGCTAGTGGAAGTTCTTTATTTTTATTTTCTTAATTCATTTCTTCTTGAATATGCATCATCTATGTTAAATATTTTTAAATTCATACTTTAAATTATGGGTATCACTCATGAAATTTCATCAGTATCTGGAATTGCATCCCTTTCAGTTAGCCTTTGTTTAAGCCCATTAAGCATAAATATATCAATATGGCACTCAGTTAAAGGCAAAGAAAGAGCAAATTTAAAGCTATAAAATGCATGACATGAAGAAAGTTATGTGTAAGAATACTGATGGGAAAAAAAATGTAAAACTGACCTCCCCTCCATGCATGTATATTACAAGTTCCTCTGGCAAAAGATAAATAGAATTTAAAAATGCTTGCTTCTGATATGTGCTTAGAGTTCTACTCACTGTGTGGTGATTTGACCTCAAAAATAGAGGTGGGGCTTGGGCCAGAAAAATAGGAAAGATTAAGAACACTTGAAATGGACAAGGAAGAGGCCTCCAGCTAGAGGAGGAGGAACATCTTACCAAACTTCAGAGGTTCACCTGGCCCACAGCAGCTCTTTCTAAATACCAGGCATGAAAGATTATGGAAGAGCTGTCCAGTCTCTGCTGGGTTTGGGTCTCAGCACCATTACATTTTAAATTCTTGATTACTCCCTTTATTATTTTGTTTTCACAACAACAGAGAGTACTGTGGGTTTAGAAAATTAAAGTAACTCCCCAAGGAAAATAATTTGTTTTAAAATGAGCCCAATTCCTTACATTTCTTAAGAAACAGGCCTAGCTGGGCAGATCTTTTAGTGAGGGGTCCCCAGTTACTTACTATGTGTTTCCATTTGTATTAAAGTGTGCTTTAAAAAAGCAACTTGAGATTTTAACTGTACATTTTTGCTTCTCATCATAATTTCCAATTGTTCTCTCAGACAGTTTTATTTTATATTTATGAGGTAGAAAACCCTATCAACATTTTTATCTGATAATGAGAGGGTATGCATGTGTATACACAGCTGGGGGATGCCATGCTGTGCTAACCGCTTGACACTTTATAAACTTATTTTTTAATTGAAAAATAAAAATTGCATATGCTTGTAGCATATAATATGAAGTTTTGATATATTTACACACTGTGGGAAGGCTAAATTGAAGTTAAATAATATATATTACCTCACCTATTTTGGGGGGTTTTAAAAACCTAAAATCTACTTTCTTAGCAACTTGCAAGTTATAATAAATCATTAACTACAGTCACCACATTGTACAATAAATATCTTGAACTAATTTTTCCTCTCTACCTGAAATTTTGTATCCTTTGACCAACAAAGAACATTTTCCTTAACAAAATAAATGTCTGTTAAAAACACAAAACTCATGTTTAACTCTGGTATCTTAAGATGTATTCAAAAAGTTGAGATATCTGTTTTCAGGATTTTGAAACTAAACATTGATTATATCATTAAAGAAAATGTATTACTGGTTCCCAAATCTCATTTGTGATTGGTATTTTGTTTGTACAAAATAAGCAATTCTTATGCATTCTGCAGATGCTTCATTCCTTCCCCAAAGGAATGAGGATCCAGAGCACTGATAACAATTCCATCTTCATGTCCAACTGTAGGGCTCCCAGCTGCTAATAAGCCAAGCCACCTATAAGCTACATGTCAACCTGCATTCTCCAGCTGGGTGACTGTTTTTTACTTCCTGTGGTTTTCACTAGAAACTAAAGTCAATTCGCTTTACCAGTTTTGAAGTTGGTCGAGCCCGTTGTGGAGTGGACCTCCTATGCAGGCAATCTGCTGCCGCCTCTTCCAGTCCTGTAGCTCCTCTATCAGCATGCTGTTCATGAGCAAGTCTGTTTCATTTACTATCTGTGTCATCTTGCTGAGTGTTTCCTAAAAACAAAGGTGAGGACCAATAGGCTTTCACAAGAACAACCAGAGTTGCTCACAATTTAGCTTATAAAACAATTGGACCTGGGAGACAAAGGCTTGGTTAAAATTTTGACCAAACATTTTATCAAATACTAGCTTTTATTTGCTATAGCACTGTCTTTTAAACAACCAAATGATTGCATCTAGAGAACATCATAAGGAAAGAAAAATGACCACAGCTTAACATTCTCCTAAAGACATTTCAGTATAAATATGTTAAATTGGTAACTTCTGTGATAATATTGAATCATGGATTCAGAAATCATATATTTATATTTTAAAGTGAAGTTTATAAGTGTAATTATTTTTTAAAAAATATGATTATCCATTTATTTGAAAATGTACTGGCTAAAATTTGAGTCTTTCTGTGTTAATTTGTATTAGGACTTTATTTGGATCTGGGGAGGCAATGTGGAGAATCATAACTTTCCAAGGTCTAGACTGGGTTAAAAAAATGTGAGTTTCTGTCCTGGATTTTCCACAATCTATATAAATTCAGAAAAAGCATTTAATATTTTTGGAACTTGGTCTTCTCATCTATGCAGTCAAGTGAGTGGGTTAAATTATTTCCAATGTTCCCCCCCCTTTTCCCTAAAATTTTATTTCTAGAGTAGAATATTTGATGGCATGTATAAAATGTATAGTATAGACATACAAACTTAGTGCTTTATGCATAATACACTAAGTTTAACCTTGGATTAACTATTTACATGCTTAAAATCTGATGGAGAATTGTTTAAATTTATGATTAATTTAGAGTGAAAATAAATTTTAAACTTTTTAATATCCATGCAATAATAATATCCATTCCTGAACAACAAAAAGAAATGGAGCTGAACTTTTAGAAATGAATTATTGATTCATCATTTTATGATTAAATATCAGTTGCATTTTCTTTCAAAAAGAGGTAGAAAGTTGAAATAGAGATGTGTCTCCTCTTGGAAAGTATTTAATTGAATTAGAAAAAAAAGTTTTCTCTTCTTTGCACAGTGATGAGATTGAATATGTTTGGTTGCTAACAAATTATTCTAAAATCTAGGAAATTTCTTAATAGTGTCATATCTCAGAGTAGAAACCAAAAGACTTATTTTCCCAATAAAATTTCGGTAGTCATCAAGTAATTGTTTAATTATACATGTGTACTAGAACCCATCTCAGCGTATTATGTATAGCCACAATAACAGCTATGTGTGAAATACTGTAAAAAAATTTGAGTAAATTTCCACCTTAAAATTACTGATGCCTACAATAAATGTATCATGGAAAAATAAATAAATAAATAATAAAAACTAAAGTAATTTTTTAAAAAAGCCCTAGAGAAGTTCAGTTGTGTAAAATTACTACAGGAAACATGGCTAACAGCTAAGTACTGTTCCTAGAAACATTGCCATTTACACCTTTGGTGTTCAGAATGGGAGCAAATTTTTACCACATGAACATCAGATAGAGCACTAATCTCCAGGATATATACAGAATTCAAATAACTTAATACCAAAACAACAAACAACCCAATCAATAAATGGGCTAAGGAACTGAACAGCCACTTCTCAGAAGAAGATATACAATCGATCAGCAAATATATGAAAAAATGTTCAGCATCTCTAGCAATTAGAGAAATGCAAATCAAAGCTACTCTAACATTTCATCTCATTCCAGTTAGAATGGCAGCTATTAAGTGAAAGCAACAAGGGACTGAGGTTGTGGCTCAGCAGTAGAGCACCCGCCTAGCAGTTTGAGGTGCTGGGTTCAATCCTCAGCACCACATAAAAATAAAAACAAATAAAAATAAAGGTATTGTGTTCAAGTAAAAAAATATTTTAAAAAAGAATACAAGCAACAATAAATATTGGTGAGGATGTGGAGGAAAAGGCACACTCATACATTGCTGGCAGGACTGCAAATTGGTACAACCAATCTGGAAAGCAGTATGGAGATTCCTTAGACCCAGCTATCCCACTCCTTGGTTTATACCCAAAGGACTTAAAAACAGCATTCTATAGTGATGAAGTCACATCAATGTTCATAGCAGCATAATTCACAATAGCTAAATTGTGGAAACAACCTAGATGCCCTTCAATAGATGAATGGATAAAGAAATTGTGGTATATATACACAATGGAATATTACTCAGCATTAAAAGAGAATAAAATCATGGTGTTTGCAGGTAAATGGATGGAGTTGGAGAGTATCATGCTAAGTGAAGTAAGCCAATCCCCAAAACCAAAGGCCAGATGTTTTCTTTGATAAGTGAATGCTGATCCATAATTGGTGTGTGTGGAGGGGCATGGGAGGAATGGAAGAACTTTGGATAGGGCAAAGGGGAGGAAGGGGAAGATGCACAGAGATAGGAAAGATGGTAGAATGAGATGAACATAATTACCCTAGGTACATGTACGAAGACATGAATGGTGTGATTCTACTTTGTGTGCAATCAGAGAAATGAAAAATTGTGCTTCCTTTGTGTACTATGAATCAAAGTGCATTCTGCTGTCATGTATAATAAATTAGAACAAATAAATTAATTAATTTTTAAAAAAAGAATCTAAGAGCTCAATTCTTTTCAGTAGGAGTGGGTTTAGGAAAAGGAGAAAAATAGATAAATGGTCAAATTAAAATTCTTCACTAACCTTTCTCTTAAAGTCCAGGCTATTAAGCATTTCTTGCAGCGTCAACACTTCCTGATTCATCAGGGCATTATTTTTGTCACTCTGATCTGCAAAGGCAAAGAGACCAGATTTGGAACTCTCTCCGTGGCGAAGCGCTCCACTTCTGAAAGTCCATCTGCCTCAATCTGCTATCCTAAAGTGGCCTTGGGCAGGAGGAGGGCAGAGACTATGAAAGACTAAATGGGGCCACCAGAGTTGAGCTCCGAAAATTTTAGAAATAAAGAGGAAACTTTTAGAAATGAATTATTCTAAAATTTAGAAATTTCATTTCTAAAATGAAACACTTTATTCTTCATAATGTACATGCAGCACTGAAAAATATTAAAGTGACTCAAACATAATATATTAAGTTCAAAATAGTTTCATTATTTAGTGTATTTTGCTCTTGTAAGTCCCAGGGCATGCTAATTTTGCCAGGATAATGACATCCAAGCATGCCTAAGAGGACTCCTTTATCTTCAACTCTTCACTGAATATTCCTTTTTTGTTGTTGTTGTTGGTGGTGGGAGGAAAGATAAAAAAATGTTTGTAATGATTTCCTTGTGCGTACCTCTGCATTCAAGATAACTTTGGTTGTGTAATATAAATAAGAAAGGAAGGGAGCTTCTCTTTGTGCCCAGGATTAAATCATATTTTCCTCTTTCAGCTCTTTATATATCCCTCTCTTCTCTACTCTACTTATTCTTGGGAATCAAGAGTTACTGCCTTGGAGAGTAAGTTTTATCTACTGAGTCTCAAGAACTAACAAAAACTAATTCTCTGCTTTCCATTTTTCTTGAAAAAAAAAAAGGGGCTGGCCCTTACAATAAAATCAGAAGTGAGACAGAGTGCTAAATTAAGGAAAATGTCTAAAATGAAACAAAACAAAAATGGTGGATCATGGGGAGATGTGCAATAAGCAAACATCATATTACTTAATTTGAACATTAAATTTTATTGATATAGCAAATGATTGTTCATACCACCCATTCATGTCCATAAAATGAGGGTTGAGGATACTGATCTGATTTGTGTAATTGTGAAGAACAACATTGTGGCAAATTTCTCAACAAAGGAGCTCCTTTCTGCTCATATTAGTTCACAACTTCTTAGACCTTATATGTAGAAAAATCTTCCATATGCAGCACTTTTCAACTGAAAACTTCATTCAGATTGTCACCATAATTTGTTTCCCTTATATTTAATTTCACTTATAACAGGGTGGGATGAACAAAATAAGTAGTTATAGATTTGAATGATAAAAATAATCACTTTTTATTTTTCATAATGCACATGAAGCAATGAAAACATTAAAGTGACTCAGATCATAATGTATTAAGTTCAAAATAGTTTAATCATTTAGCGTATTTTGCTATGTGCTAATTCTTAATGTTGGTAGTTTACACATGAAATTTGAGATAAGGTTGTCTTCGGGAAACTGTAATGCTTTATTAAATTTATAGTGGTTCTAAGCCCTTTTAGGAGCATAGATTCCTTTGATAACATATTAAACCCATGTTTGTGCTATTTCTTCTGAGGGGAAAAATAGTATGAACAAATAATCATAGATATTTTGAATGATATTTCATGGAAGTCAAGACTTTCTGAAGATGCTAGGAAAAACACCCAAAATACCTCACCCCACACTTATAAAAAGTTAGACATTTTATCACAGTCATCCATACTTCCATCAATATACATCTTAAGATAACATTTTAGTAGTCAAAGGTGATTCCAGAAATTAAAGGTTTCTATCTGGTTTATTTTTAAAAGTTATTTTGAAATAATTTTATAATTATAAAAATGCTGCAAAAATATTAGAGTTCCCAGTATCCTACATTGTTGGACATAAGCACAGTACAATGATCAAAACAAATGAACTAACATGACCGAAATCCCATCAACTAGTCCAGATCTAACTAGAATTTCACCAGTTGTCCTCATAAATGCAGCATACTTTAAACTATCAATCTGTTAGTACTGTTAAATCTTAGCTATTGTGAATAATTTAGTATTTCCTTTCCATTTCCTAAAAATTTAATTGTAAATAACCTCACTGTTTAACAATAGAGCCAAATAATTTCTAGTGTACTTTTATTTTGATATTTATACAATTATTATATTATACTTTTGAATAATTTTTGATATATGGGGAAATAATTTAAAATAAAATGAGTAAAAATACAGTCAGTATACAAAAAACTATATATATGCAGTCTCATTTTTTGAGTCAGTAGACAAGTATGTATACAAACAGAAAAAGCTGTAAGAAAATACATTTCAACAGTTTACCTTTAGTTTTTGAAATTTCATGAGATTTTTATTTAGTGCATTTGCCTATTTTTCATTTTTCTTAAAAAGCACATTTCTATTTTGTAATTCTAGAAATGATATTTTAAAAATTCACCGGGGATACTAGTCATGCCCTGATCATATTAGGCAATTAATATTTTTATTGCTTGTGACTGGGATTTTTTTATTCTTTAGGAAAATGTTCTTATTTTTGAGAGATGCATGTTGAAGTAGGCGTAATTTCTCATGTACTTTATAATTTGCTTTGAATTGATTGGTTAAAAGATCTATATATTTATTTGTAGCAAGAAGAAAGAATCAAAAACAAAGAAATACTCATTCCTTGCCTACATTTTGCCTTAAAAAAAAAAAAAAAGGCTTCCCTAGGGAAGTAGATCAACTTTGTTAAGTACAGAAGAAACCCTGTCATTCAGCCTTTATATCCTTAGGTAGAGTTATAGACAAAACAAAAACTTACCCATTGTCTGAATTGTTTTATATCTGTAGTCAAATTCATCTTGAAGGTCTTCTAGGTATTTGGCATCTTGTTCTGTCATCTTTATACAAAAGAATATATACTCACTCAAAAGAAAGCATTGAAGGATGTCGCAGTGTTTAAGCACACCCAAGAAACAGCATCATAAGTACCTTTAAATATTACACTGGTACTTCCAGTCTCCAACACCATCCAAGGACACTGAACCTATATTTCTGAAAATCTAATTCATGTGAAAGTTGAATAACACTGGAATAACCAGGTCAAATTAGCTCTTCCTACTATTTTTTTTCCTTACTGCTTATTTGGAAATCTTTTGGTGTCTTATTTCCTATTTCTCAGGTGATAGTGCTCCTATCATCTTTTTCTTTTAAACTAGAGAAAATGGGTACTTTGGCTTTTCTATCTCTGGATTAATGTACCAATGATCACTTTTTGCTTAATCTCCTTTCAAATATGCTAAAATAGATGATAATTCAACCTAATTTTTAAAAAATTTCTACCTAAAATATACTTGTGTTTTCTCCAGGATTTTTCTGTCTTTGAGATTTTTGGTTTTATTTTCTTTTAAATTGGTGATGTTTTCTTGCTTCATCATATTGGTTATTAAGTGTCAAGGTCTGGGATAAAGGCTTTTTGTGTATTATCTAATTTAGACTTCACCTCACTCACAGGTAGGAAAGGAAGAAGCAGAGGCTTCAAGGTGTAAAAGGTCTCAATTGTCCAAGGTCACATGGCTTCGCTGTGAAGAGTTTTGTGGGAAAGTCTGGCAGTTTGACTCTGGTCCTAACTCAAAACCAGACAACTTAGATTTTGTTACATTAGATTTAAGACTACTTTCCTTTCTTAGACAGTCAAAAGATTCTACTGCCTACTTATTTCAATTAGTCTTCTCTAAGGAAAGACTCATCTGCCCCCCCAAAAGTTGTGTAAAATACACATCAGCCTCCATGAATTCCAAATTTTAGTTAATTAAATTATTGATTAAGAAAAGCATCAATGGGCTGGGGTTGTGGCTCAGAGGTAGAGGGCTCGCCTAGCATGAGTGAGGCACTGGGTTCAATCCTCAACACTACATAAAAATAAAATAAAGATTTTGTGTTCACCTATAACTAAAAAATATAAAATAAAAATAAAAGTATCAAATTTGGGGTCAAAGTCTGAATTTGAGTCACAACTCCATGATTTGTGTAAGAACTTCGAACAAATGTTTTTGCACTTCACTTTCTTCATCTGTAAAATGGGGTGGGGCAGACTAGGGGAGGGAGGAAGGTGAATAACAATAACTACCCTCATGAGAATTAAGATCACATGAGTAAATGAGTAATAAGATCATATGAGTTAAACTGCTCATAATAGTGCCATGTTCCAAACACATGATCTATAAGCTTTAGCCATGATTACTCTTCTCCCTGCTTGTTATCTCACTCTAAAGTGATGTTCTTGACAGTTCTAAAGCTTAGAAAAGAAACAAAGTCAGAGTTACTGACTACGCAGTATATTGTCTACATAACAATAATAGCTAAGACTTTTGGAGTCAACTTGGCTATGCCTCAACCTTATATACATCCTTCTTTCAGCCACAGGCAAAGTAACTTATTTCCACTTTCCTAGGAGGATGTCCAGGCACAAAAATCATAGTAATAAAGACTCAAGCTAGAATTAAAATCCAGTCTAGTCTAGCTTCAAAGTCTTCACTATTTCTTTTCACTACATTTCAATACCACTCACGGTTTTTAATTTTAGTATTAAATTTTGGAAGGAGCAACAAACGTTGGAAGGCTGTAGGTAACTAAAAGTCAGGGAACCCACATACTGGGAAAACGTAACCAAATAAAATACGATAGCTTTAAAGCAGAGGTATATGACAGCTCCATGTTTCGAACTCAAAATTAATTAAAAGCTAAAAGAAGGCAATATCTTTCAGAATCTTCTAATGCAAAGCATATCAAAAGGAATGAAAAGTATATTAAACTATAACTCCAAAAAGTCAATGCTGAGGTAATTAAAAGGCTTTCAGATATTGTTTTCTGAAAACTGCTAGCAATAACCTGCAAAAGCTCTCTTGATGTCTGAGAAGCCTTATAGGAGTATCATGTACCAAAACATTCCACAGAGAGATGGAGTTTCTGGACTAAGTGGGGCAAGTGCATTGATGGGAAAGTACTGCTTTGCCTCTATGTTAGGCAAGTCTTCCTGGGATCAGAGCTAGGATCAGGATAAGGTACCTGGGATTTATGGAGGGAGTGCTAGGAGAATGGACATGCAGGAGAGGGACAGAGAGGGGCAAGGAGCTAAGAAAGCACATGGTCTTCACTGCAGTCTGCTTTGGTTTGATCCCATAAGAAAACCAGGAGTATGATCTGCACCATATTCCAATATGAGGCAAGGGGTCCTGGCATTTCCTCCCATTCATTCAGTCATTTCTCAAGGCAGCCCAGAACTCTGTAAAGGCAAAGGGAACACTCAAAGGGATGATGCATGGACCTGGGGAAATGATCTGGTTAGGGATCCAAAGGGTGGGCGCTTCTGTTGTACCAGGCTTCTCAGGAATTAAAAAGAGTATGAGGGGCTGAGGATGTAATTCCATGGTAGAGCACTTGCCTACCATGCTCAAGGCCCTAGGTTTGATTTCCAGTGTAGATTTAGAGGAAGGTGCACAGCTAACTGTGGGAGAAGAGAGGCTGCCCTTTCTAGACGTCTCAAAAGGTCTCACTCACCTGCACACTGTTTTTAATGGCAGACACTTTGTGCTCCACATTCCTCTGTCTTTCTGAAACTGAAGAACTTTGTAAAGATTTCTCCAGAGGTCCCTGGAAAGAGTAAATCTTGGAATTTCACTCATGTTGATAAAGTTGATTTATAATAAATGCCATATATATACTTTGGGTCAGTTTGATATAGAATATTACCCAGCCACTAAATCTATGCTCAGTGGCATTGTGTGCTTAGCACACAGAGGGTCCAGGTTCAATTCCCAGCATAATAACAACAAAATCGTGCTATAAAAACATATTTAATGACAAACAGCATTAAATTTTAAGGAACTAAGCAGATTATAAAACCCTCCATATGGATAGATACATGAATATGATCTCAATTGCTTATGTTTGTGTATAGGTATTATATATGCTTTTATTCACAAATGTATGAATATATGCAAAGATATCTAGACTCAAGTACCTATGATTGGAAGAAGACACACACCAAAAAGTTATCAGTATATTACCTGTGAATACTGAAATTGCAGATGATTGTATGGTTTTTAAAATGTTCCTTAAAAAAAAACAAATGTCAAATGTCTTCTTTGATATAAGGGGAGTAACCAAGGACAGGGTAGAGACGAAGAGCTTGAGGAAGATTAACATTAAACAGGGATGATAGGCGGGAGGGAAAGTGAGAGTTAAGGGAAATTGCATGGAACTGGAAGGTGAGCCTCAGGGTTATACACAATTACATATAAGAGGAAAGGAGGAGTAGGAGGAAAATTATATAAGTGGAAGAAACGATTTATAGTAGAGGGGATGGAGAGAGAGTAGGGGAGGGGAGGGGAGGGGAGGGGTGAGGGGACAGTGGAGAATGGGATAGACAGCAGAATACATCAGTCACTAGAAAGGCAATTTGTAAATCAATGGAAATGTAACTGATGTGACACAGCAATCTGTATACGGGGTAAAAATGGGAGTTCATAACCCACTTGAATCAATCTGTGAAATATGGTATATTAAGAACTATGTGATGTTATGAACAACCAACAATAAAATAATTAAAAAAAAAATAAAAAAAAAAAATAAAATGTTCCTAATTTTCTAGAGCAGATCTTCATTCCTTAGATTTTACAAAACCAATACGTGTAATTTAAAAATCAGCATAGAGAAATTACAATAAGTTGGACTTAAATTCACAACTGAGGATGTCCAGCCTGCTTTTATGGGATTTAGAACAAAAGGAGTTTACTAAAGAAAATGTAAAAATATGAGTCTGGTTAAGCACAAATACCAAGCAACTTCTCCAAGCACCACTTCTTAGCCACTCTAGATCTGACACTGAGTATGTTCCTCAGATGGAAAGCTCTATAGGCAGCTAGAAGGGAGAGTGAGACATGCAGGAAGCCCCTTCACCTCACAATCCGGTGGGAAACAATGGTTAGGTTGATGACGCCATACCCAAACCCACAGCAAATCAGTGGAGGGACCTCAAGTGCAACCCATGTCCTTGACTCTTGGTCAGGTGCTTTTCACCTACACCACATTCTTCAGCTTGGTAAAGACTTTATAAAATTCCCTTTCTCTCATTTTGGTCTCTATTACTTGTCTACTTAGCTGAAATTTAAAAACTAGTGCTTCTTTCATGGTAATATATGGTACTGGCAGATTATTTTCAGAGTGACATATATGAGCATTCACTCAAATTTAATATTTGTCATTGAGATGAACAACTCATACACACACATACACACACATACACACACACGACTAGAGATTAAAGGGATACAAAAAGGACTGCCAAGAATGTATATGAGAACATCATGTATTCATGATGGCTTCTTAATTTTTAATTAAAAGACATTCAATCAAACTGAATGCACTTTAGAAACTTACTACAATGTTTAAATTAAATGAAAATGGCACTATCTTTCATATCTTCCACTAAAGCTATAACTTGACAATAACTAAGCCTGAGAATGGTTAATAGTTAAAAAGATATGTTTATTAAACCTTCAAAAATAAATGTAGCACTATGATTTATTAAATCGTGAAGAATGTCATTTGGAAAATTGATTATTTATATTTTCTCTTCTTTTTCTAATAATTAACTGAAAAAGTATTTCTTAAAGGCTTCATTTATCCTTCTTCTTTGATGGGGGCTCTGAGGTCATTCAGATAGAGGGATAAAATATAACCTAAATAATACATTGGGGGAAAACAATCAACAAGCAAGTATATTTATGGCGTTTCTTTGGGACAAAATTTCTGCTGGTGAACAAGTTTAGATATATGAGGTAGGGAACAGGAAAGTACAGGAGAGTTTTAGTCAAGATCAGTCTGCAAAGATAGATGTAGCTGTGGAAGCAGAGTCCAAACTGTTAATTAGGAATTCAGGTGGTTACTATATTCCTAGATTGCTATCCAGAGTGTGGCTAGTGGAAGCAGAAAAGAATGTCTAGGGAAGATTCTAGAAAGAAACTCTGGAGAGACTTGGTAATTATCTCAACATGGAGGAGAGCAAAGGAATTACTAAAGACTGTGATTGCAAATGATGGAAAAAAAGGTCAGCACCACTCATGGGTGGAAGAAGCTGGTTTAGAAGTTAAAAACTTCTGTTGCACAGAAATTGAGTTCAAGGTGATAGCGGGATCACAAGTTCAGAAAATATTACCTGGACAGGCATGTTGGCTGCAGCCAATATTCTCCTCTCTTCCCTTAAACAGTTTGAAATAACCACAGCTACATGCATTGGATTTCCATGAAATTTTCCCTGAAAAAGAGTGAGCAAAAACAGCACAAGAGCTTAAGTATATTGCACAATAAGGAGACGTCCCTGCTTGAAAATAAACAATAATCTCCCAATAAGCATGTGAAATTAATTGGGATTTGTTCCAGTAATCTATTCCATTACAAAGTTACAGGAACTCATTGCAAAGGTAGACTCTTAACAAGAGCATATTGATCTCTTTGCCTGCAAAAAAATCACTTTTATTGATTAATCATTGTTCTTAACCACCTCTTTAGGAGATCTATCCTAAAGGGTCAGTTTATTTTGGGTGTAGGGCAGATTTTAAATACAGGAGTTATTTCCCTGTGAATTATCATGAACAAGGGTGGGCCTAGCCATGCACTTGTTAATTCTGTGCTTCATGTTTAAAACATTAATTTTTGTCCTTATTTGGTAGTGTTCATATTGACTAACTCATAACTATATTAGGATACTCAAGTGAAACTGTAGTCACATTTCAGCAACAATATTTGTATGACATCTAAGCTACCACATCCTTTATTGCCAAGGTTAATGGTGCAGATATTGTTAACTGGCAACCCGTAGGCCTAATTTGGCCATCAGGTACATGTTTTAAATTAAAATACTTGGATCTCTTCAGGGGCATAGTGCCATAGTGCCCCCAATGAGTGAGCCCAGCACTCATTTATCTTACAAACAAGGCCTCCTCTGAGTTTTCTAGCCTTAATTTACAGAACTAATTGAATAACACTATTATTTTAGTCGTGTTAAACTTCTTTACTCAACTTTTTCCAAGGCAAGATTAGCAGAAGGCATAGTAGACAAATGCACTAATTTAGTTTTCCTCTACCCTCCTCTCTGAAGGTGGTACTAAACCCACGAAATGGACAAAGGTCAATAGCAGGAAAAATAAAATAACAATCCACAAAGTGGAAAATTAACAATTAATCAAAAGTAGATTATGCAGACTGGCAAACCAAAGGGTATCTCTATGGGAAAAAAATGAGGTTAGTAGTTAAATACACATTTTTATGGTTGTGACTGCTGACACAATTTTATCAGATGATGCATGTTAATTAACACTTCTATTTGTAAAGTGAGGGTAAATACCAACTCTCTGGATTCCTGCTCTTCAATGTTCTGCAGTTTTTAAAACGATTTTTTCTCTATAAACCAGAAATCTTCAAAAGAAAACAACGAAAATGAATTGACTGAAACTCAGAAGTCAAAGAAATGAAAATGATCCTATTTATTAAGCCCAGATTCTATGTCTCTGATTGTTGATGTTGGCAATTTCAGATTCTCTATTAGAATTTATTCCTGTTGTTAATTTTCCCATCTATTGATTTTTTTTCCTGTAACCTGCATTTAACTTCCTAAAAAAAAAAAAAAAAAGCTGTGTTTTCTCACTTTGATTTCAATTTACTTAAAAAAAAATGGCATCATTAAAAAGAAAGGGCTCTCTCTTCCTAGGGCTCATTTGGAAGCTCAGTTATTAACGTAAACTTGAGAACTCATCCTAAGATGGGGAGAGTTCTCTAACACCTCAAGAATTACCACTATTGGTCTTTATTTTTCTCACTGCTGTGGAGTATTTCCTTGATCATTCAGATACTATCTTTCAACATTCTCAGCTTTGTTGCACACTTTTCCATTTTCCTCTCTTACTTAAAATTCTTTTACCTTCCTTTTCAGATTCAGTTTCCCCCAGATCTTGAGAGATTAAATGACTCATTTTTTTCCTTTGTTAAGAGCCAGGAATCAACATTGTTTTTATCTAGGATGTCTTTTTCATTTTTTAATTGCATTTTCTTAGTGCCTCCCTTAAACGTATCTGACAAAACACTTTATAAAACACAATTTGAGTCAAATGTATGAAAGATGATATATCATGAGCTATGTAATGCTTTAAATAATCAATAAAAAAAACTGATCACTGTGGACTCAATATCAATACCAGAGATGTACTCATGTTCACCTTTGAATAGTTACTAAGTACATGGATCTTCAACAGCAAGAAAACAAACCCCAAGGTGTGGGCTGGTGGGAAAAAGGAAGAAAAAGGAAGCTGGAGAAAGAGAAACTGCCCCTTTCAGTTGTGTGTGGGTCTCTCAGGCATCTGTTCTGAAGCTATCTTCCACTCTCTGTCTAGTTCTCACACTCTCTTCTAGGCCGAACAGAAATTTTAATTATAGTGAAGTCAATGTAGTCATCTCTTCTTTATCGTAGTGTTTTTTAATGATGTGTTCAAGGAATCTTTCCCTAAACTGCAGTCATGGAGATTTTTTTCCTATGATATTTAAGTCTTCGTGATTTTTGTCATTAATTATAATTCACTTGGAGCTTGTTAGTAATGAGAGGTTCCTTCACTTTTTTTTTTTTTTTCTTTCATGTAGATACATAGTTCCACCAACATTTAGTGAACATTCTCTTCTTTCCTGACTGCTTGCTGTGCCTTGGTCAAAAACCAAGTGTCTGTATGTGGGTGAGTTTTTTTTTCTGGACTCTTTTACATCTCAGCCTTCTATCTGTGCTTTATCAACAGATTATCTTTATGATTGAACTTTTGTAATAAGTTCTGATGTCAATCAAGTAAAATAGGTTTTATTTGCATTTCCATATTCATTTTAGAATCAGCTTGTTAAGCTACACCCCCCCTTACACACACACACATCCATGTTGAGAATTCAGTATTAAGTCTTTAGACAAATGTGGAGAGATTTGGCATGTTTATAATTGTGTTCTAATCCAATTACTTATACATTCTTCAGTGTCTCTATTAAACATTATAATTTTTTTCACATAGAGATCTTAAATATCTTTTGTTAAGGTTATTTCTATGTAGTGGGTTTTTTTCCAGCACTGAAATAAATTATATCTTTTCTAATTGTTTGTTGCATATATATAATATATATGTATAAATGATTTTGTATATTTATTTTTAATTTAGCAAACTTGCTAAACTCTTATTCTAATGATGTATTTCAAATTGTTGCCATTTTTTTGTGATTTTATTTTATTTTTATTTTTTTTATTGGATGTTCACAACATTACAAAGCTCATGACAAATCATATTTCATAGATTAGAATCAATTGGGTTATGAACTCCCATTTTTACCCCAAATACAGATTGCAGAATCACATCGGCTACACATCACATTTTTACATACTGCCATATTAGTGACTGTTGTATTCTGCTACCTTTACTATCCTCTAATATCCCCCCTCCCCTTCCCTCCCATCTTCTCTCTCTACCCCATCTATTGAAATTCATTTCCCTCCATGTTTGTTATCCCATTCCCCTCGTAAACTCTTATATAAAATTGTTGCCATTTTTAAGATTTTATCTGTAGGTTCTTTTGAATTTTCTGTATACACAGATTATACCTTGTGCAAATATTGATAAAATTTTCCTCCTTTCAATCATTCAGTTTTCACCAGGATTTCACCTCTATTCTAAGACTTATTTAGAAATGTTAATTTACAGACATATGGATATTCCACTTTTTAATAAAAGCTGATTTCTAGCATAATTTAAATTTTTTCTTACTGCATGTTAATTGTATGGAATAATGGGTTGATCAGAATACAGATTCTGAATGACTTCAATCACTTTATATTTGTTGAGAACTTGCTTTGTGGCCGAGCACATGGATATTTTATAAAAGTTTTATGTTAACTTGTAAAGAATGTGGATTCAGCTGCTGTTAGGTATGAATATTTTATACAGTTGCATTGAATCAAATTTGTTAATGGTTTTGTTTAAATTTCTACATTCTTGTTGATTTGTTTTTGCCTGATCAATTTGATCAATTAATGAAAGGATTATGTTTAAAGCTCCTTTGTGAATTTTTCTCTTTGTGCCTCTGTCAGACGCATTTAGTTATGTATTATGGAAGAATAAAATGTTTGAACTGATTTTTATCACTAATAATACATTTTACCTTGAAGCAAAAATATGAACTAAGACATAATACAGTGTTTTTCCTTACTGAGATAACTTTTATGGGTATAGATATTTAATCATATGTCAGTATTGTACATATATAAAAGGGCAAATATACATAAAATAAGTAAGTTAATATATTCCTAAAACTTCTTAGAGTTCAATTTTTCTAAATCTCTTTTAAATTCAGGCTTCCATAATTTTTTTTTTACAAAATACTGTTTTGCAGGCCACCGTGAATGTCAGTGACACATTATTTCTTTTTTTTTTTTTTAAGAGAGAGTGGGAGAGGAGAGAGAGAGAGAGAGAGAGAGAGAGAGAGAGAGAGAGAGAGAGAGAGAGAGAGAATTTTTTTTTTTAATATTTATTTTCTAGTTCTCGGCGGACACAACATCTTTGTTGGTATGTGGTGCTGAGGATCGAACCCGGGCCTTGCACGCATGCCAGGCGAGCACGCTACCACTTGAGCCACATCCCCAGCCCTGACACATTATTTCTTTAGAGTATGTCCAACAATTGTTCCCATTCTGTAAGTTGTGATGCTGCTACTTTCTTGATCTTACCAGCAGTTCTCAATAGAAGGTTCCAGGTAAGAACCAGGACTCACATTCCTTCTGCAAATGGTTCTTAAATGGTTTGTTGACTGAAACCTTGAAGGTCATGGTCTAGTAATAGTGTTGTGTTCAGCAGTCATATCACTTCACTTTTACGTGAGATCATTACTTAACTTTCAGATAGATGTCCATGAAATCATTGAGAACTTGAATATATTGTAGTGGCACCACCCCCTCCTCCACAGAAAATCTTAATTAAGCTTCTCCAGAAATCTTCACCATAATTGATTTTAGGACTATGAGCAGAAGAGTCTCTACAAAAGAGTTCAATGGAGGTAAACTTCCTATTTTCCTGTTGCTCTATTACTTAGCCACTGGCCTGAAAAAAATCAGCACTCCAGGTGCTGAACACCTGTTTTCCTAGTTTTTCACAAACATTTATCCAGGATAGTAGTTTGTAAAAGTGTGTTTGCAAATGCAAACAGATCCTTTAACAAGGCCTCTGGCCTTGAGCTGAGCTTCACAGAGATGTTTACATGTCTAAGGTAAGAGAAGTTACCAATTGGGTTCCATGGTAACAGCTGGCAGGGGTTGGAAGAAAGGGGAGAAGAAGCTGTCCCCTTCTCAGGCATTGTCCTTTAAGGGTTAACTTGCTCAGAACAGTGAAAGAGCGAGCTGCTTTTATGTGAACTTTTGCAAACTGTGAACTTCTGAGCCCCTCCCCTTACATGCTGGGTATAAAGTTTCTGAAACTACCTGAACTTGAGGTTCAGGGGATTGATTACAGTGCAAGCTGTACCCTCTGAACCTGGCTGCAGCCAAATAAAACTATTTCCTGCTATCTTCGGTGCCCTGCCTCATCTGTCCCCTACAATAATATAGTAGGGTCTCCAGATGTCAGTTCCAGAAGACTTCTAATCAGTCTTCCATCAGCTCAGCCACCATCCACATGCTATAATGGCTCACTCTTAACACCTTTGAAGAAGGTCTTGTTCTTAGATATTGTTTTAAACTTTAAAATTAAATATAGTAGCAACTCCAGTAGTCAGCAGTCAGACATACAGCCACAGTGGTACACTGCTTCGTAACCCAAACTCACACTCTCATCCCCTAAAGACCTTTGCTGCATTGACATGGTAGCTTTAGGTCTTCCAAGGCAAAATGACCTCCCACCTGTCTGCATTACTTGCTGGACTGAGCACATACTTTTATTTTTCCCAGTGTTGTTATGCTGAAAGTTCAGAACATTCTGTTCATTCAGCAGGATGTTTCATATGAATTAATGTTGTACATCTTAATGATAATGCTGAGCAATGCATGATTCACGTACTCTAGGTTTTATTGTGCTGATTTCTTTAACTATTATAAGGACCTGGCAATTTCTGTTGCCACTCTTACTTTGAGCATCCATTTCAGTCATAAAATATGGCTTCATCTACTTGTGGGTCATTTTTTTTCCATCCTGTAAAGCACTTTATTGTTGCTTTCCAAGAAAATACGAAATTTAAGATCGTTCATTGAATAACAAATATTTGTTAAACAGATACCAAATTTGTCCCCTGCTGATTTGTTAACATCCCATTCTGTAAACATGGTGACTATTTGTTTCAACCCTCAATCATAGTGTTATATTTGGATGACATTCTAAATAGCAATTAAACTCAACATGTGTTATAACAACAGTGCATTTAATTCAACTGCAGTGACAACAACATGAGTAACAATGACCCAGTTTCACATCACAGGCAATAACCATGACATTGTCATTGCCACATGGCAACAGCAATTAAGAGTCTTTTTGATTATAGGATGCATTCTGATTTGAGTGATGTTAAAATGCTAGCAAAAAAGATGACTATAATACTAGAGTCAATATTACTTTATGCTAAATTCCTTGGCTTTCCTTCCAATTTCCTTTCTACCTAATTTCTAAATTTGACTTATTATTAAAGAACGACTAGTATGTCTGCTTTTTTCTTTCAAAAGGTCCAAAGAGTATCAGAGAAGTAACAAATGTGAGAAAGCCTACTCAAAATAATCTCCATTTGGGTGGCACAGAGCCTGAGTGCTTTCCCCTTGACATGATCCTCTTGAAAATGCAGACATATTGGGAGAGTCTGTACCACACTTAGCTAACATCCTTTGGTTGTAAGGAATTTATCAGATGTTGCTTTCGACTGGTATACCCTGATGCTGCTGGATTCAGAAGATCCCCCAAAGCGCAAGGCAATAGTGACCAAAGGAGGATTTTGAAGAGACACATACCTACTACTGTCTTGGTTTGAGTTCCTCCAGAGACTGACCCTGAGACACGGATTCCAGTGCAAGTAGTTTCAGTGAGAATTTATTCCAAAAAACAGAGGAGTGGACCAGTAAGACAGGAAGAGAAGGCCATGGGTATGCTATCGAGCCATTTGCTAAGATGGGCTGGAAACCCCAGGAAATCTATGGAACATGGACTTTGAGTTATCTACCCAAGGACTTTTGGAACTGGATTATTTTTACATCAGCTGTGTTCATATACTTCCAGTCCTGAAGAAAAAAAAAAAGTGAAGATGCTGGCAGTTGGAATTCTATTCCAAGGAACTAATATAATGAGGCCAAGAAGATGTGGTCAGGATAGCTGGCAATGACTGTCAGACACAACACCCAAAGGCACAAACTGTGAGAGAAAAATTGATTAGGGAAACTTCATTGACATTGAAATTGTCTGCTCTACAACACATTGTTAAAGAATGAAAAGGCAAGTCATAGACTTGGGGAAAATATTTGTAAGAGATATCTTATAAAGAACTCTTGTCCAAAACATAAATTTTTAAGTCAAAAAAAAGAAAGCAAACTCAATTTAAAAATGGGCTGAACACAATTTAACTAAACAGACACTTCTCAAAAGAAGTACAAGTGGCTAATAATTATATGAAAAAAAAAAAAGTTCAACATCTTTAGCCATCAGGGAAATGCAAATCAAAACTACGTTGGGATTCCATCTCATCCCAGACCGAAAGGCAATCATTAAGAATACAAAAAAATCATAAATGATTGTGAGGATTTGGGGGAAGAGGAACTCTTATACATGGTAGGAATATCAACTAGTGTGGCCACTGTGAAAATTAGTATGGAGGTTCCTCAGAAGACTAAAAATAGAACTATACCATATGATCCAACTATATATCACTCCTTGGAATATACTAGTAGGAATTAAAGATAGGACACTATAGAGGTACCTGGCTACCCATGTTTATTTGTGACACAGTTCACAATATCCAAGTTATAGAATCAGCCTAGATGCCTATCCAAGATGAATGGATAAAGAAAGTAGGGTATATATATTCACGATGGAATATTATCAGAATAAATCATGTGATTCACAGGAAAATGGATGGAACTGGAGGTCATAAAGTTAAGCAAAATAAGGCTGACACAGAAAAACAAGTATCTCACATTTTCCCTCATATGTGAAATTTAAGGGAAAAAATAAAGACAGGAGAGCAGCAAACAGACTATTGGAGAGGAGGAGGAAGAACAAGAGGGTGAGGTAAAATAAGGGTGAAGAAGGGGAATCGGGGGTGGATATGATCAAAGTGTGAATTTGCATGTACAAAAATGCCACAATGAAACCCATTACTCTATATAACTAAAATGTACTGGAAGTAATTTAAAAGCAATGGGCCAAACACCTTAGCAGACACCTCATCACAGGAGATGTAGGATGGCAAATTAACATTTGAAAAGATTTTCCAAATCATGTGTTATAAAAGGAAATGTAAATTGAAACAATGAGATAACACTACACATCTATTAGAACAACCAAAATCCCAAACATCAACATCACGAAATGCCAACAAAGATATGAAGCCACACAGTCTCTTATTCGTTGCTGGTGGGAATATAAAATGATGCAGACATCCTGGAGAACAGCTTGGCAGTTTCTTATAAAACTAAACATACTCTTACCACCATATGATCCAATAATCACCCTCCTTGGTATCTACCCCAAAGAACTGAAAATTTGTTTCCATACAAAAACCTGCACATGAATATTTATAGTAGCTTTATGCATAACTGTTGAAATTTGGGGAGCAGCCAAGATGTCCTTCAGTTGAGGAATGGTTAGATGAACTATTGTACATCCAGACAATGTAATATTATTCAGTGCTAAAGAGAAGTGAGTTACCAAGCCATGGAGACATGGAGGAGACTTAAATGCACATTACTAAGCGAAAGAAGTCAATCTCAAATCATAATGTATTTCAACCATACAATGTTTAGAAAAAGTCAAAACTGTTCAGAAAATACAAATGTCAGTGGTTGCCAGGGGTTAGGAGAGAAGGAGGGACAAATGTGTGAAGCACAGGGGCTTGGCGGGGCAGTAAAACTACCTTGAATGATACTAATACAGAATAATCATGATATCATACATGTTAAAACCCATAGGAATATGTGAACCCTAATGTAAACAAAACATTTCAATTAATAATAATATGATTCATCAACTGTAAAAAAAATACACCACACTAATGTAGACATAGGAAAAACTGGTGGGAGAGGAAGGCTAAGGAAGTATATGGATAACCCTACTTTCTCCTCAATTTTTCAGGAAACTTAAGACTGCTTTAAAAAATTAATCTTTGGGCTGGAGATGTAGCTCAGTGGTAGAGCACTTGTTTAACAGGCTCAGGGCCATGGATTCAATTTCCAGGATTGCAAAAAATAAACAAATAAAAATAAATATTAGCTCATGGTGCAGACCTGTAATTCCTACTACTCAAGAAGCTGAGGCAGAAGAATCCCAAGTTTATGAAATAAAATATAAAAAAGTACTGGGGATGTAGCTCAGTGGTTAAACAATAACAACAACAACAGCAACAACAACAACAACAACAACAACCAGGTTCATTCCTAGTACCAAATAATAAAAACTAAAATTTTTTAAAAAATCATCTTACTAAAGTTACTGTTTTTACTTACCCTCCTTACGAATGAATGAATTCAAAGTTACATGCCTTCCTCATGTAAAGTTAGCTTGAAATTCCCTCAACACAAAAATGTTTTCTTGACAAAAGAGAGGTGAGGCAAAGATTATCAGTAGATATACATTATTGAATGCTGGATCATTTATGCCAGTAATAGTACATACATCTTAAATTAGCTAAAAATTAGCTTCAGGTATATGTATGTATATCAGCTGATTTTTTTTAAGAAAGTAATTTTTACCTTTTTATTTTTCCCCCAATACTGGGGATTGAACCCTGGAGTGGCTCCACCATTAAGCTCCACCTGCAGCCCTTTCTCTTTTGCTAAGTTTCCCAGGCTGGCCTTGAACTTGCAATCCTCCTGCCTCAGCCTCCCAAGTCACTGGGATGACAGGTGTGCAACACCACTCCTGGTAAGAAATTACTTCTTAAAGGCATCAAGTATTCTTGTGTAAATTCTGAGCATTCCAAGTACAATGTTCTGTCTGTAAAGACTTACCCCACCATAGACTCTTGCTTTGCAAGGAGCTAGAGAGCCCTCTGTGCAATGTTGGGGGACCTGGTTTTGTGGCTCAGTTACCAGCTGTGCAATTTTAGGTAAGTGACTTCTTAATCTTCACTGCTTTAGTTGCCTATTAGTCGTCAGGATAATAATACTTGTCATTCATCACTGAGTAATGGTGAGGAGCATGCCAGACAACTGAGAAAGAGCCCTGCAACTTGGAAGCACTCTATAAATATGAGGAGTTTTCTGTGTTGCCTCATGGTGGTGTTAGAAAAGTTTAAAAGCTGTACGTGGTCAATCAACAAAAAAACAGAAGAGAAAATCTTTCCATTAGCTTCACAGAAATGATCAAAATTCATAATAAAGCCATTGGAGTAAGCCTGAGTTGTGTTCCAGGAAATATATTTATATGAACATAAAAGAAACTCCAGAAAAAAGTAAGACAATGTATTTGGGGTTTTTTAAAATGTTAGACAGTGGGGACTTTCCTGGCATTTCTTGAGGACTAACCTGCACATGCACACAAATACACTGAAAGCTGCTTTGAAAAAAAATTAACTTGTAAAAGCTCATTAGAAATAATATTAATATAAAAAATATTTCACAGAGAACAATTTACATGATCTTTGGAAGAGAATCATTAACACTACACTTTCTTCACAAACTCCCACCAGAGACTGTTTTTGAGTAATGGGATTGGGGAATGGATATTTTCACTTTTTCTTCGATTTTTTTTATTGTTAGAATTTCTTTTAAATAATTAACCATGTGCTACTTTTGTGAACAAAAATAAACAGGAGGGTTAAAATACACATATCTTATTAGATTTCTCTATTTACTCAATTTATACAAAAATTTTTGTAAAAGATAAACACTGGCTTTGAAAATTTGTCACTCCAGGGTAAAGGGAACAGAATTGAACCTGATGAGACCATTATGATGACTAAAATTCAATGCTCATAGAGAATTTGCAGCATTGTAAGTAAGAGATAAATTACTTAATTCAAAATGACAGGAGAATACAGTGATGCTAACAAGCTCTATTAGCTTCTATGTTTGAACACATCAGTAACAGAACCTGCCTGAGCACCTATTATGTGCAGGGTGTTATAGGTTTTGTTTCTAACCCAACAATAGACTGTGAGGCACATGTCAGAAAGCCCGGATGTTGTGTCATTTGGGAAAAGTTATGGAACTAAGAAATCAAGAAACAGGAATGCCTCAAACTACATGTTTCTCATTCTACAAACATTCACTTTCCAAATCAATTTTGGCTTCTTAAATTTGATTCTTTCTGGATAGCATCTTCAACAAATGATGCTGGGAAAACTGGAAATCCATATTCAACAAAATGAAATTGAATTCCTTTCTCTCACCATGCACAAAAGTTAACTCAAAATGTATCAAGGATCTAGGAATCAAACCAGAGACTCTGTGTCTAATAGAAGAAAAAGTTGGCCCTAATCGCCATCACATGGGGTCAGGCCCCAAATTCCTTAATAAGACACCTGTAGCACAAGAGTTAAAACCAACAATCAACAATGGGATGAATTCAAACTAAAAAGTTTTTTTCTCAGCAAGAGAAATAATATGTGAGGTGAATAGGGAGCCTACATCCTGGGAACAAATTTTTACCCCTCACACATCAGATAGAGCTCTAATCTCTAGGGTATACAAAGAACTCAAAAAGTTAAATAACAAAAAAACAAGTAACCCAATCAACAAATGGGCCAAGGACCTGAACAGACACTTCTCAGAAGAGGATATACAATCTATCAACAAATTCACGAAGAATGCTCACCATCTCTAGCATTCAGAGAAATGCAAATTAGAACTACTCTAAGATACCATCTCACTCCAATAAGAATGGCAGCCATTATCATGATGTCAAACAACAAGTGCTGGCAAGGATATGGGGGGAAAAAGGTACACTCATACATTGCTGGTGGGACTGCAAATTGGTGCAGCCAATTTGGAAAGCAGTATGGAGATTCCTTGGAAAGCTGGGAATGGAACCACCATATGACCCAGCTGTTCCTCTTCTCAGACTATACCCAAAAGACCTAAAAAAGCATACTACAGGGACACAGCCACATCAATGTTTATAGCAGCACAATTCACAATAGCTAGACTGCGGAACCAACCTAGATGCCCTTCAAAAGATGAATGGATAAAAAAAATGTGGCATATATACACAATGGAATATTACTTAGCACTAAAAATAACAAGATCATGGCATTTGCAGGGAAATGGATGCATTAGAGCAGATTATGCTAAGTGAAGTTAGCCAATCCCTAAAAATCAAATGCCAAATGTCTTCTCTGATATAAGGGAGGGGTGACTCAAAATGGGGTAGGGAGGAAGAGCATGAGAAGAAGATTACCTCTAGATAGGGAAGAGAGGTGGGAGAGAAAGAGTGGGAGATGGGGAATTGCATGGAAGATGGAAAGAGACCCTCATCATTATACAGAATACATGTATGACGAAGTGAGGAAAAAGAAAATAAAAGAAGTGTGTCACATTAGATTAGGTAGAGAGAAGTGATGGGAGGGGAGGGGAGGGGAGGGGAAGGGGGGAAAGGAAGGACAGCAGAATAAAATAGACTTTATTATTGCTGTATGTATATACATGACTGCATGACCAATGTGATTCTGCAACCTGTACATTCAGAAAAATGAGAAATTACACCCCGTCTGATTCAAATGTATGATATGTCAAGATCATTGTACTGTCAAGTGTAACTAATTAAAACAAATAAAAAGAAAAAAATTGATTCTTTCTATGTTTAACAGACCCTGTGCGCCACAAGCTGCATTTAATTTTATTTTCCCTAGGTATTATATTATTTTCTATGACAAATCTGTTCATGGTAACCATTACTTGATTATTTGTAGCACCTCAAGGTAGCTACAGTGCTTACACAAATAAACCAATAGAAAATAACCATGTGTTTGACTATAAAATTGCTAAATGACTTTTGCTAAGATGACTTTGGTCTTAATACCCGCTGGCAATTCCACTTGCTGTTGGTAAAGGCAATCTTCCAAGGCCAGTAAGTGTCCTTGCATGGTCTTATAAGGTATGCCAAGAATAAAAGGCCCTGGCTATGGCCATTTCTCAGTTGTATTTGCCCCAAGTAACCTTGAAGAATGAGGTAATGTCTCTTCCTATCCAAAGAATGGGCTTGCTCCACTAGTTGTAAAAGCAATGAAATCCTAAAGTTTATTGTTCCATTCCTGTAATGCAAATCACTGATTGTGCAGACATCCAGAATGGGCCCACTGTGTCACCCTTGTAGGAGTTGGGGCTAATGAAGAACTTACACAAACAAACATGGACCTCTGACTATGGCTTTTTCTATGAATAATAATGCCTCTTTTCTCTAATCCAGAAGTCTCCTGTCTTTTTCTAGCACTCGTAAAGTTAACTTGTTAGCTTGAGAGGAGAATAAAATCCAAGCCCCTGCACAGTGTTTAATACTTATGTGTTATAAAACTTATCACATAGAATTTGCATTTTCTCTATCTCGCTGATTGCCATCTAGACTCTGCATTTTTATCTGATTCCTTGTCTAGACTCTACTACAGCTTTTTTTTAAGAGAGAGAGAATTTTAATTTTAATTTTTTATTTTTTTGGCCGACACAACATCGTTGTTTGTATGTGGTGCTGAGGATCGAACCCAGGCCGCACACATGCCAGGCGAGCACGCTACCGCTTGAGCCACATCCCCAGCCCTAGACTCTACTACATCTTTTAAAAGAGGAATCAGTCATCTTCAAGGTCGATCTTCAAATAGCTATCTCCTTATATAAACCTCACAAATGCTTGTTGAGTGATCAAATGAGAGGATGAACAAATTATCATAATCATCTTCTAAGAGGAAAATCGAAAAAAAAAACATATTATCTGATGTTTATGTTGGTAAAGATCTCTGCTTTAAGTTCTTCTTAGTTTTTTTGTTTTTTTTTTTTTTTGTCCCTGGTAGCCATGAAGACATTAAAACTAGAGTCTTAAGATTATTTGGAAGAGGACAGCAAGGTATAATGTACCCCTGGAGATGGCAATCTTGCTTCTCAAAGGTCAGATGGGATTCTCACCCTTGTTGACCAATATTACGGGTGAGGCTGCCTAGGGGAGAATGGAATAAGAGGCTTGTCCCTTTAACGGGGATGGTATGCTATCATCTGTGTGCTAATGCAGATCCAAATGGTAAAGGAGTCTGTGTCTTTCACTTATGTCTTGTGGGATCACTCAGCCATTCTTTATCCTTACTCTAGGGACAATGATGAATTCATCATCTTCATCATCATCAGAGTGTTTAGACAGAATTATAAAGATAAGAAAATGGAATATTAAATGTAAATATGATATAATTGTGTATCTAGTGGGAAAAGGATGATAAAATTTAAAGAATGAATATTCAAAGTAATATGGTTTTCTCTTTACTTGTAATAATTATATAGGGCTAGAAATAAGGAAATATTATATTTGAATAAAAATAAAGTTAAGAATGATTTTTTAAAGTTTAATAAACCATAAGTAAATGATAAATGATAGAGGAGAGAGATGTGTTTAACTTGACTTAAACAATGTATACAAGTATAGAAATGTCACATGGCACACCACATATACAGACAATTTTAATGTTTTATGTATCTATTAATTTGAAAATTTTAAAACATAAGAATAAGTGTAACAAGAAAGATATAGGTCTTGTGTGAATTCAACTAGGGTCATAGTGAGAATTTAAAACAAGGTCTGAGAAAGCATAAATTGAATTCTAGAGTGTAAGATTTAGTCTCATAAATATGTTGTCTTGAAATGAGTATGTGTATTCAGGTTAGGCTCCCAGGAGTTGCTTTGGAGGGTTTGGGGTAGAAGGAATGATTCAGTGAAGTGATTTTAAAGTTTACACGGAAGAAGAAATGTCTGAGGATAGCTAAGAAAATTACAAAAATTAATGTTTCAATGCTTGAAATTCGTCCAGGAATTTTCTATGTGCTCTGGTTTGCTTCATCTAACCTTCACAGCTATTTGTGACAAATATTGTCATTCAGATTTTACAGATAAGTGAGATAGAGAGATGTGAAACAATTTTAAGCCAGGATTCAGTTTGTCTCCAGAGTGTTGAATTGCCTTTAACCAATCAGCTACCAAGTTCACTGTCTCCATGCGCAGGCAAGGAGGACTTGCTGTAAATGACACTGAAGAATGTGACTAGTAGTACTGTACAGCTAGATTAGCAGAGCATAGTGAACACACGCAAAGGTGGTATTTCAGTTCAGTGAGGAAAAATGCTTATTTTTTAAAAATCTCTTTGTATAATTGTTTATCAATCTACAAGAAAAAGTTAGGCCTCTATATAAGAATTCCACGTAGATCAACAGATTAGCTTTTAAAAAAATGTTAGAATAAAATTCAGGAAAATTTGTGAATAATCTAAGGGCTGGAGAGAACTTTTAAACCAAAGTGGGACTCTCAGAAACTATTCATAAAAGACTCTTCATTACATGTAGATGTTTGTTTTCAGATGGAAAATGATGTTATTAAATCAAAAGACTTATAATAGACTGAGGAAAATATTAGTAGCCCATAGGAAAGAATTATTATAGATGAAAGATATTTTAAAGTAATTACTAATATGCATGAAGAACCCTTGGAAATTTACGAGAAATCCCAGTATAAGAAGGTGAGTAGGAAAAATCATAAAAAGTACATCCAAATTTGGGAAAGGATGCTCAGCCTTACACATAGTCAGGAAAACAAACAAACAAATTTATAGTGAAAGAGAAATATTTCCCCCAATCACATTGGAATAAATAAAAAAAATATTATCTACTGTTAATGAATATATGGAAAAGAGAATCTTCATACATTTTCATGAATTTTACAATCTCTTAGGAAAGAAATCTTATGATATCAAAATTTAAAGTGCTTCTACTTTTGACTGGAAATCCATTTCTAGGAATGTATCCCATAAAAATAGAAGTATGAGCCCATAATATATGTACAAGTTTGGTTCCTGCAATACTGTTTATGGTGAAGAACAACTAAGGGTATAGAGATTGCTTCCTTAACAGGAATGGCTCAATAAGTTGTAGCACCTCTACACGATAAACCATTTGCTGTTATGAAAATGAAGGGATTTCAGTGATGTGAAATTTGTAAAATTTATCGTTTATAAAATTTCATAAACATACATATGAAAGTACATGGGCATAACTCATATATTTTCCATTTTATTAATCATAGACATAAGTATAAACATGAAGGGTACACATTTTGTTACTAACATGGATATTTTCAAGGGTTAGGGTGTGGATAGAAGTAAGGAAAAAGTAAGAGGAGAGGAAGGAAGTTTGTAATAAAAAGTAATATGTATGACATGATCTACTTTGTGGAAAATGATATATGAATGTTTATGCAATAAAATACAAAAAGATAGTAATCAAAATGTTAATGGTAGTTATCTTGTTGTGGTGGAATTTCAGGGGGTTTTTTCCTTTCTTTTTAGGCTTTTCATTAGCATTTGAATTTTTAAAAAGATTTGCATTATTTAGTCTATTGGAAAATAGCCTAAATTATAAACTATTTTCATCCTAACAAAAATTCCATTGGTAGGGAATTTTTAATTGATTTACATAACTGCAAAACTTAGAAATAGAACTCCTAAAGTGAGAAGTGGAAAAATCATTCCCATCAGAACAAATAAAACCATTTCTCTGAAGACTGTTGACATTTATGAAGTAACCCTCAAAGTGCCCCTGTACATTTTCCATTGAACAAAATCTGAAATCTATTTTAACTGTCGTGGAAGAATTAATACCGTTCAACTTCTGAGAGAAATGAAACTGAAGGGATTGCTAATAGTTCATAAATAATGGAAGGAGGTTAGAGCTTAAACAACCCCTAAAGTCAACTGCGAGCACGAGGGAGGACAGGACCCAGAACTACCTCTAAAACTGTGAGTTTCGAAGCTGGCTTACAGATATACCCAGAGTGACACTTCAGACTGGTCTCTGGGGTGGTCTAAAATGCAAATCACACTAACATGTGTATATTTAAAATGACTTTTTCTCTCCGGGCCACTCTAGACAAGATGCTAACTGGGAGAAAGTTGTTCCTCAAGGGTCAGCCTTTTAAGCTGACTGAATCTGACATCCATGACCACTTCTACTTTGGATTTCCATCAAAATGTACTTGTCTTGTTTCCTCAGAAAACTGAGAAAGATGTATTAAATGCATATGACACTATTTGCTTTATGTATTTATAATTTTTCTTTATATGTTGATTCAATATTACTAGCTGATCCATAAATGCTCATTTGAAATTATCTCTTATAGTATTACAATATTTGTCCTGATGATTGCTTTGGGGCTGAAATTTGATATTAACTAACAAATTGTAGTTATCATGAGCATTACATGTTCTTAGTATTAAATAAATACTGTTGGCTATATTTCTATTTTATCATATTTTTATAACAAAGTATGTAGTGAACATACTTTGCTTTTATATGTTTTAGCTTGATATACCTTTGCTGAGCCTTTTACTTTGAATTCTTCGAAACCTCATATTAGGTGGTTGCTTATAAGCAGCATGGTTGAACTTTATGTTCTAAGTGAGAATCCTTTTATTTTTAACAAGAAAGCTTAATAAGCCTGTATCCATTGCCATATTTAATATATTTTATTTTTATTTTTTTAATTTTATTTTTTATTGGTTGTTCACAACATTACAAAGCTCTTGACATCATATTTCATACATTAGAGTGAAGTGGGTTATGAACCCCCAATTTTACTCCAAATGCAGATTGCAGAATCACATTGGTTACACATCCACAATTTTGCATAATGCCCTATTAGTAATTGTTGTATTCTGCTACCTTTCCTATCCCCTACTATCCCCCCTCCCTTCCCCTCCCATCTTCTCTCTCTACCCCATCTACTGTAATTCATTTCTCTCCTTGTTTATTTTTCCATTCCCCTCACAACCTCTTATATGTAATTTTGTATAGCAATGAGGGTCTCCCTTCATTTCCATGTGATTTCCCTTTTCTCTCCCTTTCCCTCCCATCTCATGTCTCTGTTTAATGTTAATCTTTTCTTCCTGCTCTTCCTCCCTGCTCTGTTCATAGTTGCTCTCATTATATCAAAGAAGACATTTGGTATTTGTTTTTTAGGGATTGGCTAGCTTCACTAAGCATAATCTGCTCTAGTACCATCCATTTCCCTGCAAATTCTATGATTTTGTCATTTTTTAGTGCTGCATAGTACTCCATTGTGTATAGATGCCACATTTTTTTTTATCCATTCATCTATTGAAGGGCATCTGGGTTGGTTCCACAGTCTAGCTATTGTGAATTGTGCTGCTATGAACATCGATGTGGCAGTATCCCTGTAGCATGCTCTTTTAAGGTCTTCAGGGAATAGTCTGAGAAGGGCAATAGCAGGGTCAAATGGTGGTTCCATTCCCAGCTTTCCCAGGAATCTCCAAACTGCTTTCCAAATTGGCCGCACCAATTTACAGTCCCACCAGCAATGTACAAGTGTACCCTTTTCTCCACATCCTCGCCAGCACTTGTTGTTGTTTGACTTCATAGTGGCTGCCAATCTTACTGGAGTGAGATGGTATCTTAGGGTGGTTTTGATTTGCATTTCTCTGACTGCTAGAGATGGTGAGCATTTTTTCATGTACTTGTTGATTGATTGTATATCCTCCTCTGAGAAGTGTCTGTTCAGGTCCTTGGCCCATTTGTTGATTGGGTTATTTGTTATCTTATTGTCTAATTTTTTGAGTTCTTTGTATAATCTGGATATTAGGGCTCTATCTGAAGTGTGAGGAGTAAAAATTTGTTCCCAGGATGTAGGCTCCCTATTTACCTCTCTTATTGTTTCTCTTGCTGAGAAAAATCTTTTCAGTTTAAGTAAGTCCCATTTGTTGATTCTTGTTATTAACTCTTGTGCTATGAGTGTCCTATTAAGGAATTTGGAGCCCGACCCCACAATATGTAGATTGGAGCCAACTTTTTCTTTTATCAGACGCAGAGTCTCTGATTTGATATCAAGCTCCTTGATCCATTTTGAGTTAACTTTTGTGCATGGCGAGAGAAAGGGATTCAGTTTCATTTTGTTGCATATGGAAATCCATTAATATATTTTATTTTACTCTATCACTTAGTTTTCTTTTTTCTTCTTGTTATTTGCTCTATAGTCTATTATTCTTTTGCTTTTATTTTCTCCACTACTTTGGGAGGTGCACATGTGATCTATCATGCTTATAGTAATACTTATGGAATTTGTCAAAAGCACTTTTGCATCCAATTGTTCACAACCTTCTTTTCACCACAATTCCTAATAGATAAATCTTCACATTTACTGTATTCTCCTTTCACTGTGGGCTCCTGGGCTATGGATTGGGCTATGGATTATGCACAAATTCTCACTTACTCCACCTCCAATTTCACAATCCACCGTGAATACGTGACACTTCCGTTGAAACCTACATTGTATTGATTGTATGGAGTAAAAGTTAAGGAGTTTTCTATGTCAGGAAATTTAGCATACTTTTATTAAATCTCTCAAGTCTTTATCTACATGGTTCCTTAGTCAACCCCACAAAGTGGCCCGCTAGAATATATTTTCAATTGTCATTTCCATTCTATTTGTTTTTGAGTCTCTAATTATCTGTATTTCTGTAGCTGATCTCCACATTTCATTTTCTTCCACATCACCACACTGTGGGCCTCAAGTGTGACTCCCATATCATCTATTTATTTTCTATAGTGTCCGCTATATCCAACATGGATTTAATTTTACTCCTGTTTTTCTATTTCCCACCATGGAATCCTTTTCTGTATTAATCACCATTTTCTCTCTTTTCATATCATTCTTTTGAATTTTTCATTTCAATATATTTGTTCCTTTCAGATTTCTGCTCCTATTTTATACACATGTTTTCCTGGAAGAGTCTTTATAGTATGGAGTAGATCATTTCCAGAAGTATATTGTTCTTCTAATACTTCAAGCTGTGATTGTAAATCTCTTGTAGTATTTTTTTCATAGGTCCCATGCATCTGTCTTTAGGCTATGCTTTATTAGAAGAAAGCAGTGTTGATTTTTCTGATGTAGTTTTATTGACGGAAACTTGTACAGATTTTACTCACATTCTAGCATTTAGCAGTCCAGTCATCTTATTTTATAATATTGTGTGTGCCTGTCTTTTTTCCCCTCTTAAAGCTTAAAGAGATCTTTATATCAATTATAAACCTGAAGTCTTTGTTACCAAAATCAAGAGGCTGAATCCCAGGCACTGTGGAAGACTAACAAAGAATGCTAAATATCTTATAAGTGTCTCTGAAAGCAAAATTAGCCCTAATTCTCTTCTCATAGAATTAGTCCTATTTCAAGTTGAAGCATAATTTGGTCTTAGAATTAAAAAATGGTGGTCACCATTGTGTTTACCATGAAAAAAACCCACATATTTTAATATATTATTCCTTTTCATTCTTATAAGAATTAAATGAAAAAAATCCACAGGTATTTCTCATTCTATGTCCCATTTTCTTCATTTATTTTAACCCTTTTGACTTGAAGAAAATCTAATATATCTTTAATGTCTGTTGTTTTCTGTTTCAATTTGAAGGAAGCTTCTCAGACACTGAGACATCTATAGTTTCCCCTTAGCTCGCCTACCTTTATCATCACTCCAATCTTTATAATATATATAGCTTCATTTGCACATCTCTAACAAGCAACCACAATTTGAGATTATGAGTAATAGGTAGCTAATTTTTTTTAGGTATAAGAGCCTTTCTATTACTAAAGAAATAACTATATAATCCCCATTCTGTGATAAATAAAATGCATTTGTCCATCTATAATGCACTTAAAAAGATTAGAAAATGGGCCTGGGAGTGTATCTCAGTGGTCAAGCACTTGTCTAGCACACATGAGGCCCTGATTTTGATCCCTAGCACTGCAAGAAACAAAAAAGAACCAAACAACATCAACAAAAAACCCAACTCCCACCAAAAAAGAGAAATACACTAAAGTATCAATAGTGGCGATAATCTGGATGGTATAATTATAGATAATTGTTATTTTCTTCCTTTTTTATTTTCCAAATTTCCTACTATTAATAGCATTACTTATAAAATCAAAGAAAAAAATCACCCTTCTAACAGAACAAAGTTTTGACGATAAAGGAATTAAACCAATGGATTGTTTTTCTCATGTTCGATTACAGTGAACATCTGTCTTCAGGGAGAGGACGAGAGTATATTGTAGATATAAAGTTTTAGAATTATTGGCCATTTTTAATTTTTTAGAAAGAAAAGTTAAATTCACAACAGTTGTGTATGAAGAAGGTCTTGCCATATAAATTAATGCTGAATTTTCTAGACTTGGGGATTTAATGTACTGATAACTGCAGTAGAAGTTTATACAACTTTATATCAGTATATATTAAAGGGAGTCCAATTGCCACCACCATATACATTGTCATTATTTCATAAAATATGGACTATTCCTCCCCAAATGATTACAGAGGATGAATATTGTCAAAGCATAAAGAACTATCCTTTAAAAAAATAATTTTTGACTTTGCAAAAGTGCTTTCTATCATTCTATTATTTTGTTCCCATTTGGTGAAAATTTATTAAAGATGGGCTGTACTGAGGGAAGGAACCTATCTCAACATCATGAAGGCTATCTATAAAAAACTCATAGTAAATGGGAAACAATTGAAAATATTTCCATTAAAATCTGGAACAAGACAAGGATGTCCACTGTCATCACTCCTATTTAAGATAGTGCTAGAAATCCTGGCTAGAGCAATTAGGTAAGAGAAGGAAATAAAGAGGATAAAAATAAAATAGAAAAAAACGCACAAATTAACACTGTTTTCAGATGATATGATCCTATCTTTAGAAGATTAAAAAGAAAAAAACTCCACCAAAAAACTGCTAGAGCTAATCAACAAATTCAGTTAAGTATCAGTTTACAAAATCAACATACAAAAGTAGCTTTTCAATATATTTCAACGAATCTATTAAGAAAGAAACCAGGTAAACAGTTCCATTCACAAATAGCCTCAAAAACAAAACAAAGCAATGGCCAAGAAACAAAACAAAAACAAACAAACAAACAAACAAAATCCTAGGAATAAATCTAACCAAAGAAGTAAAAGACCTCTACAATGAGAAGTATGGAACATTAAAGAAAGAAATTGCACAAGACCTCAGAGGATAAAAACCTCCCGTGTTCATGGACAGGCAAAATTAATATTGTTAAAATGGCCATACTACCAAAAGCAATATACAGATGCAATTCAATGCAATCCTCATCAAAATACTAACGACATTCTTCACAGAACTAGGAAAAAACAGTCCTAAAATTCAATTGGAAGAATAAAACACCCAGAATAACCAAAGCAATCCTTAGCTGAAAAAGTAATGCTGGAGGCATCAATATCTGACTTCAAATTTTACTACAGAGCTGTAGTAACAAAAACTGCATGGTACTGGCATAAAAACAGACCCAGAAACCAATCAATGGTGCAGAATAGAAGACACAGAAAGACAAACCTACACATCTACATGTGATCCTTGACAAACGTGCCAGAAATATATTGGGAAAAGAGGCTTTTTAACAAATGCTGCTGGGAAAACTGGTTATCTACATGCAGAAGAATGAGAGACCTTACCTCTTACTCTGCACAAAAATCAATTCAAAATGGAAACTGTAACTCCTGGAAGAAAATGTAGGGTCAGCATTCCAGCACATAGGCACAGGCAATGACTTTCTCAGTAGGACCCCGACAGCTCAGAAAATAATGCCAAGAGTTTGTAAATGAAATGGCATCAAATTAAAAAGCTTCACAGCAAAGGTAACAATTAGGAATTTGACAAAAGAACCTACAGAATGGGAGAAAATCTTTACTAGCTACTCTTCTGACAGAGGATTAATATCTAGAATATATAAAGAACTCAAAAAGTTTAACACCAAAAAATTAGTCCAATTACTAATAGACAAATGAATTCAAAATACACTTCTCAAAAGAAAAACACAAATGGAATATATGAAAAAACATTGAACTCTATTTGCAATTAGGGAAATGCAAATCAAAACTGCACTGAGATTTCATCTCCCTCCAGTCATCAAGAATACAAATAATATTAAATGCTGGAGAAGATGTGGGAAAAAAGGAACACTTTTACACTTTTGGTGGGATAGTAAATTAGTACAACCACTATGGAAATCAGTGTGGAGGTCTGTCAAAAGACTAGGCATGGAACCACAATATGACTTAGTGATGCCACTCCTTGGTATTTATCCGAAAGAATTAAAGTCATCAATCATACTATAGCGATACATGCATACCCATGTTTATAGCAGCACAATTCACAATAGCCAAAGTATGGAACCAGTCTAGTTGTCCATCAGTGGGTGAATGGATAAAGAAAACATGATATATATACACAGTGGAGTTTTATTCCGCCATAAAGAAAAATTATATTATGTTAATTGCAGGAAAATGGATGGAACTAGAGACCATTGTGTTAAGCAAAATAAGCCAAACTCAAAAGGTCAAGCTAGAGAGGAAAAGGAATAGAAAGATGGGTGAGGGACAGGGACTTCCTTGGTATGTCTCATGAATATTAGAGGGAGAGCAATAGAAGAAAGGGACCACGGGTAGGAGGTAAGGCAGGAGAGTGGAAAGGCTGGAGAATGATATTGGCCAAACCATATTGTCATACTTATTGTGTGCATGTACTCATTTGTAACAACAAATTTCATCCTTATGTGCAACAATAAAAAATGTGGAAAGAGGAAAAAAAAAAAAAGATGGGTCCTAATTGTTGTTTGAGAGCACCCTGGACTAAGACCTGGTTCTCTTGGATCTTGCGCAGGAAAAAGTCACAAAGACTCATCTGGCTCTGTAGAGATAGGTAAATATTGGACCAGTGTTTGAGAAGGAAATTTAAAATCAGACTTGATATTATTTTCAGGGAGAAGGCCTACTATACCCAATGTTTTTTAAATTAAATCACGGATTCTATTGATAAAATATAAAAAGCATAGTTAAATCTCCATATAATAAACAATATAAGTTGAGGAAAAATTGTTTTCCTGCATAATAATGGATAACTAGCCAGAATCCAATCCTCTTCACAGTCTCTACCTTCCACCCTTGTTTAGCCTGACTTATTACTATCTTCTTCAAACTCAGTTCTCTGCTTTTGCCCTTGACTCACCAAGAGTTCACATAAACACCATAGAAAGACCCTGTTAAACTATAAAGAGATCCTGTTAAACTATCCAAACCTTCTAATGGCTTCTCAGTTCAGAATAAAATCCAGTCTTTACATTTTCCTGAACAAACCAAAATCATGCATGGATGCATCAGATGAATGCTTACATGTCCTTTTTGAAAAGGGGATGGTTCTTATAGCCATCAACTCCAGTTGATTCTGAGTACATTGGATTGTTTTAAACAACATTCTTTCTTTCAGTTTATAAATAAAGTCCATATCCCCGTATCCGTTATATAACATATGGAAAACAGGAAAGACATACAGAAAAAATTTCAAATCATTAATTTTACCCACTAAAGCATTGGTAACATCTTAATGTATTTCTTGACCATCTTTAAAATTCTTGTTTTCCTAATACATATGCACACATAAACACATACCACATGAACATTGAATGTAGAAACTATTAATATCTTTATTAATAGTTCTTTCACTTAATATCTTTCTGTCAATAAATGGTCTTCAAAAATATGTTAACCTGGGGGGAGAGAGGATGGAAGGGAAAGAGGAAATACTGGGGAATGATATTGGTGAAATTATATCATTATATTGTATGCATGTACAAATATGTAAACCCAGCAATATGTACAACTATAATGCACCAATAAAAAGTGTAGAAAAAAAGATGATGTTAAATAAATACCTGATACTGAATTATATCTTTGCTAATGGATAGGAACAGAAAATCAACAACCCCTGATTTCTACAGTGGGACAGGTATTGCCCTCAGCATTGAACCTTGTAAGTTGTGGTTGTGTCACTGAGATTTACTATAAAAATTGCAGGACAAAGAGTAGAGGCTAAGGAGAGATAATGGAGTAGCTTTTTTGTTACTGAATCTGGTTAGGTCATTATAGTGTTGATAGAATCACCAGTGCCATTAAGAGTTGGATTTAATGTTGCTAGAAATCCTGTTCTCTCCTTGTGTTTGTTTTGCTTTTGTCTTTTGCTGTCAACCTGTCTCAGTGCAAAACTAATTAGCCATCCATTAGAACACAGACATTACAAAAGAACCTCTACCCTTTGAGGTCTCATTTGTGCCATTGTGACTTTTTAAACAAATCACTTGGCACTGGAAACTTCTCCAACTTGGAAGAGCAGAAAACAAATAAAAACACATGCCCAATTCTGTTTAAGTTTCCTGATGTAGTGGCTGCTTAGAAAACGATCAAAATATGTCCAATGTGAGTAGCTTTCTGGAAAAAAAAAATGTATACCAGTCAGCAAATCATTTTAGGAAGAGCAAAAATGCATCCTTCAGGAACAGAGCAAAGGAACATAACTGGGATAGTGCACCTGCGTCCATCATCAGAAGTAGGCCAGATCCTGTTGTTGAGAATATTAAAGTTTACAGAGAAACCTCATTTTCATGAGGGAGCATTTCTGGAATCCTCTAAGTAAGAAGATCCTATAAGGCAAACTGAGCAAGGATGTTGAGTTCTTGGGAGGTGAGATAGTCAGGGCTTTGTGATGAACTCAGTTGTTAGCAGAGAAATATTTGGACTTGATAGATGTGTGTATCAAATTCAAGCACTCTACACATTTAATGTCATTAGTAGAAAATTAGGGATGTGTGAAATAAAATATAGGTGTTTCTTATACACTCCAATGAGGCCAGAAAGATGAAAAAAAAAAAGTTTCAAAGCTTCAGAGATCATTCTTTTTTTTTTTTTTTTTGATGAGATCTTTGGGTGTGATAGTCATCATTTTATGCTGGGATCAAATCCAGTGTGTTGATATCAGTATGTTCAATGGCAGAAAACCCACAAGCCCACCCCTTCTTTATCATTTTCCTGCCTATTAACAATCTTAAAGAAACATGTTATCTGCACTCAGTTCTAGATATGATAACATTCATAAAATGATGTTTACTGAGGACTTTGTGAGTACCAGGCATCAGGCCAAGCTCTGTACATGAATCATGTTATCTAGTCGTTGTCACAGCCCTATGATAATGAGCACGGTATGATCACTGTCCCAATTTTATAGGGAAGATATAAGAGCAGGGCTCAAGAGGGTTATGTAACTTGCCAAAAGCCATGTAGCTACTAAATCAGAGCCAGGTTAAACCCAGATAGTCTGAATCACAAACATATGCAATTAAACATTATGTTATGCTTTAAAAATTCTGTTCCACCTTTTGATTTTTAGCAGTGTGATATTTTGATTTTGGGGTCAGTTTGACTTCAGTTTTCCTGGGCCAAGTAAAAAACAGTCCATAATTTCTTTGTATTTCACCTTGAATTACTATCAGTTCCTGATGTCCTGATGTATAATCACAAAAAGATAATCTCAATGGTTAATGCTAGTTTTTCAGCTAGTATTTACTATGTGGGAAGTCTCCAAATTTCTGTAGAATGAAGAGTAAAAGCATCTACAGAACATCTCTTTCTTTTGTTAATATTCATATTTTACAAAAAGCAGTACTTTCCATGATCTCTGAAAACTATGTTATCATCACCCATTAAAACACACCAAAGAGGGCTGAGGTTGTGGTCTAGTGGTGGAGTGCTTGCCTAGCATGTGAGAGGCACTGGGTTCGATTCTCAGCACCACAAATAAATAAATGAATAAAATAAAGGTCTATCAACAAGTAAAAAATATTTTAAAAATCAGAAACAGGCCTTATCCATTGCTTAATTTATTAAAAATTAATGGATTTAGCCCAAAAAAAGAGAAAGAAAATAGAATACCATAGCTGTACATTTAAATGACAGTGACAGTACTGTTCTTTACAGATGAATACCCTTTTGAAAACATTCTCACTTACATGCAATGTTGTTTTGAGAAACAGGTTCAGAAACTGATTTGGGAGCATTCAAGACAAATACATCAAATAATCAAATATGAAATGAAGAGGGGGAGGCAGTGGGGGAGGAAGAAAAAGGACAGGTGAAACGTTTTTTCACTTCAGCAATTGATGCGTGCAAATTACACAATGCTTAAAAGCAGATTTTTTTTTTTTAACTTAGAAAAGGAAATCTTTTGGTCAACATCAGCAAAATGGGTGATGAATAGGTTAAAAGGAGAAAACAATTTAGTTGCCCTGGGACCATAATTTTGTGGTCAGGCCTGAGAGATTCAAACTAGTCAGTCGAAAGGTCACAGCCCAAAGAAACACCATTCACTCATGGAAACCCCCCTAAATTTCTAAAACTCTGGGTACATGCCTTTCAAAATTTGATAAAGATTCATTAACTAAGTAGATTTTCTTAATTAAATTTTCCATGTTTACTAACCTACCTGAAAAATAAAACTCTTTGCATGACAACCCTTTTTTCCATTGGGCAAAAACAGAAATCTGTTGGTTTCTACTGGAAAATTACCAAATATTAACTTTATTTTCTTTCCTATCTATCAAAGGCACTTGCCAACTGTTTGAACTGTTCAGACACTAACAAGTATTAGTGAGGAATTAGCGTGTTTCTGGTACTGAGAAAAAAAGCATTTTAGATGCTTGCTGAGCACTTTTGTTGATCTTCTGTGGTTCTCAAAGTGCCACAGGAAGGTAGGTGGAATAATCCCCATTTTACAGATGAAAAACAGAGGTCAAAAAGAAATACTATTAGTTTTGATCAAAATTCTCTTAGCTTATCATGGAAATTTATGAGATGGGATTGAACATTTTTTAAAGAGAGGGAGAAGCTAGAGTGGTGGTTTCTATGTGTTGCTAAGAAGTGGAGGTCTCCTTCAGACATTCATTTGACAAATGTACACTAACACCCTCTATATGCTAGGACCTGTGCTCAGTTTGTTTTTTCCCACTCTTATACAGTCCTTTGAGTAATTCAGTAATATAAATACTTCAAATTATCAGTTCACAGGTAGGAGAACTGAGGATTCATGAAATAAAGTGCCTTCCCTGGGGTCATCATGTACCTTATAAGAGGCTGACCTACAACTCAAACCAGATTTCAAAGGCCTCCCCAGAAGTCCTTTATGACAGGGTAGACAGAAGTTTAAATTTTAACAATTCTCTTTTACTATTTAAGTTGGGTTGGAGTATTCTCATCCCACTAGTACTTCTCATTCCAACAGTACTTTCATCCTATTATTTTCCATGTGAATCCCTCAAAAACAACCCCCAATCCTATTATTATTATTATTATTATTACACTAGGGATTGAACTCAGGGGCACTTAACCCCTGAGTTACATCCCCAGCCTTTTTTATTTTTTATTTTGAGACAGGGTCTCACTAAGTTGCTTGGGCCTTGTTAAATTTCTGAGACTGGCTTTGAAGTTGAAATCCTCCTTCCTGAGCCTCCCAAGCCACTGGGATTACAGGCATGTACCACTACACCCAGCCCACTGATGGTTTTATATAGGCATTTTCTAACTCAATATAGCCAGGTTTCTAAGCACAGAAAGTAGAATGAATCAAACATAACTTTCCTATGTTCATATATGTATACACCACCAGTGAAACTCCACACCATTTTCAACCACAAGAATGGGATCCTGGGCTAGGGTTATAGCTCAGTGGGAGAGCGCTTGCCTTGCACTCATGAGGCCCTGGGTTCCATCCTCAGCACCACATAAAAATAAATAAATAAAAATAAAGATATTGCATCCATCTACAATTAAAAAAATTTTTTAAAAGAATGAGATTCTAATTAGAATGTTATAATCCATATGTGTGTGATATGCCAAAATATACTCTCCTGTCATGTATATCTAAAGAAGCCAAATTTTTAAAAAGGAAAAAATGTACCTGATCATTTCTGTATAAACTCTTCAACTATATCTAAAGTTTAAAAAAAACTTAAAAATGGTACTAATTCATATAGAAATAAGCCAATGAAAGCAGCAGAACCTAGAGATATGGATTTGGGGGAGCTCTTATAAAAGACTTTAACATATCCAACTAAAATGAACACATCTATTTTACATTTTAAAAAGAAGGAAAGAAAGAAAGAAAGAAAAAGAAGTCTCATTTGGGTCTCTTGATGGACTCCCTAGCAAATTGTTTGGGTTTTTTACAGTGACAGGTACATGGCTTACTTAGTATCACCTTTGAGGGTGCTTCCAACACTTTAGCTAGTCCAACCACACACCCCCACCCCCCAAGAGGCACTTGCACTTCCCATAGGACTCCATTCATAGAGAACAGCCATGATATACAAATCTTGTTTTCTAATGTCAACTCCCTCCAGGACCCAACCACTGCACCCTCTCCAAGGCCCCAAGGCCCTGTGGTACACTGTCCACACAACAGTCTCAATCCCTCAGGGAGATACTCCCCAATGCCCTTAGAGAAGCATGGCCATACAAAAACCTCCTCTGGTTCCTCAGTCTGCACAACCATGGATTTGGTTTGATATTGGTGCTAGGAGGATAAGCTATCGTCCCTCAGGTCTTTATTCAATAAAGCTCAAATGCCAGCTGTGTGCCAGGCTCTGTGTTAGGTGTTGAGAAGTCAAAGAAAAATGCTGTAGCAGGAAGGGGCTAGGTCCTGGGGGTTAAAAAGCCCTTCAGAAAAAAAGGGCTTGGAGGGTCAGGAGTCAAGGAATAATATTTATAAATATCTTCTATGTGCCATGAGCTCACAAGTGCCATTTTACTTAAAACCCAATGCAGTCTTTCAACGTAGCTATTATTGCTATAGGTAGGGAAACTGAGACTCAAGGAAGCTAGACTCTAGCCTCTATGATATTCATGTAGTCAAGTCTAATCTGCCAGTCTGAAAATCAGTCATCTGTTTTCCTTTAAAGTATTCTTCTTTCATAGTATAAATTTTACAAGGTGTGAGAGTTTATTGGCCTTTTACAACTCTACTGCCAAAGAAAAGATGTATTAATTTCAACTGATAAAACTGAAGCAATTTATCACTGAGTGAGTCTCTGAAGTTTATAGCACCACACTAAGTTAATTTTATAAAAGACAAAATTTTAAATGTAGAGCCTTATATATAGAATGCAAAAGTGTAGACTTTATATTCATTCATGAAATATCAGCTCTCAAAATTGGTTTTGAAAGACAGGAATGGCATTACATCTGAGAGACAATCCCTTATCTTCCCTCTCATTTCTTCTCCTCTTTCCTATCTTAACTCCTTATCCCATTTTTTTTCAACTTAAACATCTATTTAATATTTCAGGGATATATGCATGATAAGTATTAAAATTCATATAGATTAAAGAATAGGATATAATCAAATTTAAAAATCTGATTTACATTTTTACTTCTTGATTGTTCCAGAATACAGAAAATTATTAAATTTATAATAAATAAACACTGTGTCGTATGTCTGCACAAGGGAATGCTACTCAGCAACAAAAAGGAATGAACTATTGACATGAGCAAAAAATCCAAATTAATCTTAAAATAATTATATGGAGGGAAAGAAGCCATTAAAAAGAGTGTGTCCTGTGTAGCTCTGTATAAACTCTAGAAAATGCAAACTATAGTGATCAAAAGCAGATTAGTAGTTGTCTAGGCAGGTTGGTAGGGCAGGAAGGATAGGAGAGAGAGATTCTGAAGCATGAGGAAAATCTTAGAGGTCATGGGTGTGTTCATTATCTTGATTGTAGTAACAGCTTCACAAGCTTATCCTTATATTAAAACTTGTCAATTTTTTTTTCAAAGAATGTCCTTATGTTCAGTTTCATCAAAGTTTATGTGTTCATTATATCTCTATAATGTTTTTAAACTATTGTAAGCTATATTTTGATGGAGAAACAAAAAGACAAAATTGGGGGACATTATCTACATACATTTGTGGCATAGGCTCTGAATGCAGGAAGAAACAGATTTATCCTGATTCTCTCACCTCCCAGCTATGTGACCTTGGGCAACTCTCTGAACTTTCTAAGCCTAAATTCCCACACATTTGTAAAATGGGGGAAATAATGGTCAATAACTGCCAGGGTCTTTGTGAGGATTAAATGAAGTAATAAAAATAGTTATCATCTAGCCTAGCAAGCAGCACACCCAGCACATAGTTAGGGTCCACTGTCATTACAAGACGTATGTATGCTTGTGAGTTTGTATGGATTTACATTCACATGCATACATTTTTGTTTAAACAGGTAATATGGCACAGTCTATACATCGTATAGGATTGTGATGAAATCAGAAGCAGCAATCAATCAGTCTATCAAAAAATGAAGGTTTTATTATTACTGATTCCTAATTATTACCCCCATTCTGCACCTAAGACAAGGGAAGCACAGAAAGGGCAGGTCCCCCTGCTGTGAGTGCTAGGTTTCCAAGTGGAGCACAGTCACTCTGTCTTTAAGTCCAGGGCTCTTTTTCTTGAAAGTAATAATCATTCTGTCACTCAGGATTAAATGCAAAATATGCAGTCCTATAGTAAAGCAAATATCAAGAGGCATTAAGAAAAGACTCTTTTAGCTCCACTGTGTTCCCTCTCATGAAGAGCATCCTCATTGCTCCTCTTCACTCTTATCTGTCTTTAGCCACTCACGTGTTGGACCACGTATGCCCACAAATCTCCTTAGCCTCTGAATCTTCACATACCTCGTGCAGTCCACCCGTAACACCAGCTCACACCTTTGTTTGTGGATATCCTCTCCACACACCTAAATCCAATACTGGGAGACAACAGACACCATTCATGCATCAATTTGTTCACTCATCTTACTTTGCTGTATAAATTTGTACTGGACAGCAGTTATTGTTGGAGAATGATCTAGGTGTGGAGAAAACTTACATCAAACAAACATCACTTCCTCTCTTTCCCTTCTTTGGCCTTCTTTCTTGGTAGCCATATTATAGGGGCTCCTTCACTCCTGGGAAGTAAAACTGGGTCAGCGTTCAGGGCTTGGGTCATGGGAAACTAATGCTATTCACAATTTACTCAATCAAATAGAAGGAAAAGTGCTGCACTTGATTAAAATAAACCTATATTTGATTTAAATAATGCTCAAAAAAACTTACATGAGGTAGTAAGGTTGAATTGGTTTAAGAGATTCAAAGAAACTTTTGGTCTCAGGAGATGTAAGCAGGCAATTAGTTAGTATTAGGGCCAAATCTGTTTTTGTTGCCTTGTGGACAAGGGATTAAACAGGGTAAAGATAAAATTTACAGAGTGCTCTGAATTGCAGTTTCAGCAAAAGGTCCAGGGAAATCATATAAAGGAAAATTAACTACAGAAACCAGTACAATAAAAATCTGGCAATTTCTTATTTTTTGAAGTACCTTTTTTTTTATAAAGGAATTTCTCCAGAGAGCAGCAGAGAATGCTATACAAATGTTACCATTTTTTTAAAATAGAGAACTTGATTTATATTGAGAAAATATTTTCAAACATATCATTTTTGAGGCACCTCTCTCCCTTCTACTCAACCACCACAAAGAGGAGTTTCCTCTGGAGTGTGTAGCTGATCAAATCTGATGTTTAAAATACATTATTTCTGAAGAAAGCTGTGGTCTGAACAAAGGTGTGACATACAGGAAGTTGCTGTTACAACTTGGGCCACAACTGTGTTACAATTTAGGTTCCTTTGTAGACCTCGCTTATCAAATAGAATGGTGATAGAGGGGAATTGTTATCAGTGAAAAGTAGTGACAAACTCAAGGCTTGAATCTTGTTGTATTCAGTGCTGAAATGTGCATATAATTTTGAAAAGATGACCAAGACATAAAAACATAACCTGAAGTCATAGTAAAGTCCTTACATCCACAGAGCATTCCTCTCCTTCAACTTAAGTTTTGCTGGTTATTTGCCCTTGTTTCCAAAAGATCCCTTCCATATCTAAGATGTTCCTTTTCTTAGATGTTTCTGCATACAGTATGATATGTACAGTCTACATTATACAACACTCTACATTATACAACAGTGGTGAAAGCAAAAGAAATGAGATATCAGAAAAGAAGCATCTAAGCATAGTTTCTCTCTTACTGTTCTCTTCTCACCTCCTCCATAAAATTGAACAGGAAGTCACAACTCTCAGTTGCAATGACTTGTGCTTTCCATTCTGCGTGTTTTTCAGCTGATCATTTATTAGAAATACGAAGTCATTTGTAGTGAGCACACCATTCATCACAACATCTTATCACGCATGATGTCACTTCTGTTGGCAATCAAAACTCTGCAAAACGTTTCACCTGCCCCCAGGGACAACACTGCGCAGGTCATGCCTTGTACAGACTACAGAGAGATTAGGGGATTCCTTTGGAGCCAGGGAACAGCAAATATGAAAATGGAAAATGATGGAATTCTGCTTCTAATATAGGGAAAACTGTTTTTGGGGCAGTGAGAAGCTATGTTCCCATCATTGCTTACAAAAATTCATGTACATTTTATGTTTGGCATCATTGCTATTGTTATTTTATTTTCAGGATGTATTTATGTACACTTGTTTGTATGATTAAAAAGATATCTTTATTGATTTTTCTTCATAAGAAATGCATTTTCTTCAAAGAAATGCATTACTTTTATAAACAGAAAAAAATGATTTATCTGTTTTTTAACTCCACTAACGCTTTAGATATCTGCTATATGCTAGACACTGTGCTAAACATTAGCTATCCAAAATTGAAAGAGATGTAATTCCAGGTCAATTCATCAGAAATCAGTTCACCAAGAGCCCATTTGTCAAAGTGACTCCTGACTGTTCACCAAAATGCACAGGCTAATAGAAACATGGACGCGTGAACATCCAGGAGATGTCTGGTTTATTAGTGGCCTGAGCGAGGCAGTAGCTCAGAGCTCAGGGAAGAGAATCATTCTTTGGTGGTGAGGGATGGATTCATCGAGGAATGATTTGAGCTGGGCTCTGATGGAGGAGTTGGATTTAAATTGTAGCATGTCCTTTAATTTTTCTTCATGACTTCAGACAGGGTGACAGACAGTATTTTTCTAAGGCCAGTCTGTCCTCCAAACTTTATTCCAAACTAACCATGGGAAGGTCTTCCTTTTACTAATATGCTTCTCCCCATGCTTATAAGAATTTTTAAACATCTTGGCACAACAGTCTTTTCACCCACACATGACTCACGGAAGTGAAAAGAGCAACTCCTTCCCAGAGCTCCAGACCTACTGGCAGAGCCACTTCTCAGATGTGCACATGAAGACTTCATTAATAGACTTCAACAGCCTCTGGAGACCCTGATTTTCTGTACTAGGATCTCCCTTCTGCAGTGCCCTCGTCAGCTGGTGGGCCTGTCTTGCAGTTCATATCAGTTACGTTCAGATGTTTAAAAAACTGGGTGTTTCTCACTAGAGGACGGGGCAGAACTCACAGAGGAGATCATGAAGAACCAGGCAGCTGTTAGCTTACATGATGTCTTAATGCAGTTTATGATAAAACAACCTAGGCACTCTCATACTAGGACACACAGCTTGGTGATAAAGAGGGATGTAGGCTGGATTTCCTAACCCACCTGTCCCTCTTCCTGATTCATTTGTGCAAGATGTAAGCTGCATCACATTTAAGTACCTTGCAGAATTCCACTATCTTGAAAACATATGCATTATTCTCAAGGCTATCTTGTCAGATGCTCTGAAAGTTTACAGGACATTTCTAATGTATCTCATTTGGTCATTACTCATCTGTGTCCGGCTGGGCAAAAGGCTGCACCCACTAGCCTTTTGTGCAAAATCACAATAGCTTATGGCTGCCTATTTCCAATGAAGATCTTAGGTAGCATTTAATATTTTAGAGTCCAGGCTGCTTTATGTCCTCAGTTCTCAGAAACATTGACTTCTTACAAATTCACAGAGTGAGTGAAGAAGTTCTTGAGAAACTGTGACACTTTTTGTATATGTTATGTCAGGATTACATTTATCAACACACATCCATTTTAGGAGATCGAAAAATGTACTCTGATGTTAAATACTAGCTTCCTTGTGGACTGCTTGAGCAGGGATATTTGAAAAGGTCAGATAAGACTATATTGATTATATAGTACTGTTTAATCCTTGCAGGAGTAAGAGATTAGTCAAATGGAGCATTTGAGTGAAATCATGGAAAAAATTTATAATGCTGCTGAGTTCTCAGAAAAAAAAATGCATTTGCTTATAATGAACTCTGCTCAAAACATGAAATACCTTGATAGGGATCAATACTGAGTTAATGGTATCCTTCCATTCCTTCCATTGTCAGTGTGAAGTAAATACCACAGGTATCCTGCTGCTGACAAGAGCAAAATGGTTTGATAGTGCCATGCTTCTAGACCTGTGATCTGCTGTGACCTTCTATACTGGTTTATATCACCTGCTGTATTCCAACCTGGACTCATGCCTTCATCAGCTGGTCTTGTTGCTGTGCAATTACTTTGCAAGCTCAAGTTTAGATTTTTAAAAAAAGTCAGTTTCATTTTAATAAAATATAGCCTAAGGAAAGTTGACCAGTGTTATTTCAATTAAAAAAGAAATACTTCTGAGTGACCTAGAAAATAATCTGCTAATAAAATCAGTATTGATTTATGATAAATTAGGATAATCTTATAAATCTAGAAAAGTTTTTAAAAACTATATTGCATTTAATTTAGACAAAGATAACATAGTTGGGGGAGTGGGTCCATGATGGTTGTCTTTCTTGGTTAAATCAGGACACTGTTGAATCCTAAAAGTCTCAGATCCAATGTAATTAATTGCAATTGTTTAACTTCTATTCTCTTTGGTAGATTATATGCATCTAAAGGGCAGGCAGGGGACACCTCTGCTTGTTGCCTGTGGCATCTGCAATATCAATAGTGTCTTTGCAGAGAACCTCCTCAATACATAATTGTTGGATGAATGAATGGAAAAAAATTTACTCAAAATTCTCATAAATGACAAGAGGAATGAAGTAGATAGTAAATAAATCTTTGGAAATATATCACTTCCACTAAAAAGCAATTCAAAATTCCTTCCTTTTGGAGAGACTAAAAATAGTGAAATGAATGGTTTGTTTTGCATTGCTTTGGGAAATGAATCTCAGTCTTGGCCATAATGTGTAATGACCTCCAGAGTTTTTAAAAAATCCCAATTGAAAGAATCTCTGCAGAGGGTCTGAGCATGGTTGATCTTTGAACATGTCTCTGGGGATTCTAATAACTAGACAATGTTGAAAACACTGAATAAAGGCCCTTCCTTCCCAAACTTGTCTGATTATAAGAATCATCTGAGCTGCTCAGACCACAACCAACCATATGAAGTAACAAGGGTTTTTAATCTTTTCCAGTCGGGGGATGAGGGAGTGATATCATATCAGCAGAGAAACACTAGCTTCTACTTCTTTAAGTCTTTTCCAATTTCAAATTTCTCCTTCTAGAGAGTGGCCGGTGCTTTTAATTTAGTGCCATCACAAGTGTAATTTATTGTAGGATTATTTCCCAGGCTATCCCTGGGCTTTCTTGTCCTAAAATAATACTTCTACAACTTTCATTAGACTATGTCTTTATTACTGTGAGTCAATTGTCATCTATCTAAAGTAATTGCCACATGTGATTAAGTGTCAGGATGAGTTGTTTGGACACTACAGGCTGTGAGAGAGCAGAGGAGGGAAAAAATCAATGTGGATTTTAATGGCACACAGAGCAGGACGTGGCCTGGAACTTGATAGATGATGGAAAGAAAGGGGAACTGTGTCCTGGGCAGAGGTCATGGCAAGAAATGATCAACAGTGTACTCTAGGAATACAAAACACTCATATCCTAAATCCACTACTATTTGTTTTAATTCTGATGCTCCTGCCCAGGACTCATCTCTCTGAAGATCCAACTTCTCCTACCCATATTTCCAAACCCTACCTACAACCTGCTGGGTCAGAATTCAAAGTGGGAACTGCAAATCTACATTTTAAACAAGTTTCCCAAGTGATTTTTATAATGACACACTAACCGAAGGAGATGAATCTATCTACACACTTCAATGAGAAGATAGATCGGACAGAATGTCCCCCAAAGAGAACCAAATGCAACAAACCGGCATTTCTGTTGAAATAAATCAGATACACCATTTTTCATTTATCAAACTGGCAAAGATTAAAACACTTTATACCATTCACTGCTGATGATGGAATGAGCTTTTACACACTGCTGGTGGGAATGTGAATTGGTGCATTACTAAAGGACAATTTGGCAATTCTTATCAAAAGCCTTAGCATTTTTCTTACCCGTTGACATAGTAATTCCACTTTTAGAAATTTATCCTAAGGCTGTGGTCTCAACCTTGGCAGTTTATCACTTGAGAAGGTTTTGTGAATTACAGATTTGGGGGCTCCATTCCCTGGAAATTCTGGGAATAAAGTCTGTGACTCTGTTATTTTTTGTTTTGTTTTTGTTTTTGGTACAGGAATTGAACCTAGAGGCACTTAGCCACTCATCTACATCCCCAGCCCTTTTTATTTTTCACTTTGAGACAAGCTCTGGATAAGTTGCTTAGGGCTTCACTAAGTTGCTGAGGCTGGCTTTAAACTTGCAATCCTCCTACCTTACTTAGCTTCCTAAACTGCTGGGATTACAGGCATACAACCACTGCATCCGGCTTTGTTTTTTAACATTGGTGTAATTTGATTCTTTTTTTAAAGTTCAACTAATGGAAAAGTCAAATATTGGTGGTAACTCCATCTTCCGGTTTCTCTCCCACTACTTGTGGGTGATCACGCTACAGCAGTGTTAATTTTTCATTCAGAAATGTATGCTATGGTCCTCCTTCCTTTTCAGTATATAGTCCTGTGCTGCATCCTAACTTTCAGTCAACAATAGTGCTCCCTTAGGATAACAATGAAGAGGAAAGTTGCTCCTCTGGCCAAGTGACACTGGAGCCATAATAATATCAGTGCACTATGCACAGCCCTGCCAACTGTATAAAAGTATAGCACACACTATTATGTACAGTACTTGATAATAGAATAAATGACTACATCATTCATTTGTGTATTGCTTTTTATCATTACTTCAGACTGTACTCTTACTTGTATCAAAAATAATTAACAGTAAAAAACAGTATTTTGAATTATACCAGAAGCAGTCTCAAACACCTCACGTTTATGGTATCTCTCGATGACATCAAAAGACCATGTCAAATGGTTGACCTATACATCTAGGTTTGCCTAAGTGCATGCTGTAATGTTTGCATAATGAGGAAATTACCCAATGACACATTTCTCAGAATGTGTTCCCATTGTTAAGCAATGTGTGATTGTATTCAGATCTATTTATTTTTTGTTTTATTTGACAATGATATTGCTTTCACTTCATTATACATGAGTCATAACCAGCATTGCCTTGGTTTTATTGTATTTCTCACAAAGTAAACTGAAGTATGAAATTTTCAGTAAATTCATCAATTTAAAAGAGACTTATATAAAATTATCATAAGTTAATCCCTGAGACAAAAACCAAACTTTTTCCATTCCAGGATATTAGTTATTGTAATTCTGATATTTTCTTAGCACTATTGCACATTCATGGAAATACTTCAGTTCAATCACTGTAGAAATTTGTGGATAAACATTCAAGATCATTTTCACATATTTGTTATTATGACAATGTTATTATTAAGTACTGTACATAATAGCATAATGTTATTATGAGTGAACAATCTTATACAGTTATCCATCTCTTTACCTGTGTAAGAATTACTACAGGATACATATCTAGAAATGGACTTGTTTTGTGAAGTTAAACTTGGGCATTGAAAACTGCTTTCCAAAATGGTTTCACCATACATGGTAGGGTTGTGTAACTTTCCACCCAAATTCATGATTCTTTTTGAATAAGACACTGTAAGTCTTGGAAAATATTTGGTGGTAGCCCAGCCAGAGATGACACTTCCTAGGGGGAATGTAACTAGATTCCATTAATGAGATACATTTATAACGTGTCATTTCTAAGCCAAGGAATTTCAGGTGTGGCTGCAACTTTATGTTCTCTTTCCCTTCCTGTCCATCCACAGAGCACCCAGGTCCTTTAGGATAGCTGAGCCACACTATAGGAAGAGCTTAGATCCCTGAATCACCATAAGAAAGCAAGCCAACCACATGCCCACCAGAATAACAAATATCAGACTGTTATATACATAAGAAATAAAATCTTATTGTCTGTTAGATGCTATAACTAGTGCTATGTTCATTAATATGTCAGTTTAGACTTGTCAGCAATGAAAACCACAACACCACAAATGATTTTGTTCTATGGAGTTAAAACCCACTGCTCTAACAAAATAATCACAAAAATGAATGACATTATAATCATAGGTATATACGTATACTTCACTTGTTAATATTTGTGAAATACTGGAAATAAAATAATAAATGTTAATTAAGGTGTAAATAAAAATTATGTTGAAAAAATATTTAAGGGAAAATGTTGTCTAAATGAATATATTAAACTTAGGAAAGGAGGCTATGAAACAATATTAATTTTAAATAAGTTAATATCAGCAGAAAACATACATAGTAGTTACCAGTTAAAATAGTATTACAGATTTTTTTCTGCGTATGTTTTCTAAACTTTACTGGATATATATCACCTTTGTAATAAAAAAGGTGTGTTTAAAAATTGGTAGATGATGGTACTAAACTGCAGTAGCAAAAGGATAATAACCTGCAGAAACTCAGAGATAAACCCCCCATGTGGCTCAGGATTCATCTAATTTGATGCTCAGTAACTTAAGAGAGTTGGCTATCTTTGAGAGAAGACCTAAAACCAAAGTTGTTCATGTGCTTGTCAAAAGATCTTTTATTGACAAGTACATGTTTATCAACTCACTATCAAGGTTGGAGATGAGAACCTATATGTATTCAGCTTTTTAGTAGAGCTAAAAAGAATTACAGACATGGGAAGTTAATACTCCTCAAAATACAATTCCTGTCTTTATAATGCATGGAGAACTCTTTTAAAGATGAGATGTTTTCCCATTCACTGATGGATTCTTTCATTTGATAAGTGAGCAATGGGGAAATTTATAGCAGAAGTGACAAAAGGGGGCATTTTTCTGGTGAGCATATTGGTAAGGGTTTGGAAAGACCAGAATCTGTTCATGTAATATGTTTCCTAGAGGTTTTGATAACAGGAAAAAGATCAAGTGAGTTCACAGCTGTGGTTTTTAAAAAACAAAGGATGGGACACCTGGGGGTCCTTGGTTGTCCTTTGTCTCCTTCCTCATAGATGAGAATGCAGGAAGGAGGACTGGATGGTGTTACACACCAATTACAGGACTTCAAAATGATGATTTAAAATACATCTGAGGATGTTAATTTCATTATAACAAAAATGTATAATAATAAGATATAACAAAGTAAAAAGTGGGAGTAGAATGCTCATTTGCAGAGAATAAGTTATGGTACAGCCATAAGATGTGAAAGACTTACCTAGAACACTGTGAAGTATTGCTAAGAGAAATCAAAGACCTCAATAAATGGAAGGACGTTTCACATTCATGGACTGAAAGACTCTATATCATTAAGATCTCAATTTTCCTCAAATAGATGTAAGCCCAATGAAAATCCCAGCAGGTTTATTTGTGGAATAAACAAATTAGTCCTAATATTTATATGAATACTACAAGGATCCAGAAAATTTAAGACAATTCTGAAGAAAGAGAACAAGGTTTCTGGGGTGTTTTTAACTACAATATATCAAGACTTATAAATCTATAGTAATTAGCTGTTTTGGCACAAGGAAAGATAAATAGACTAACTTACTAGAGAGCCACTACAGATTCATGACCAAGACACCCCTGCAATTCAATGAGGAAGGATGGTCACTTTAATAAATGGCTCTGGGCCAATTGGTCCTCCATATAGGACAAGCCTTCCTTCTCCCTTGCATGTGCCAGACACAAAAGTCAGTTCCAAAGAAATATAGTAGTACCTGAGAAAGGTTAAAACAAGAAAGGTTCCCAAAGAAAATCTCAAAGAATATCTTCATGATCCAGGACAAGCAAAGGGAAATTTGGACCTCAGAACTTTTGTTCATCAAATAACACCATTTAGAGGAAGGAAAAAAGAAAGGCACAGTGTAGACCAAGATATTTGCAACATGCATAACCATCAAAGGGCTTACTCAGACTGTATAAAGAACTAAAAAATAGAAAAACAGACAAAAAATTTTAGTGGGCAAATACTTCAACGGGTCCTTAAAAAAGAAGATATCAAAATGGTCACTGAACGTGAGTTCTCAACATTATTAATTATGAATGCAAGTTAAAATTACAATGAGATACCACTACACATACTCTAAAATGACCAAAGTGAAAGAAGACTGATGACAATATGAGCTGGCAAGGAAACAGAGCAACTGAACTCATACATTTTCGTGGCAGTGCAATTAGTACAACCACTGTAGATGGTTGTGCATGCTGTCATCTCCTAAGCACAAACATGTAATACTCTAAGACCCGACAATCTGACCTGTGGGCATAAGATCACAAGAAGTGAGTGTATACACCTACTAAGAGACACAAACAAAAGTGCTCAGAACAGTTTTATTCATAAAACACAAAAACTATATATGGTCTAAGTTTCTATCCACAGAAGAATGAATGCTTGTGCTATGTTTAGGTAATAGAATACTAATCTATATATTTTTTTTAGGTGGGGGTGTGGATCTGGGGATTGAACCTAGGGAAACTTAACCACTGATCCACATCCCCAGCCCTTTTTAAAAAGATATTTATTTAGAGACTGAATCTTGCCAAGTTGCTTAGGGCCTCGCTAAATTGCTGAGATTGACTTTGAATTTGTAATCCTCCTGCCTCATCCTCCTGAGTGTGATTATAGGTGTGCTCCACAGTGCTTGGCTATAATTTTTTTTTAAAAGGAAAAATACAGGTGCATACAACAACATGGAAAATCTCATAAAAGGTAGAGTAAAAAAAAAAAAAATCTAACCCCAGAAACTCATTTCTCAGAATTTCGCACAAGGAAGTTCCAGACAGCCCAAATAAATCTTCAATTATGTAAATAAGGACAGTTGTCAACTTGGTGAGTGGAGCCCACTGAGAAGCATGGGAGAGGAAATGCTCTGTCTCTTGATCTGATGGTAGATATATGTATGCATGTTTTTAAAAAATTCATTGTAGAATAAAGATCTATTGCATTGTACATATATTTATGTATATTCTACATCAGCAAAAACATTTTTAGAAAGAGACTTGCTTTGATGTAATAGCATTGTGTTAAAATATGACACAATATTAGACCTCCATCTGCATCTTTCAGTTTGACTATGTAACTTTCTTATGAAAGCAGAGTGGGCAGTGAAAAGAAGAAGGCACAAGCCCTCTCATACAGTTTCTAAGCAAATCTAATCATCATTTTGTTGTTCTGTGTTTTGTTGTGTGAGATACTTTGCAATCTTCTGTACTTCTTTAGCCTGAAGAGTCTAAGCTCTTGACATAGCTCCTGGGGAGTTGGTAGTAGTTCAGAAAGACCATTTGTCCCTTTCCAGGTGAAGGCTAGTTCCAGAACATTTGTCTTTGGCTCCCTTTCACTTCAGGCTCTACTATTCCTCTCCAGAATTAGTGCATTTTTCTCTCAGCTTCCAATGCTCAGTGTCTCTCTCCTCTCTCTGAAAGGTTTCCTCAGCTCTTCCTGCTTCTGGTCCCTTCCAGCCTGCCTCCTCTCACAGGTACTATGTGTTCTAAATACTCTGCTCTGCAGAGTCAATTCTTTCCATCCTTAGAAACTGCCAGCTTCAGCAAGAAAGACCTTATCATCTAAATTGCTCTCATGGACCCTATCAAAACTGCATTTGCAATAATAATGTGACATTTGCTCCATTAGTTAGGGGTACTTGTTGCAATAAGGCAATATTCCATTTTCAATGTCAGCTCTACTCTTCATTTATTAAACAGGACACTGAGCCCCTTCAGTGTGCGGGGAAGACAAAGACAAACGCACTGGAGGAGCTCAGTCTTCTGGAGGAGACAGGCAAATACTCAGACATGTTAGCTCCAGTTACTTCCTGTTAGCTGCCTATTACATTTCACTTAGGATTTATCAAACCCATCTTGCTATCCTATGCCCCTTCCCAAATCTAACGTCTTCATTATGCATCAACATCCAAGAGACAACCCCAACCAAAAGCCTGTCATCTCTTATTTTTCACTCTCACGCACACTTCAAATCCATCCACTCCTTGCATGTCAATTCTTTTACCAAATGATCTACAGCACATATTTTTCATCCCTATTGCTACTGCCTAGCTCAGCATCCATTCCTTTTTTGTTGAACTATTGTTACAAAGTCCATGCCTGTTGCTCTAACTCCACACAGTTGCCACGAAACTCTCTACCTTTTTCTTGATCTCTATTTCTGTGAAGATTTGTTATTGTTCAGGGAAAGGAGGAGATAAGGTGAGTTAATGATGTGCTCAGTTACATCAAATCAATGTTCTTGACTCAAGTGGCCAACCAGAAGATTATGGTAATAAATACTGAAGATCAGCTATCTACCAAGTCCTTGATTCTGGGTCCTGATTATTGAAAGGGAGTAACAGGTAGAGATAGGTGTCATAACAAAGCAAATCTTTTGTTCCCAAGTCACTTCTAGCCAAGACAATAATGGAGAACCCCAAAGCACCTTGCAGCTTTATGAGAAAACCAACTTTTTCCCCAATTCATGAACTTTTTTGTCAGTGACTTAAAACGATAACTTTGAAGACATGTATCTGGACCAGTTGTTGCTCAACACCTGTGAACTTAAGACATACTAAGTATCTAATTAATCATTACTCATGTAAATAACAACTTTAAATCTAAACATAATTGGTTTCTAACCAGACTACCAAAATAGAAAAATATTTTTTAAAGATACTAGCAAAATGTCACAATTCTACTTCTCAGGTAAAAGTGTGCCTAACCTGTTCTTCATATCCCCAGGACACTCCCAGCACATAAAGCCAAGGGAGAGTGACAATCAGCCTACGACTATGAACATCTTCATATCCTCCTTCTCAACTGGCACCTGTGTCTCTTCACCTACTTTCTCAGTGGAGCAGTTATTCATTTTCCTGGGGGCAGTGGAAATCTAATTTTCTCCCTGGCCATGCTGAGCTCTGGAGTTGTCATTCCTCTTTAAATTTGATACCGATCATTGGACCAGGAGATTTGCATGCCCCATCAGCGTCTGGGGTATCCATGAAAACTCCTAGATAGATTGTGTGGGCTGCTTCTGCAAGGACCGAGGAGGACAAACTTACCAAAACCAAGTCTTGTACTTGACTTTTTCTCATATGAATAGTTTATTTTATTTTATTTTTCTTTTAAATACATTATAGTTAGTTTTTGTGTTAAGAAAAACAAAATCCATCCAGTCTCTGGGTAAAATGAGGAGAGGGGACAAAGGGGTGAAAATGAGAGAAAAAACTTTCAACCTTGGAATTCTGCAAAATTCTTTTCCTACAATAGACAAGGGGTAAGTCTTCCTAGAGGAAAAACCAGCACCAAATATGCTTTTAATAAAAACATATATTTGTGTCATGCTTTGGTTTAGAAACTGTTGATATTTCCTCATCACCTAAGCCCAAAGTGCTCAGTGTGGCATTTGAGGACTTCATGTAACCCTTTCAATACTTAAGATGCCTAACTTGTTTGAAGGGGTAGATATTCTCATATTGGTTTGTTGTTGTTGTTGTTGTTTTGGTTTTTGGTACACAAATTGAACCTGGGGCACTTAACCACTGAGCCACATCCTCAGCCCTGTTTTGTATTTTTATTTAGAGATAAGGTCTCACTGAGTTGCTTAGGTCCTCACTAAGTTCTGAGCCTGGCTTTGAAATTATGATTCTCCTGCCTCAGCCTCTGGAGCTGCTGGGATTATTGGAATGTCCCACTGCACCTGGCCTCTTGTCATATTCTTGCTCTTGCTTTTCCCTTTCTATTGGATTCCATCTTCTCTCTCACCTCTTCAGAGAGTCCTGAATCATCATTTTAGACCCACCTCAAATGTTCCCAACTCTGCAAATTATGATGGCAGGTACCTCTACCATGGTGCATGCCGCACTACTTCATAAATATTTGTTTGCACTTGGTCTCCATTCCAGATCAAAAACTCTTTAAACGCAATAATTTTATATATATCTTCTTCACTTTGTATTTTCAGTGGTCAATAGTAGCCTGATGTTAAAAACTCATGTAATGGAATGAATATCCAATTAACAAGTATCTATGGAGTAGTTACGTAGTATACTTCAAAGCAAATTATATGAGCTCTACTTTTTAAATTTTTTTATTTTTTATTCTAATATGTTATGAATGACAACACAATGCATTGCAATTCATATTACACATATAGAGCACAATTTTTCATAATCTCTGGTTGTACACAAAGTAGAGTCATACCATTCATGTTTTCATACATGTACTTAGGGTAATGATGTCCATCTCACTCCACCATCTTTCCTACCCCCATCCCCCTTTGCTCTATCTAGAGTTCATCTAATCCACCCATGCTCCCTCCCCAATCCCATTATAAATCAGCATCCTTAAATCAGAGAAAACATTTATCATTTGGTTTGGGGGGATTGGCTAACTTCACTTAGCACTGTATTCTCCAACTCCATCCATTTACCTGCAGATGCCATGATTTTATTCTCTTTTAATGCTGAATAGTATACCATTGTGTATATATACCACATTTTCTTTATCCTTCTACTGAAGGGCATCTAGGTTGGTTCCACAGTTTAGCTATTGTGAATTGTGCCACTATAAACATTAAAGTGGCTGTGTCCCTGTAGTATGCTGTTTTTAAATCATTTGGGTATAAACTGAGGAGTGAGATAGCTGGGTCAAATGGTGGTTCCATTCCCAGTTTTCCAAGCAATCTCCATACTGCTTTTCAGATTGGCTGCACTAATTTGCAATCCCACCAGCAATGTATGAGTGTGCCTTTTCCCCCACATCCTTGCCAACACTTACTGTTGTTTGTATTCTTCATAGCTGCCATTCTGACTGGAGTGAGATTAAATCTTAGAGTAGTCTTGATTTGCATTTCTCTAATTGCTAGAGGTGTTGAACATTTTTTCATATGTTTTATGGTTGGTTGTATATCTTCTTCTGAGAAGTGTCAATTTAGTTCCTTGGCCCATTTATTGATTGGGTTATTTGGGTTTTGTTTTTTGGTTTTGTTTTTGTTGTTAAAAATTTTGAGTTCTTTATGTATCCTAGAGATTAGTGCTCTATCTGATGTGCATGTGGTAAAATTTGCTCCCAAAATGTAGGCTCTCTATTCACCTCACTCATTGTTTGTTTTGCTTAGAAGAAGATTTTATTGATTCTTGGTTTTAATTCTTGTGCTATAGGAGTCTTATTAAGGAAGTTGGTGCCTAATCCCACATGATAGAGATTTGGGCCTACTTTTTCTTCTATTAGGTGCAGTGTCTCTGTTTTGATTCCTAGGTCCTTGATCCACTTTGAGTTGAGTTTTGTATATGGTGAGAGATAGGGGTTTAATTTCATTTTGTTGCATATGAATTTCCAGTTTTCCCAGCACCATTCGTTGAAAAGGCTATCTTTTCTCCAATGTATGTTTTTGGCACCTTTGTCTAATATGAGATAACTGTAATTATGTGGGTTTGTCTCTGTATCCTCTATTCTGTACCATTGGTCTATCCATCTATTTTGGTGCCAATGTCATGCTGTTTTTGTTACTATTGATCTGTAGTATAGTTTAAGGTCTGGTATATTGATGCCACCTACTTCACTCTTCTTGCTAAGGATTGCTTAAGCTATTCTGGGTCTCTTATTTTTCCAGATGAATTTCATGACTTCTTTTTCTATTTATGTGAGGGATTTTCTATTTATGTCATTGGGATTTTGATTGCAATCACATTAATTCTGTATAGTGTTTTTGGTAGTAAGGTCATTTTGACAATACTAATTCTTCCTATCCAAGAACAAGGTAGGAATTTCCATATTCTAAGGTCTTCTTTAATTTCTTTCTTTAGCATTCTGTAGTTTTCATTGTAGAGTCTTCGCCTGTTTTGTTGATCCCCAAGTGTTTTTTGTTTTGTTTGTTTTTGGTTTTTTTTTTGTTTGTTTGTTTTTTGGCTATTATAAATGGAGTAGTCTCCCTCATTTCCCTTTCAGCGGATTTCTGACTGATATTCAGAAGTGCCTTTTTTTTAATGGGTGTTGATTTTATATCCTGCTACTTTGCTGAATTCATTTGTTAGTTCTAGAAGTTTTCTGGTGGATTTTTTTTGTGTCTTCTAGGTATAGAATCATATCATCAACAAATAGTGCTAATTTGAGTTCTTCTTTTCCTAACTGCATCTCTTTAATTTCTTTCGTCTAATTGCTCCGACTAGTGTTTCAAGAACAATGTTAAACAGAAGTGGTGAAAGAGGGTATACCTATCTTGTTCCAGTTTTTAGAGAGAATGTTTTCAATTTTTCTCCATTTAGAATGATGCTGGTCTGGGATAAGCCCTACTTTTAAGAAACACAGCCAGGGGCAGTAGCTCATGCCTGTAATCCCAGTTACTGGGAGACTGAGGCAGAAGAATCACAAGTTTGAGGTCAGCCTGGGCAATTTAGTGAGACACTATCTCAAGATAAAATTTAAAAGGGGCTTGGAAGTGTATGTCAGTGGTAGGCCTGGCAAATGTGAGGTCTTGGGTTCAATCCCCAGTAAGAGAGAGTCAGAGACGAACAAACAGAGAAATCCCAAATATCATTTGGAATAAAAAAAATCATGTCCCACTATACACAAAGTAATTATTCCATAAAGAAGACCCAGACTCTGGCATAAACTTCTTGTAGAGTCAGAATCATTGTGGACTCAGTTACTAAATTGTTAAAGAAGATTTAATGAAAAAGGCAGAGTAACCGAAATAGTCCTGGATAAGATAAAGGTTAAAGGAGTAGGCACAAAATGATTCACAAATGGAATTTCCGTTGATCATATTGGATTGGTACCATGTGCCTGGGATGAAGAATTATGCCACACAATGTCCACCTCTGTTGCTTGTCTCAAATCATACCCCGCCCCCCCACCCACACACAAAATCTTGCCAACTAATTCACATTTCATCTTAAATACATTTCACCTTAAATGGCACAACATGTATATCTCCCAACCTTTGAATTATGAGTTTGCAATATTGGCACCAAGTAATTACTTCAGAGGAATTCAAGTTATGAGGAAATTGGGGAAATAACCTGTGGGTTGATTAACAGATTGGCTGCCATCCTGTGCAGCAAAATGGCACCAAAGACTGAACCCTAGACTCCTCAGCTCCAAGCTCCTTCGGAATTACACAAGGCAGCTTCACGCTCCTTTCAGGTCTCAGGTTATGGTCATTTCTTTATTTCTCTTTGTATGTGGTGAACAGAGGGGAAGGAAGAGGAGTGAACTGAGAAAGCAGCGTGGGTTAGGGGGTAAGATCTGGCAGGTTCAGAGAGCTCATTATGTAAAGCAATGTGTTTTTTCCTCCTTTGGTATTGCAAAATGTGTTTTTAACCTCCCACCTCATGTAAACAATCTCACTTCACTGAATACTCAGAAACCAGAACAGGAATGTACAGACTGGACCAGAAAGTATCTGCTGTTGGTTCCGTTTCAGGGAGCTTTCAGTTCTAACACATTGTTATTCACTCACCCTAGAACATGGGAGATGTGGGTTACACTTGCACATGTCCCCTCACCCACTGAGTTTCAAACTCTCACAAATGGAGTCATTACCATGGTCTGTGAAGAGTGCTTGTAGGTGGTGGGATTACTAACCACAGGGTTAACAGAGTCAGCACCACAATTAGAAAGGCCTGTTAACTCTGTGGTGTCCTAACTGATAGAAAGTTTTTTCTATTATAAGACAAGATTGCTGTTGCCTGTTTTCCCCCTACTTCACTAACTTTTGAGGAATAGCCATAAAATTTCATAAAAATTTGAAAACCTGGGCTGAGGTTGTGGCTCAGTGGTAGAGCACTTGCCTAGCACATGTGAGTCACTGGGTTCAATCCTCAGCACCACATAAAAAATAAATAAATAAATAAATATAGGTATTGTGTCCATCTACAAATTGGGCTAGAGGAAGGCATAGAGGTCCAAACCAAAGAAATGAACAATCTATTCAATGAAATAATATGGTAAAAAGAATATTAAAAAAGAAAACTTGAAAACTCAAATAGAGGATGTGTGAGCTTTTGGGAATGTAAACATAGCAAGTGCTTATTCAATATTTGTTGGCTGAATAAAAAAACTATATAATATTTATAAAGGCATTATACAAAATGACACAGTAAGTATACAAATGAAGAGATGGGTTCATTTACAAATTAGCAAATGACAACAACAACAAAAAAACACACAATAAAACTTTAAGATGAGAAATCGTTAATAGGTGGAAAGAAGGATATTTATATCAACATTTAAGTTCAATTTGCCAATAAGATATTACCCTGTACCTATACTTCTTATGACATAATATCAATACATACAAAGTAAAAACTTCTACAAGTTCAGGAGAGATGGCAATTCTGCATAATAGATAAGGACAGGAGGTGATAGGGCAAGGAAACTCTCTGGTAGGATATGGTAATGGTGGACACGTTGACATTACACATTTCTCAAAACCCAAGGAATTATGCAGCATCAAGAGCAAAGCTGAGTGTAATTTTGGACTTTAAGCTAATGATAATGCATCAATATTAGTTCATCAATGGCAACATATACCCATCCTGCTTCCACTTAGCAATGAGGACACCACCAAATCTGTTACAACAGAGGCAAAGGCCAGGGGAAAGGCCAGAGAGCAGCCAGGAAACTACTGTCCTTTAAATCTCTGTTCCAGTGTTGTTGGACTCCATCACAGCAAGTGAACAAGCCACGTGAGTAACACACACACGCCTTCCCACTTATAGTATATTTGAAATTTCATGAAAAATAAACTTTATGTAATAACATATAATTCAGCACAAACTTTTAAATGATAATTCAATTTTTACCCTTAAATCTGATTTGAAAATAAGTAAAAGTACTTATTTTGAATTTTAAATGAATTTAAGACTCATACATCTAAATATTTTGAAAAAGTGGAATACTTTCTCACCTGAAGGACTTTCCTGATTCTTTTTAGGTTGTGTATCAAGAGCAGGTTTTTCTCTTTGGAAACACGACCTAACTGATCATCCAGTTGTATCAACAAGTTTTGAAGAAGAATTGTTGCCATGGTTTCATTGTTAGAAGCTGCCTCCCTAAAAATTAAAAAAAAAAAAAAGGTGCTTTTACACAACAGGAAACAACTTGGTAAAATATCTACTTTTTTACCTTATGAATTTTAAAGGGATAGATCCAACAGTGATAGTATTAAGAGGTTTTTAAAAATAAATCTGTATACATGAAAAAAATGTTCAACATCACTAATCATTGGGGAATTGTATATCAAAACTATAGTTAAGCTGCCACTTTACATTTATCATGAAATAAAAAGAAAAGAAAGAAGGGAAAAAAAGTAAAAAGCAACAGAAAACAGATAACAAGTGTTGACAAGGATATTGAGAAGTAGAAACCCTTTTGCATTGGTGATAGGAATGTCAAATGTGCAGCCACTGTGGAAGACAGTGTGGCAATTACTCAGAATAATAAACATAAAATAGATGATCCAACAATACTATATTTGGGAATACACTCAAAAAGAATTGAAATCAGGGACTTGAACAGATATTTGCATATCAATATTCATAGCAACTTTGTTGGCAATATCCCAAAGGTAGAAACAACATAAGTGTCTATTGAAAGATGAATTGATCCAACAGAAAGTGATAGATGCATACAAGGAAATATTATTCTGTCTCAAAAATGAAGGAAATTCTGGTACATGAACAACATGGATGAATCTTGAAAATATTCAGTGAAATAAGTCAGTGGCAAAAAGGCAAATACTGTGTGACTGTATTTATGTAAAGTACCTAGAGAGTCAAATTCACAGAGACAGAAAATAGAAGAGCAGTTGCCAGGGCCTGGGAATGGGAGTTATTGTTTAGTGAGTGCAGAGTTTCAGTTTGGGAAGATGAAAACATTCTACAGATGGAGGGAGGGATTTAATGTTACTGAACTCTACACCTAAAAGTGGTGAAAATGATAAATGTTATATTGTATATATTTTGCCATAATAAAAAAGTTGATAGAAGCAATAAATCAAATCATTTAAGGTGAGTATAGTTTTGAAGAATATGAATTGGCCAATTTCATATAAGAGTTATTTTTCTGAAGTCTCAGGAAAGTCTTGGATTTTAAGTTGCTCCAAGTCTAATAGGATACAGGGAGTAAATAATGAGTATTTTATTTGCCTTCAGGTTACTCCAAGTCCAATAAGGTAGAGAGAGCAAGGGGCAGAGAAGGAGCTTGTTAGATCACACAAATTCATACAGACAGTTGAGGGCAGGGTGGGGGGTGTTTTGGGGAAGGGGAATGGAGAGGTGGAATAGGAGTTCCTAAAAAGAATATTTACTTATATTGAATCTGTGATGGAAGATTGATAATATTTTTAAATTGTATCAATTTTAGATTCAATTTATCAAATTTAGATTTTTAGATTCACTTCTTGTTTTTTTAATAAATAACAAATTGGTGGGGGGGGCTGGCTTACAGAAAATCAAAACACGAGAAAAGGGAAATTGCATGGAAATGAAGGGAGACCCTCATTGTTATACAAAATTACATGTAAGAGGTTGTGAGGGGAATGGGAAAATAAACAAGGAGAGAAATGAATTACAGTAGATGGGGTAGAGAGAGAAGATGGGAGGGGAGGGGAGGGGGGATAGTAGGGGATAGGAAAGGTAGCAGAATACAACAATTACTAATAGGGCATTATGTAAAATTGTGGATGTGTAACCGACGTGATTCTGCAATCTGCATTTGGGGTAAAATTGGGGGTTCATAACCCACTTCAATCTAATGTATGAAATATGATATGTCAAGAGCTTTGTAATGTTGTGAACAACCAATTTAAAAAAAAGTTTTCATCTACAATGGATGAAACCAGAAAGGACATTGGCTCCCCTCCTTTGAGAAGGTCTTCTAAATCCTTAAAGAAACTTGTTACCTGAAAAGAATGTATCTACTGAATCAAAAGTGGACCATAGACTAAGTCCACAGAAAGCATAAAGCAACTGTACATCAACTTCTAGGAAAAAAAACATTTGATCCTACCAGTCTTGATTTTCAATCCACTGGGCCAGCAGATGTCGTATTTCCATAGGAAAGTTGTCATCATAAAATTGATCTACTTGCTCCAAAAACTTAATTTCTAACTGTTGGACTTGATTCCACTGAGTCATGCTGTAAAAGAAGGGTTAAAATGAGCATTTTAAAATGTTGATAGCTATGGTCCATGTTTTCTTCTTTTCTTAGTGTTCAATCAGACAATGTGATCCATTAGTTAAGTAACTGGAAAAAATTGTCTTCTTTTATAGTCACTCAAAGGCAGAAAGAGAGAAAATGCTTTTGAGCCTAACACACAGCAATTCCTCTTAGTGTGTCAAAAGGTATCCCTAACAAGGGAAACAGTCTTCTTCCTCTGCCCTCAAACCACATCCTTTCTTGTTCTAACATGACCTCCTGTTCTACCTTCTCCCCCTCCCCAAAACACCCCCTGCCCTGCCCCCAGCTTTCTACATGCCTCTGTAGGCTTAGCATATTCCCTGACCCTGCTCCCTGTATAGCATTAGACTCAGTAGAAGTCAGATAACACACTGTAGTCCAAAGGCCTCCTAAGGGTTTATCTGGGAGGAATCCCCCACTCCTTTACATGGAAATGCCCAAACTTTTTTTTTCCAGATGTGTTTGTCTTCTAGAGCCAGTTTTATGTTCCTGATTTCTAGTCTAATTCTGTCATAGCCTCCAGAAGAATGTATATGTTTTCATAGGTTCAAGCAATTCAGTAAATATTTTTATTTCCAATAAATATTTTTATTTCTCCCTTTGGTGATCACTATATGGGTAGGCAAAAGCTTTTAAAGTTCTTTAGTTTGTCTCTGATGTCTATCTGACAGTGGTTAAACCCTCAAGTTACTGAAGGAAGGAGAAACCACACTCGATAAATATTTGGATGCCTGTCATAAAACAAGAGAATGCGTTCCTCCCACATAACTCCACCCTGGTCAATGTAGGAGCTAACTCAGGAAAAATTAGTATGACATGTTTCCGAAGTCAGGAAAATTAATATGACATTGTCTCCTTGAAATTACAGTATTTTCGTTTCTTCAGAGTCAGGATTCTTATTATTTGTTCATAATACTAGTTCAAAATAATTAAAAAAAAACTTTACATGATTAATCACTATAGTATTTCAACAAAACATAAAGGTAGTTTAAGGTTTCCTTCAGCTTATAGAACATTATGATAATCAATTTCACACAATTCTTCAAGTTTCAAATGGAACCATTCTGAGCACCTTTCCCTTGAGCTCCCAGTAAATGATCAAAACTGTATAGAAAGAAAATTGTTGCAGATGTTTTGATAAAAAGAAATCAAGGGGGAAAGGAAATAATCTTTAACTTGTATATGATTTTATATTTATGAAGTCCTTTTTACATATTACAATTCTAGGCATATTGTAAATGCTCAGTAAAATCTTGTTAGATGGAGCGTGAATGGCACTCCTGATATTGCTATCCATTGAATCTGTGAATAGTAAGCATTAACTCCACTTTAAAAATGACAAAAACATGAGAGCTAAATAGAGGAAATGATGCCTGCCCAAGATTCACATCAACTAAGGATAGACCTGAGGTCTCCCTCTGCCAAATTGTCCAATTACTGGATATATATATTCCATACACAATTGGAGCATTTATTTCCACACTATTATCAACATTGTCCTGCTGTAGCTATCAATTTATTCTATTTAATGAAAACCAAGAATACTAGCTGAAAATAACGTTACAATTTTAGTCGCTATCCTATGGTTTAATCCTTACTCTGGTTTAGACAAAAGTCTGTTTTCTAAGAATTAATCTATCTTAAATCACTCCAAAGATCTGAGCCTTCCTTCTGAAGAGCAAAACTGGAGTCTGAAAAGGGGGAAATAAGATAGGACATTTTTCTCAGTTGCAGCAATAATAAAGTGATAAACACCTTTAGACCCCCTTCAGCAACGACCCTTCCCTTTGGCTCTCTCGGGGGTAATTCTCCTGTCCCCAATCGTATACATTCCTTCTAAAAACTGGGGGTGCCTGTCTGTTTTCTTGGGACATTCTGTTCCACCTGGGAGCTAGTGGTACTGAGTTGACTTTTGAACCGAACCGGAGCAAAGAAGTGACTTGCCCTGAAAGATCACTCGCACTTATCAAAGCCACATTCCCTGGATATCCTAGCTGCAGGCTTTCTTCTGAACCCAGGCATGCCAATCTCATGCTAAACATCTCAGCTGTATACTCTGGCTGGGAAAGTCAAGCAGGACTCATTCTCTGCACCCTGCGCACACATATCTGCAGCAGCCACACTCTTTCGGAGTCACCGGGCCTTGGTGGGGGAAAGCCACGCCAGAGTGCGTCTGTGAATCTCCCAGTGAGACCCTTCTTTTTATAGTCTCACGTCCTCAGATAAGTTAAAAATGAAGCAACTGTCAACACGTCAAGTGCAAAGCCGGCTCCTCCAGCATCCTGTATAAGCATTTCCTCCTAGGGAGGGGGCCCACGAAGATAAGGTTTGCCCTGCTTACCTGGCGTGCTCTAGGCCCAGGTCCCGTCCAAGGTCGGAATCACCCTTCACAGTCCCCGGGACACAACCACTGACGCCATCCTCAGTAGGGGATTTGCATTTCTCCACCCACTTGAGGCTTTCCTGTGCGTCAGTGTTTGAGTCTCTGGGACTTTACTTGGGTTAGTTCCCACCCACTCTCTCTTCTTGAAATGCTAAAAAGCCAAAGAATCCGGTTAAAATCCCTTTGAGGGACATTGTCTTCCCTCTCATCCTTCCCAGCTACCCCTGTGGGGTGCCAGAAGTTTCAAGGTGGAGACTACACACTCATTCACTCATTCCCTCCTTTCCTCCAGTGGTTTCTTCAGACAGTCCAAGATTCTCTGCAAACTTACCTGGAGCCCAACTCCTTGGCTCACTATCTTCCCAGTATCAGACTCCACTCACCCAGGTGAGCCAGCCCTTGGGATGGAACCGATAAGTAGCCAGGATCAACACACCAAACACATAAACCTCACTGAACTAAAATTCCAGCAGAGTCTGCTTAGTTGGAGGAGATTAGCCTCACCCAGAGGTTTGGGCCAACTCCTGTTTAGGTCACCCGTGTCTACCCTCACTGGACAGCATCCTCTTACTCTCCCTGAGTAGCCCTGCACTTGGTAGCTACAGTGTGTTCTTCTCCCTTTGTGACATGAGCTGTTCTAGAATCACAGAGCTGGAGGGAGCCTTGGTTCCATCTGGTTCTAAATCCTGTTTCATATCTGAGAGACTTAGGGCCAGAGTGACCCAAGTCACTCAATAAGTTAACTCCTGAGCCCAGATAAGAGTCTAAATTTTTTCACTCACATGTCAGTGCTCATCCTCTTAAAATTAAATATTAACCCCTGGACATATGAGAATTCTATAAATGTTCAATAAAAACAAGAGCAAAGGAAGATAAACAGACCAAAAGAAAGGTAGAAAGCACATGTCTAGAGCAATATACCAAGAGCAAAAGTCTTGCTTCACCCTCCCTGTGACCAGCCATCATACAGGTATGCCCTCTGGATTGTCCTCCTCTCCCAGGTGATGTTGTGAACATGTGCTTAACTCCCCCTCCCCTAAAGGTCAATTGACCCTGAACTTGGCTTTCCATACCACTCTGAATTTACTGCTCAGATCACTCTGGTCCTGGCTGCTTGCCTACTGACTAGTTTCCAGGAGTTTATATTGCTCTTGTCGCCACATGAAGAGAATTCCTAATTCAGGTATTCCAAATCTGCTGGGTGAAGTCTCATCTTTTGGGGAAGTATTATTGTCCTCAGGGGAAAAAGTCCAATTCATGGAACTCAAAGTTTAATTCAGTTTGGCCCCAACTTGTCCAGGAAACTTTTCTCTGTCACAGGAGCCCCTAATGTAACCCAGACCAGTCAACTCTGCTGCCTACATTAACCTGTCATCTCACTAATGAGTCTCCCTTCAACTGGAATTCCTCCCACAATGTGCCCACTTATTGAAATCCTGCCCTTGGTGAAGACTTCACTGAAGACTCAAATCCATAGCAACTTTTCCCTGTTCTGAATTTCTTTCATACTTCTTGCCCAAACCAGTGCTGTTAAAGAGAAATAAAATGCAAACCACATGTATGATTTTTAATTTTCTAAAAGCCACATTAAAATCGAAAAAAAAAAGGACAGGTAAAATTAATCTTAATACAATGAATAAACCAATATATACAAGAACATTAACATTTGAGCATATAATGAATATAAAAATTATTAATGATATACTTACATTCTTTATTTCATACTAAGTGTCTGAAGTCTGGTGTGTATGAAGCATTTTTGGTGTGTATGTGACACATTTCACTGTGGACTAGCTACTTTTCAAGTGCTTTGAAGTCACATGTGGTTAGTGGCTGCCATATTGGACAGCACAGATCTAGACCACTCCTTTGGTAATTTTCCCTTCCTGCCTGGTAGTATTAGTCACATTGGTTTCTCATATCCTTAACATCATTTCATTTAATGGTTGCGTGCCTATAATACAAGGCAGAGGATTTGTTCTCTTTTTTCCTTAAGGGCATCACATTGGGACTCCCCCAGCTATTTTCAAACTGGTCTCAAGACACCTTCATATTTTTAAAAAATTGTTGACAACTTCTCCGAATTTTTGTATATTTCTGTCCTGCATGAACTTTTTATTCACTCTATAAAAGCTTAAATCTGAGAAATATTTGACTATTTATTCACTTCAAATTACAATAATATGCCTATCATATATTAAAATAAACATGATTTATTTTAAAAGTATGTCTTCCAACACACAAAAAAATTACAAGAGTGGCATTGATTTACATTTTTAAAAACCCTTTAATATGACTTGAGAGAACACAGCTGGATTTTCATGTCTGCCTCGGTATTTAATCTGTTGTAAAATAATGCTCTGGTTGAAATGTCTGAGAAAACTCCAGACTGATACAACTATGGAGTTGGAAAAGGAAAGAATATTACAGTGGCCTTTTCAGATAATGTTGTTATTATTGATATCAGATACACTCAAATTCAACAATTGCTATTTTCTTAAGTGTTGCCTGCACTGTGGAATTTGAAACCTTATCAATAAACTTTATGCATACAGTTACATTAAAATCTATTGGTTTTTCTTGTATTTTGAGTGGAACTTTTGTCCACATATGGCTTTGTGGCACATTGGTCATTTGGAAAATATTGGTCCACTGAATTGTACAGATTTTCTAAGTGCTGTCACATCTCATCATGCAAGAGCAAAAATTCACATTAGTGATATCACCACTGATCTCATTAGAAAAGCATTGTAAGTATTGGGAAGCTGTCAAGCTCATGGTGATGAATACAGGTTTTCTGAGTTCTAATTTTTACTTGAAAGGTCTAATTTTAAGTGATGGGAGGGGAGGGGAGGGGTTGGGGAGATAGGAAGGATAGTAGAATGAAACAGACATTGTGACAGCAGGACCAATGTGATTCTGCAACCTGTATACTCAGAAAAATGAGATATTATATCCCATCTGATTCAAATGTAAAAAAGAAAAAGAAAAAGAAAAAGAAAGGTCTAATTTTATTGTTGATAACATGTAGTGCTGGTTCTCCTTAAAGGAATAGGCTCACTGGCAACTCAGATGATCACACAGTGTTTTTTTCCTTGAGGTGCCGCATACCGTTGTCATGTGTACTTTCTTTTTTATCACACAGAATATTAAAAAGCATGTACTCAAGGTCTGAGGTTTAGTGAAAGTGATCTTTTTTACCAGTTCACTAACAATGTTTTGAAGTCAAACTGGCATTTTAAAAAATTTAAGTATGTGATGGTGGAGAGTAACATAACTAGTCTAATTTGGTGTTACTGCCTTGCTTCATGAGAAGCCATCAATGATTTAACACCATTTTTTTAGTACTACTGGTGGAAATATCAATAGAGTAAAAAGACAAAGTCTTATTAGTATTATTATAAAAAATTTAACCTTTCAGATCTCCCCACAAAGATCTTGAGGACTACTCACAGGGATCTGCATATAACAGAACCTCTGCTCTATTCAACGTATGCCATCCACTGAGGTTTACCCAGAGATGGATGTCACCAAGGAATCTCTGCCCAAGAAGACCACGCTTTGTCTTGGTTGAAGCATCTACTTTGAACCTCTGTCCTTTTATTTCATGAACTCAGGCAGATTTCTGTGCTTCTCTTTCTATTTTATTTTATTTTATTTTTTTTAATTTTTTTTTATTGTTGGTCGTTCAAAACATTACATAGTTCTTAATATATCATATTTCACAGTTTGATTGTGTGCTTCTCTTTCTTAGAGTCAATCTGAAGACCTAAGACCTAAATTTCTTGGCCCTATACTGGTTCTCATCTACCAGTCCCTGAGACAAAGACAAAACAGTCCAAAGCAAAACAAACCAGCCCATTGACCAAGTATTAAAATGAATTCCCTGCAAAGTTTCCCTAACTCAAAGGCCCCCACAGATTACCTATAAAATAGTTCCCCAATTCCCTTGGTTATAAATCCTGTGCCTAATTTTTTGTTGTCACGTCTTAAGAAAAGTTCCAGATTATGAACTTCCAGAAAAGCAGATTCTAGCTCTGGTGTGACAATTTCTAAACTGTACAAGGTTGGATAAGTTATCTAATTCCCAGCCCAATTGAATTCTCAGCCCATAAAGATGGGAATATTATATACTACATAAAATTTCTGGGATGATCCAAAGATCTAAGGTAAGTAATGAGAGAAGGTAAAATAATCAGTAGTAGCTGTTAGTAATAATAATAATCAAGTTGTGAGAAACTTTGGAGGTTACAAGCTTAACCCTCCACATCTTTTCTTCCCTTCCCTGCTCATTATACAGAGGGACAAGTGGCGATGAAGAGTTCCAGAGAGGAAGGCAGGATCACCCTCAAGTAAGTAGCTGAGTGGATTCCAAGGCAGTTCTTCTGACTGTGCTTCCTATGATGCCCGCCAAGCAGATCTGCTGGTGTTGGAAGCAGAGAGAAAAAGGACAAGATGTGGTCTCACTGTCAGTGAGAGAAGTATGCCAGCTTCACTTTCTCCCAGTTCTTACACAAAGTGTACAGACATGTGTTGGTTTTTGTTTGTGGGGAAGAACCTCTCCCCTCCAGATGTCCCAGGGAAACCCAGCGAGTTGCACCTGGATGCTGGACAGACAGAAGAAGTTCACACATATAGAGACACTGAATTCCCCAGGAGTATGTGGCTATACCAAATGAATGGTACAGCCAAGACTACTGGGACAGGACAGTCTGGGGTGGGTCACATAAGCTCATCTGTGTTCAGATTGCTGAGGCTCCTTCAGAGCAGGGACAGTGTCTTGTACAAAAGGTTTAGGTTCCCAGTTTCCTCCAGGCTAGTTCCCCAAGTCTGTGCTCCCTCTACTGCCACCTACAAAACACTGCATTCTTTCAAATAATAGCTATGACACTTCCTGGGCTGTGCTCAAAGACAGACTTGTGCTGAAAACTTGACACTCATTGATTTATGGTATCCTCACAGCACTCTGTAGAATTAAGTATCGTTTTCTCCAATAGACAGATAGGAGACGGAGGTTTAGTGAGTTTAATGAGGCTAATCATGCATAACGGACAGATTCAGGATTCAAACTCAGGACTGTCTGACTTCAGAAGCAATGCTTTACTAAATATCATATCTGCTCTTATGAGAAAAGCAATAAGTTGCTCAGGGAGATTTGGAAGAGGTGAGTTTAATAATTAAAACATAATTTCCAAGATAGAGACTCCCTGCATAGCTTATTGTTTAGACATGATGCGTATACTCCAATTCTCCAGCTTTTTTTTTGTTGTTGTAGGGACAGTTGGGCGTGCATTTTAAAGTTCTCAACATATCATGTCACGTTGTCAACAGAGTTTCAAAACATTTGGCAAGTTATGTGGCTCTCTAGCATCTGTTTATACTGTTCCAGAAGGAGACGGTTTCTGCTGAGCCACAAATTAGAAAACAGGATTGGAATTTGAATTAAGACAACTCCCCCCCCCAATTTTGTTTGATCAGTTAAACAGCCCTTACCCGACTTATTAAATTTTATGTATTTATTCATATGTTACTCTTTTTCAGAACTGAATGTATTTAGAGGGTCAACACTGAATGCTATTTTCCTTCATGTGTCAGTGTCCAGATTAGTGCCTGGCATACAGCAGGTGTTCCATAAATGTTTACTGGACAGATGGAAGAACTGATGGAGCATTGTATTTTCACAGTCTGTTCTCCCTGGGGAAGGTTTTTAGTGACTTGCCTTGTCCAGGTCCTTTATCCCCAACAACACTATCACTCTCTTTGATAATTATATCTTACATTTATACTATATAAGTAACTAGGCAAAATTGATAGAATTATTACTGACATCAACTGTATCCAAACACTAAATTAAGGAGAATAGAGGTTATCATTTAATTTCTCTCTCTCTCTCTCTCTCTCTCTCCCATATTTCTCTTTCTCTCCCTCATTTTCTCTCTTCCTGTCTAATATATTTTGGGAAGATAACTACTTAACTACTAAGAAAAATACCCTGATTAAGTAGCTTATGATGTTAGGAGAAGGTTGGAGAAGGTGAAGATGAACTTTATAAAGGACTTTGTTTAAAGACTTAAATAGAAATTTAGGGAATGAAAAAATTGGAGAGAAAAGAGGAAAGGGAAGGGAAGAAGAAAATATAAAAGGAGTTGAAAAGCAGGGAGAAAAGGAAAGAGAAAAGAGAGTGGCATGAAATTTGTATTTAAAAAGGGGGATATACTTCATGTTTGTATAATATGTCAAAATACATTCTACTTTCATGTATAACTAAAAAGAACAAGTAAAAAATTTAAAAACAAAAATAAAATAAAATAAAATAAAAAGGGGGAGGAGCCAGTGAAAATTTTCTGGTGATGTCTAATGACTGATGTCTAGTGATCCATATCAAGATATTTATGTTTCCCCTGGCTTCATGAATGCCAATGTTGTGTGTGTGTGTGTGTGTGTGTGTGTGTGTGTGTGTCTGTGTGGGTGTGTGGGTGTGTGTGTGTGTGTGGTGGCATTAAGAAAAATGAAATAAAGGAACATTTTTTTAAAGTCTCGTCTTTTCATGTATTAGGTCTTTGATTTCTTACATCAGTAAACACATGCTGTACATATTTTTTAGATTAATACTGAATTACTTCCTCTTACCCTCTGGTGCAATTACAAAAGATATTGTTAGAAATTCTAAGCTCCAGTTGTTTATTGCAATTAATTTCTGTACACTGATATTGTATTATCTTCCCCAACTCTTCCATTAGTTCCAGAAATTTCTTTTGAATTGTTCACATACACAATCATGTTTTCAGTGAATAAAGATCTCTTATTTCTTCCTTTCTAATCTGTATACCTTCTCTTTTTCTTACCTTATTGCACTAGCTAGGATTTCCCATGCAGTGTTAGATAGGAATGACAAGAGAAGACATCCTTGCCTTGTTCCTGATCTTGGAGGAAAGGATTCAGTCTCTCACCACTAAGTATAACATTAGCTGCAAGCTTTTTGTATATGTCCTTTATTAGGTTAAGAAAGTTTGCTTTCATTACTATTTTTTGAGTTCTTATCATGAATGAATGAATGTGGAATTTTGTTAAAAAAAACATTAGCATCTGTCAATATAGCCAAATTTTTTTCTATCTTAGTCTGTAAATATAATGAATCACATTGATTTTCAACAGCTAAACTGGTCTTACATTCCTAGACTAAACTGCACTTGGTTGTGAGTTATTATTCTTTGTACATGTTGCCAGATTTAATTTTCTATTGTTAAAAAAGGAGTTTGTTATCTATTTTCATAAGAAATGTTCATATGTAGTTTTTCTTTCTTGTAACGTCTGTGACTTTGTTATAAGGATAATGATGGTCTTAAAAGAGTTGGGAAGTTATTTTAAATGCTTGAAAGAATTCACCAGTAGAGCCGTGTGTGGGAATTTGGGAGGGAAATTTTAAACTACAAATTTGTTTTATAAATTGCATATAAGGATATTTAGATTATCTGCTTTCTCTTGAGTGAACTTCAGTAGTTGTCTTTCAAAGTATTTATCCATTTCACCTAAGATGTTATTGTAGGCATTAAATTACTTTTTATATTTCCTTTTAATTTTCTAAGATTTGTAAAATTTATAATACTGTCACCTCTTTCACTCCTGATTTTGGTAATTAATGTCTTTTTTCCCCCCCAGAACAATCTGACTAGAAGTGAGAAGTGGATATTTGATGTGGATTTCTTGTTAAGCAGTATGTGTAATTGGATCTTGCTTTTTTGTTCAATTTGACAACTTTTTTTCTGGTATGAGAATTAAACCCAGGGGTGCTCTACCACTGAGTAACATCCCCAGAATACTTTTATTTTTTTGAGACAAGATCATCCTCCTGCCCCAGCCTCCCTAGTAGCTAGCTGAGATTACAGGTATGCATCACTATGCCCAGCTCTCGGTTTGACCATTTCTGCCTTCATCCTATATTATGAGATTTCTCCACTCTGGATGTTGTGAATGTAAACTCTGCCCAGCCTTGTGTGAGCTTCAGAAATTGCTCCACCTGCTCCTTTGAAATGCTCTGCTCTTCCCCAGCTTTAGGTTGCTGCTTCCACACATGCCCCCATCAGTGCTCAGCTGAAGAGCCAAGAGGCTTGCTGTCTCCTTTCTGGTATTCTGCCCTGGGAATTCCAGCCAGCTTGGCCCCCCCACATTCTCAACGGTGTCTCCTCAGCTCTGAGAGATTTTCAGGCTCAGTTTGGGTTCCCTCTTTCTGTGCTGAAGTTTGGAAATTTTCTTGAAAGCTAGGGCAATCACAATGAGTGTCTCGTTTGATCACTTCTCTCAGGGATCATTCTCTTGCTCTGCCTGTTTGCCAGTCTCTGAAAACTACTGTTTCATGTTTTGTGTGTTTAGTTGCTTAAGACAAGAAAGTAGATCCACCTCTGAAATGCTTGCCAGAGTCAGCAAAACAAAACAAGACTCAAAGTTAAATTTGAACATCAGATCAATTATGATTTTTTTTCTTTTTACTATACATAAGATCTATATTTATAGTATATGACTGAAATTCAGCTTTCAAAAAATTTTGAAATTTGTTCTAATTAGATATATATGACAGCAGAATGCATTTTGATTCATTGTATACAAATGGAGCGCAACTTTTCATTTATCTGGTTGTACACGATGTAACATTGGACCACTTATACAATCATATATGTACTTAGGGTAATGATGTCTGTCTCATTCCACCATCTTTCCTACCCTTATGCTCCCTCCCATCCTTCACTCCATTCTGCCCAATCTAAAGGTTCTCCATTCTTTCCTCCCACCACCCCATTATGGATTAGCATCCACATATCAGAGAAAACATTTGGCCTTTGGTTTTGGGGAATTGGCTTGTTTCACTTAGCATGATAATCTCCAACTCCATCCATTTACCTGCAAATGCCATAATTTTATTCTCTTTTAAAGCTGAGTAACATTTCATCATGTATATATATATACCATGGTTTCTTTATCAATTCATCTATTGAAGGGCATCTAGACAAAGGCACCAAAAACATACATTGGAGGAAAGATAGCCTCTTCAACAAATGGTGTTGGGAAAACTAAAAACCCACATGCAGCAAAACAAAGTTAAATGCCTATCTCTTACCATGCACAAAACTCAAAGTGGATCAAGGACCTAGGAATTAGAACAGAGACCTGTGCTTAACAGAAGAAAAAGTAGGCCCAAATCTTCATCATATTGGATTATGACCTGTCTTTCTTAACAAGATTCTAAAAGTGAAATCCAACTTTAAATGGGCTTCTTAGATTTGATCTGCAATCCTAATCCTTGCTCATTCATTATGAATAAAAGAAAGCAGAACTACCCAAAGATGCTTAGGTGATGGAACAGTATATTTGTTTGGCCATCCATTCAATGCATTATGAAATATTTACTGAGCCCCTACATCAGTCTCATCACAAGAGGGTGATTTAGGGTTGAACTGGCAAAGAAGCATATAAGCATACAAAGTCAACAAGTTGCTCAGATGAATGACAATGCCAAGAATAAATGCCTCAGAAATTCAGAAGATGCACTGTAGTCAGGAAAAGCCAGGAGATAAGTTGAACCACAGCAACATCCAAAAGTGAAGGATAGAAGAACTGTTCTTACATGGGGGAGGACCGTGGGTTCCACCTGCTGAAAGAAAGTGAGGCTCTGATGAAAGACTAAACTTGGTATCTGTCCAGACAGTGAGAAAAAGAACCTGAATACAAGGTGTTGAGAAGGATCACTGAACACGGTTAGTAAGATCTCTGAGAATGCTTGCTGGGTGTGTTCTCTGAGCGACAATAACTAGTCCAGGGAAAGAATGGAGGCTGAAATCCATGCTGTGTTCCAAATTTTAAGCTGTAAGTCTTGGTCAGGGCTGTATCCAATAGAGAAAGGGGTTTTCCCAGTGCCAAGTTTCCTTCTGGGTCATAGAGTCTTCTTTCTGAGTAGTCACGGTATGATTGCTTCTGAAACTGACCGGGCTTCTGTCAGCTCTGAGCCATGAGCCTTTCTGTACCGGGCTATTGTGAAATTTGGATGAAATTTGGTTTTAATGGTTGGAGGGAGCAAAGTTGGTGACAGTGAGGTGGAAGCCAAAAGGGGTTTAGATGAATATTTTGATAGAACTATTTCCAAGTTCAGCATAGCATCCTGTGGTCTGAATATCAACAGAAAGTTGTTCCATGAACAAACACTGTGGATTCAAAAACACTGTGGATTCAAAAGTCCTCCTGAGAGTTAGGAAGGTGATGGGGCCAGTGGAGAATCTAATAGGCAGCTGTAAATCTGAACTTTTAAAGAAAAATGCCTGAATTTCAATTGTTAACATAATTCAAAAACACTTAAAACACACACACACATCAAAATATAGTGTACACTTGAACTATATGAACCAAATAATACACCTCTGTGAGGGTCACTGATGCCAATTTTCCTTCTCGTTGTAAGAAGGATTTCACAGTCTACTGACTCTACATACTATCTCTCCTATCTACTAGGAATTTTTGAAAGAGGGAAAGAGGGGAAAAGAGGAGAATCAAGCCAAATATTTCCCCTTATAGCAAGAAGGGTGAATATAAATGCTTTGGAGGACAGGAACTGAAATAACTACCTTCCTCCCTCTTATCACTCATTGGTTTGATGATTTAAAGAAATGAGGCAACACAGTGCAGACTTAACTGGTTAGGACAATAGTTTGGGGCTTAGTTTTATCATCAAAATTTCAAACAGGATCTTTATCTCTGAAGACAGTGAAGATTGTTGTAACCAATGTAACCAATCTTCACAGAGAAAGGCTTTACCTAGTCATTACCAACTTGGAATTCCTTGCTACAAGAAATCCCCCCCCCCAAAATAACCACCTGGAACTCATACCAAAATTGTGGAAATCCTCCACGAGAAGGGTATAGCATTCTTTCTTTATTGTGTGGAAATGGCCAATGGCTGTGCAATCCAAGAACAAACTAAAAGAAACTGAACTCAATTAAATTGGATGCTTTCACAGAAGACGAACTTATGTCTATAGCTTTCTTGGGTGTGAAAATAATGAATTATCTCTTAAAAATTAAGGTTGATGTCTTCTCTATATATAATTTCTCTAGATTTGTTGATTTTGCAGAGTCAGATCATCACTGAGGAACTGGCATGAACAACGTCTTTTCTACTTAGCTTCTGCCTTCCATTGATTTTTCCATGTGGACTCTCAAGTTTTTGATTTTATATGCTAGCTTGAAGAAATGTGGAATATTTTAATTTACAGTTGAAGAACATGGTTTTAAACAGAAAAGTGCCATTTTAGGACCAGTCAGTTCTATGACATAAATCATCAATGCGTTGATTTCTTTTCCTTTGCCAGTTCCAACGGCAAAAACACTAAACAAGCACCAGAGGGCGCCATTCTCCCATGAAAACCAACTCACAGAGCAACTGGAGATGGAGGCTTCTTTTGTGTTTATACAGAAGTTCCTTTCACATTTAATTCCTTTTGCATTTAAACAAGGTGAGTATTATTTTCTAGCCTTTTGTCATCTGTGACTGTATAATGGCTTGTCCCTGGGACATTACAGGCTTTACAGATATTAACAAACTAAACCCCAACTAAACCAACTTGCTCTATGGCTATGGCAAATGTATTGATTGTTGTGCACACAGGCATGCAAGTAGGAGGGAGGACAGAGGAATGTGAACAATCATGCTTATGTCAAGGATTGTGAGGATTCGTCCTTGGCTTTGTTTAACCTGCATACCTGAATGGTGACATTGGTCAGATTCTTACCTAGGAGAGACCTGAGCCAGGTATTCAGTTGATTTGGATAAAATCTTTGTGTCTGAGAAATTTAGGTATGTCAAGCTTACACAGGGTGGTGATGTCAAATATGGTTCAGGGGTCTCTTGTCTGTCTATAATATCCACCAAACTACCTTCCTGAAAAATACACCATCTAAATAAGATAGTGAATTTGCATAGCAAAGGCCCCCAGATAGCTAACTGCTACTTTTGAGTCCTTTCTTTATGGAGATTCTAGTGTCACCATTACTTGTCTATTGACTGGTTTTTATACAAAACTGTCTTTAATACTCCATTTCAAGTCTAATATAAAGGTATTCGTTTCCTCACTGCTCCAGGGATAGAAAAATCCACAAGGAAATCATATAGGTCTTAGTCATTTTTACAAAGTATTTCTAGGTATATAAAAAGTATATTAATAGAAACCAGTGATACTAAGATCCATAATAATGTACCAAAGAGCTCTGTGTTCAGGCTCTTTTTAGAGGGCATTCAGTCTGCAGATTCTCTCAAGGTGGAGAAGCATGTCATGTCTGGCCCTGTCAGAAGCACCCAGTTAATCAGTGGGAATGTGAAACTGACATAACTGACTGAACAGTGGTAACTTGCACTGTGAGTGAATAACCCTATGTAAACAAGATGTCTGGCTTAACTGGGAGAGCCACCAAAAATATTTAAACTAAAACAGAAACTGATATCACAGGGGCAGGCTGTGCTCCCTGGGTTTTTATTTCCAACTTTCTATACCATTCCCAGAAAATTCCACTGGATACTGCTTAATAATTTTAACAATGGGTTATGACACAGAGGTTGACAAGGGGGGAAACAATGAGGTCATCCAGTCAACTGATTGTGCAAAGGCAGAATCTCCAGGTGGGGAATCTCACACTCCAGACAGGCAAAGTGCCAAGAGGGAGGAACTACACTGACTCCACCATCTTCTCTAGCAACACCAAGAGCACCAAATCTGTTTTAGTTGGCTGCACTCAGGCCCTACTTAATTCCTTAAACACGAGCCTTCAGTACAGGGCTGCTCTTTGCTTTGGAGATAATCAGCAAGACTAGATGCTATCCTGTAGAAGGTAATTACCTCTTGTAAAGGATGCCTGCACAAAACTCAGGGTCAGGTTACCTCTGAGAATATCATCAAGAGACAAGGCCAGTGATGGGTTTGGGGGGGTTGGTCATAGAAAGTCCTGTCCTGGGAGTCTTCACCCCTGCTGTGTACCTGTGTACTGTAGTGAGAGTAAGCTGTGGCTCAGAAAGGGCTATTGTTTCAGGTGTATTTACTTTCCTGACGGAGTTTACTCAATAGCACAGCTGGAACGTTTGTTCTTACCCCCAGGCTTTGGTCTTTGTAATACCTAAAGAGCCTCCCTTGTTCCTGGATATATGTTCTCACATTTAAATTACGGTTGGTTCAAATTCCCAACGAGGTTTTTATAATATTTGGAGACAGGAAAACTAGTTCTCTCTAGAATGGCTGCCAGATTCCCACTTTGCTTCCGGTTTTGTTGTCAAGCACACAGAAGTCTCAATCTGGAGACACTTGTTCCTTAGATGTGACCCATGCTTCGGATTCATGGCGGGACCGGGACCCTGATGATCCGTCAGGGCACTCAATCTCTCTGACTCACTCTTTTTTGGAGTTGGGAGAGGTAAGGACCACTTAAGCCTGGGGCTCTCAGTAGCCTCTCCCCTTGTGCAGGGAAGATGCTATGGAGTAAAGACAGGTCTCTGGATCTAGTCATATCTAAAGCTTTATATCCCTGGACTTCCTAGTTAACCTAGCAAATGAATACCTTTTTGTTGTTGCTGTTGTTATTTTCCCCTGAAGCAACCTAGGGTTGCATTTCTGTCACGAGCAACCAGTTATACCCTGATCGGTTTGGTATAAAACTGGGAACTCGAAATAAGAACCCAGAGCCTCGGAAAGAGTCTGACAGCAGATTGTTTATAAAGACGCTATTCAAACTTAGGAGTATGACTTACTTCCCAAAGTACTTGCTGGATTGGTTGAAGTTTTTGCAGGATTACATCTGTTATTCTTTAACATTTCATGGAGGATTGAGGAAGTACCAGCACCCTAGGAAAAGAGCCAACATAAAATGTTTGTGTAATAAAAGGGGTTAGTGCAAAAATTAAGGACCCCTTAGCTCAACTTTTATAGCAGGGAGAAAAAAAATTGCCACAGTGAATGAGTAATGTGTACAGAATAAGATATCAACTTTAGAAAAACTAAATCCCCCCCATCAATGCAATATTTTGATTTGTTGACAAATGATAGGTAAATTGCATCTGTGCATCAGAGCTGGGATCATAAGTACCTTGGGGAACCAGGTACACCACCACACCCAAGAAACCATGGCAAGACTGGAGTCTGAAGGGGGAAGCAAGGGGGGCAGGGATCAGAGCAGGGGATGCACCCAGAACCAAGGGTCTTAAACTAAGGTAACTAAGGTCATCTAAGATGGTATGCCATTCCGTCTTAAAATGAACTTTCAAGAGTAGCACTCCTCTGTTCTTCGTTCCTTGATTCACTCATTCACCACTTATTAGATGTTTTACTCTTGCAAGACAGCTGGCACAGAGTGAAGAGAATAGAAATGATGGACAGTTGATTAGATATGTCCCCAATGATGGTGTTGGAAACATTTTAATTATGATCTGATTACGACTGCTTTTTCTATAAAAAATTACTGAAAGAATAATAGTTAAGATGTAACTAAGTCCTGATTATCTTTCCCCCTACTTAAAGATTTGAAATAAGCTAGCATGAAAATTAAGAGAAAAGGTAATGTCTTCAACAGTCCTTTTAATCACAACTTGGCTTCTTTTTTGCTTTTTTAAACTTACTTTTTAAAGTATTATTCCAGCCTTGATTGAAAATCCCAGGTCCCTAAAATACTTTCTATTTGGTGCTTTTTACAGTTTCAATATATTGCTGCTAAGCAGTGCTCTGTTCTTTCCAACAAAAAAGTGCTATATTTTATCTACAACATTGCTTTTGTCCTGGTCAGAAAAAAAACAGCAACAACAACAAAAAAAGACTTAATAAAACATATGGAAAGATTATTTCAGTCTTTTCTTTGTTCACTTCTATTTTCACTTCCCTTTAAAAATCAGTAAAGTGCTTTTCTTGAAAGCATGTTTCTACCTCCCTCCCACTTTCAGTGGCTTTCCACTAATGCACATGTTCTTTTGAAAAATAACTCATTAAATAAACTTTATTTGGAGATCTCTCACAATCTACATCTTCACTGAATTCTTGCTTCTTACTTACAAACTTTATATAAACCGTCCACTTTGGATACAGTTTCAGGAGTCACAAAACAATTTCCTTACAGCTATGCACAGGTACCTACAAGGTGAGTCAGTGGGTGGTTTATTTATGCATCTCTTCACTCAGCTAATTATGCAAAACCAACACTGAACAATGACCACAGTAGGTTAAAACCAGGTAAGAAACCAACTCATGCAAGAAGATACATCCTGGCTTCAAATTTGATCCTAATTGCTGAAAGAGATAAATCATAATATCAAGACAAAGTAGTTTGTTATTCATAGCAAGTGATTTGAAGAAAGGAAGGAAGCCTGGGTGGAGAAGATGAACCTAACAATGTGGTTAGGAGTTTTGATAAAGTCTGGAGAAGACAGTAGAAGTAAAGAGGGGGACGTGAGTAAGAGCTGTATGGATAGGGAAACGAAGTCAAGCAGGACACATTGGCACAAACAGAAACTTCATATTGGTGAACAAAAGTGGATAAAGCTTTTGGGTAATGGAAGTGCTGTGGTATTTTAAATGCCAGGTTCATGAATTTGCATTATTTTTATAGCCCAGTTCTCACCCCTTCACCCTATCTTCATTCTCAGCCTCTCTTACTCTTTTTCAAACTGCTGCCAAAGTTACCCTCCTTAAAGTTAATACATAACTCCAGTGCTGCAGATTTCACAATGGATCTGAGTGGATTTTAGGGGACTGTGACTCCCTAAGGCCACTCGAGTTATGTATGTCTATGAGAGGATTTGCCATTGAGCATCAGGATACAAGTTCCCTCTGGCTGAGTTAGGCTGGGAGGGTCACTAGTGGCCCTGCCTGGCCTTGTAGGGAGCTGGATAAACAAGACCCCTCTTTGGTTCAAGCAACAGTCTCAGATAGAAAAGGAAAAGTAGCACCTGATGACCCAACATGCATGGCACTAATTGAATTCCTAGGACACTGACACAATGGAATTCCATGTTATGGGCTCACTGAAGTCAAGCTGATCTTCATGTAACTCACCAGTTCACGTTGTAGATGTATTTAATTTTAGCAAAACAAACACAACTGTGTTAAATTTATATTTACAACTTGAATTTTACAGATATTATAGATATTTTAGGAGGCAGGAGGATCTTGAGTTCAAAGCCAGCCTCAGCAAAAACAAGGTGCTAAGCAACTCAATGAGACCCTGTCTCTACATGAAATACAAAATAGGGCCGGGGATATGGCTCAGTGGTGGAGCACCCCTGGGTTCAATCCCTGGTACCAAAAAAAGAAGAAAAATAAAAAAGAAAAGAATCTGTGTTGTATATGTTGAAAAGTAGGGAGGTACGTGTTCTATCTTTCTCTCTCCCTCTCTATGTCTAGATAGATAGATAGAAAAACAGATAGATAGCATTGTCTTAGTTCATCTTAAAATAATCCTTGCAATGAGGAGATGGAAGGTCAGAGGGTTTAAGTAACTTATGAGAGGTCAACTAGCAATTAAATGACAAATTTAGAATTTTAACCCAGTTGCAATTGAGGCCATTTCCTCTGAACATGCAGATTTAGAAGTCACCTTCAAAGATATGAACATGATATTTGTGAAGGACAGTTCTAAGTCACTGAAACAGAAAAGTACAAGGACCTACAACCCGTTTCTGGACTACATCACTTCAGACGAAAACTACAAACTATGATCTTATTAAATCAAAGAGCTATGTTTGGTTGGATGATTTTTTTTTTCAAATCTCTCTCATCTCCTTGACTCTGTGAGCCCTTATCAGATTTCTACTGCTCTGTAAACATTTCAGATTTCAAAAGTTAAATTGAAACAATGAAGAATTCTTTCCTGTAAAGAAAGACATTTGTTTATTTATTTATTTGTTTGTTTATGGTGGTGCTGGGTATTGAACCCAGGGCCTTGAACAAACTCCCTACCACTGAGATACATGCCCAACCCAGGAAATGTATTTTATGGCTAATAGGTCCCTATTTCCCTAAAACATCAAAAGCCAACTTCAAATACCGTTCCCCACTGTTGCTCTTTTTTTTTTTTTCTTTTGTCCACACCTCTTTCAAAAATAAGTAACAGCAGCAACAAAAATCAACAACATTTGGCCTTGGCCTTCTTGATGTTGAAGCCAGATCAGTGCTTGGTTTCCTAGCCAAAGTGGGTGAAGCAGCTAGCTGGTTACAAGTCCTTCAGCGTGTGAAAGAACAATGGAGTGGAGAGCTTTGAAATTAAAACCACACGTGTTATAGGAAACGGCTCCAAGTGTTACTTGATTACTAACTAGGCATTCTGCTTCTAACATGATTTGGACAAATACAGGAAACCCTGCAGGCGTGGAAAGAGAAATGCCTTCCTTCCAAGAAGAAAAAGAGCAGCAGCATCCAATGTCCTCTGGGTTTCTGGACACCATCACAAGCCAAGTCTTTGGGGGGACCTCATTTTTTATAACCACACAGGAAGCCCTTTTCTTTCCCAGGACTCCTCTCCAGGCGGGGAAGCTTTGTGTAGAATTCTCCTGATGTAATAAATGTCAGCGCATTCCCAACTAGGAATTCTATTCTAATCAAATGAAACTGACCTTCCTGCCCCAGCATGTTCTCCTTGTTCATCACTGTGATTAATTTTCAAGAGTGCAGCAATGTGGTCTCTAAATGAACTGCACAGTCCAGTCCCGATGGCAAATACAGTATACACCTCTGGCATCTTCTCACTCTTAGGAGAGGGGTCATGTGCTAGCTCACAAGAGTGAGGATTTTAAAATAGTGGGTTTACAAATTCACTCTGCATCTTACAAGGTGCTATGCCCCAGACTGGCCCCTCTCCTTGCTGTTGGCAGCAATTTTTCTATCCTTTCCATCTCATTTTTCTATATGATACCACAAAATGGGAGCCACAACCAAAATGAAGTCATTTACCACATCATTCAAGATTTTCCAGTATTGTTTTAGCCAATAAGGCCACCAAGATTCATGAGAGTCCTAAAATTGGAATTCAGTAATTTCCAGAGTCATGCTTAGCCACCAGTGATTTCCAAATTAATTGCCCTGATCTGTGCTACTGACCTTCCTCAAGTGACAAAAAATGTTATTCTATTTGTCATCACTGTCAAAGGAAATGAAATATGCAAAATAAAATCTGGTCAAAAATTGCTCTTTGTGTGCATTTCTGTATCAGAGTGATTGTTTCAACACTGATAAAACACAAATTTTTCCCCCAAAACTTTGCTGGGGATGTAAATGGTTGAGGTCACAGAAAAGGAGTTAATTCACATTTCCACCTTCTCCCTAATCAAGGCTAAGTTTTTCTTTGTGCTTTTTTTTTAAAATTATTTTATTGTTGGTTGTTCAAAACATTACATAGTTCTTAATATACCATATTTCACAGATTGATTCAAGTGGGTTATGAACTCCCATTTTTACCCCGTATACAGATTGCTGCTTTTGAGACAGGATCTCTGTATGTTGCTCAGGCTGATCTTAAACTCCTGGCCTCAAGTAATCCTCTTTCCTTAGCCTCCTGAGTAGCTGGGACTACAGGCAAGTGTCACCACACCCAGCAGTTTCAGGGTTTGCTTTTGTTGTTGTTGTTTTAATTGAGGCATTTTCTTAAGATGCAAACTAAAAAAATGAAGGAAATTGTTCTCTGCTCCAGGGCAGGCCAAATACTCAGACAAATGGCTACCTCTCTCCATGGACTCTCCTTTGTGGCTCAGAACTGTTACCTGCAGAAGCCTCTGCTGAGGCTTCCAAGAAACTGTGGGAGAAAAAAAATGTTTGGAGTCTCCAGATGATCTGTGGGTGAATGTTGTTGAAGACAATAAACAGTAAGTCCAGGAGCTGAACCTGGGAGCCAGGAGACAGAATCATAAATAGCGGTATCCTACCCACCTAGTAGGATCCTGCTTCTCAAATTTGGTGCTCCCTTGTTGGCTGAAAGTCTACAGATTCAGTCAATGACAACAGACATTCTCTGTGCCCTTGGAATTCAGAGGTAAATAGGAAAAGGCCTCAGCTTTGAGGAGCTCACAGTTGAATGGAGAAGGTAAGGACTTTGTAATCAGCTAACGCTGCCTGGAAGAGGTGAAGAGATGATTCTCGGAGGTGATCTCGGAGCTAGGTTTTGAAGGAGGGGTTGGAGGCTGTCATTTAGAAAGGCCAGAGCCTGCCCTGCTGTGGCAGAGAGAGGTGTGGAGGAGGCTAGATTTTTTGCAGGAGGTGAGGTAAGGCAGGTCAACCAGATAGGAATGGACTGACCTTCTGTGAACCCAAGGACAGGGAGGTGTGGCTAGCAACAGCATCGGGGATAGTCTGAGGGAGGGCAGTGTTGAAGGAGAGAGACCAGTTGTGAGACTGTGGCCATAGTCCCAGAAAGTGCTGGTGAAGGCTGGACTATGGCAGTGACCACAGAAGCCAGGAGAAAGGTCACATCTCAATGATGATTTTGGGGGTGGAGTTGACAAGGCTGGGTGTGGGTGATGAGTGCACAGAAGTGTCCAAATTGGGGGACGAAGCTGAAGGTGGCAGTTCTGTAGCAGGTCTCCTCTAACTCTGTTGCTATTGCCCTCTCTTTCTCTATCTCCAGGTAGCTCTATCTCCCTGTCTATCTTTCAGTCTGGCTGTCTACTTCTGCTTCTCTCTGTGATGCTCTCCATCTGTGTCTTCATCTCTCACTGCCCTTGAGGTTTGCTCCTCTCTACACCGCATTCCTTTCTCCTCTAACGACCAACTCCTTCCCAACCACTCTCTTTCTTCTGCCTGGTAACTTCATCCATATGTGCCTTTGACATCCCATCACCCTCATCCAATTCCATGAAAGTTTCCCACTTCCAATTTCACTGTTCATTATAAAATTCATTTTCTGTTTCCTAGTTAAAATTCCCCCCCCCCCCCATAAAGAGAATCTAATGAAGCCACCTCTTCTTCCTGTGCTAGTTCAGAGGATCATTCATCCTGGCTTCTGATCACAATCACCTGAAGGACTCTTTAAAACTTGCCAGGGCAAGGACTCATCCTATACCTGCTGAATGTGTTGACGGAAAGCCTGGCATCTGTTCCTAAGTCCCAGTGGTAACACTAAACCACCAGCAGGACTGAAGCCACAGCTAGAGATAATGAGTCTTAGATTGTAGGTCGTAGAGAAGAGCTGGGGCCAGTTGTTCAGACTATTCCACTTAATTTCAGCTGAGGAGAAGGGATGAAGAGCAGGGTTGCCCTGTGCAAGACCTGACCATCTGGGGGCTGAATGGGGAGACCCTCTTAAAACATGCTGTGGTCACTCAAACACCATGAAATATATTTGCTACGCTCATTGTGTGAGGAGTAAAATGGTTTTGTAAATGTTTACAGTACCTTACAATAAGTTCTATGGTACAGCACAGAGGAGAGGCCTCTGCTCCCTGGCTGTGGTCTCTGTGTAAGGAGAAATCACTCTGCAGAGATGGCATCTGAGCTGAACCTTGGGGGCAATTTTAATGATTAGTGAGGCGGAGAAGAGAAACAGGACGACATGCAGATGAAAACAGCAGAACAGAGCAAAGAAGGCTTTGGGGCAGAATGGCATTAGAGGTTCATAGTTTATGCATCCCCTGCCAGACCTCCCCAAACCTCCAGCAGTTCTTCAGAAAACCCTTCAGTTTCTTTATCCTGGAAGTGATGTAAGTACCTGCCAGAACACAAAGAGCTATTCAAACCAGAATAAGGTGAACTGAAAGAGGATGGTGAGAGATGAAGAAGTCCAATTATACAGTTTGTTGTTCAATTTACTAGCAGCTATCATTTATTAATCATCTACATGCCAGGCATTTTATGTGCATTATTTCATTTACTCCTCATAGAAGCTAGAAGGTCAATTCTATCATACTCAAGTAATATATAAGGAAACCAAAGTTCCAATAGCTTCAGATTACAAAGTTACAAAGCTAGGAAATGGCAAACCCAGAACTTAAACTTAACAATTAAGGTTCTCATTCCTTAAATTTAAAAAACAGAAAGAAGGAGGAATTCTATATTTGAACATGAAAAACAAGGTGAAAATAGGTATGTAGTTCAAGATAATATATAATGGGGTCATTTTAACACTCAAGTAGCTTGAAGTATTGATAATCATATCTTTATAGGTAAGTCTTCTTAAGATTCTGTATCCTATATTTTAGTTTGTTTCAAACATTTTAGCAGTAGAAAGAATACTTTCTTTAGGCAAAATTTGTTGTGGATGTCCAATATGTAAGATAAATGAAACAAAGAAAATGTGATTAAACACACAATGGAATATTAGTCAGCATTAAGAGAATAAAATCATGGCATTTGCAGGTAAATGGATGGAGTTGGAGAAAATAATGCAAAGTGAAGTAAGCCAATCCCCAAAATCCAAATGCTGAATATCTTCTCTGATATAAGGATGCTGATTCATAATGGGGATGGAGTGGGGGAGCATGGGAGGAATAGACAGACTTTAGATAGGGTGAAGGGGAGGGAGAGGAACGGAGGTAGGAAAGACAGTGGAATGAGATGGACATCATTACCCTAACTACATGTATGAAAACATGAATGGTGTGACTCTACTTTGTGTTCAACCACAGACATGAAAAATTGTGCTCTATTTATGTAATATGAATTTAATTGCTTTCTGCTGTCATATATAACCAATTAGAGTAAATTTTTAAAAAGGAAAAAAAAGATAAATGAAACCAGAGCTACTCGGGCCATTAGGAGGTAGGAAATTCATTGGACATCAGCATTGTCCTCTCTCTTCTCAAACATTTTCCCCAAAACTCATGGACTCCGTATCTCTAATGTCTAATCCCAAATAAGTTTTAGAATTCTCGCATTTTTTTTTCTACATACCATTCAAGAGAATGGATCCAGGAAGCAAACAAATGTCTTATGGGGTGACAGAGGTGTATCTTTGCCCAGATGGAATATTGTGGCTGGATAGGAGGGCTCTGGCCACCTGGAAGACCACTCCTGTGTTGTCATGGGTGCTCCTATGACCTAGAGGAGGACAGAACCAATCATGGACCTGGTTTAATGCCTGCTTCAAGGCCATCACCTCCCTAGAGAGGGCCTGACTTTTGTCCTCAGAGGCCATAGAAGCAAATAGTGATGTCAAAAGTTACTTTGGGGCCAGGCACAGTGGTGCATGCCTGTATGTAATCCCCGCAGCTCAGGAGGCTGAGGCAGTAGAATCGCAAGTTCAAAGCCAGCCTCAGCAACTTACAGAGGCCCTGGGCAACTTAGGGAGAACCTGTCTCAAAATGAAAAATAAAAAACAGACTGGGGATGTTACTCAGTGGTTAAGTGCCCTGAATTCTGTCCCTCATTGTCACAACACACAACTGAACCAGTCAAGATCACTCCAAGTGAATTTTGTCTGACTTTAAATAAAGACACAGATACAGAGAGTTCCTTTTTGGGTTCAGTGCCTCTCCTCATCCACAGTTCCCACGAGAGGGGCAAGGTAGGCAAGAAAGAGAAAGAGCACGTCTCGAACCCAGGTTTTATTGGGGAGAAGCCATTCAAATGAGGGAGGGGGTAGTGTTACAACAAACAAGTGGTGAAATCCAACCCCATCGGGTGACACCCACTCCTGGAGCTGCCCTCTCTTATCCAAGCGGAGGTAAGGTCCATTGCAATGTTCAATACCTCTTTACTCAGGATTTAAAGGTGTGTTCATAGCTCCTGACCAGAGCGGCTCCCAACACCTAGTATCAAAAAAACAAAACAAAAACAAAATTATTTTAGATGGGAGACTGCCAAGACTGTTTTTGATGAATACTCTGATTGACCCTAGCAGATGACAAAGCCAACCAAGGACAATGCTTTGTCACTGCTTCTCTGCTTGCTTTAAGAAGACAGAGGGCATCATAAAGTGATTTACACCTACTCAAATATGATCTGTGTATTGACAGCAATGGCCACTCTTAATCCCCATTCCTTTTAAAAAGCGGAAAAGTTTTAGCACAGTATGTTTTGGTGAACTCTGTTCTGGTTTTCACAGGACTGAGGGGTTCTGAGGACACCAAATTTTTAACAACCTAACACATCACCAACTTCAGTGTGGTAACTGATCTATAACACTGAGAGCCAGATGCTGTTTTGGGGGGTTGGAGAGAGAAAATCATATGTGTGTGTGTGTGTGTGTGTGGTGTGTGTATTATATATATAAAATATATTTTAAATGTATTCTTTATAACCACGTCAAAGCATTGTCTTCTTCCTATCACAAGTTCACCAAATATATTTATTGTCTCAATGCAAAAAGAAAAAGAAGTTTAAAATCCAGCTAAATATACTTAAATATAGATGAAAAATTGTTTGCTTATGGTTAATTTTATGTGTCAACCTGGCTAGGCACGGAACCAGATATTGAATCAAAGATCATTCTAGATGTTCTGAAAAGATAATTTAAATAAAGTTGACATTTAAATGGTAGACTTTGAATAAAGCAGATTACCCTGCACAATGTAGGTGAGCTTCATCCAATCAGTTAAAGGTCTAAATAGAAAAAAAAGACTGACCTGCTCTCATGAAGAGTGGATTCTGCCAGCAGACTGCTTTTAGACCGAAACTGCAACTCTTCCCTGTACCTCTACAATCACATAAGCAAATTCTTTAAAATAAATCAACTCTCTGTCTTTCTTCCTATCTATCTTTCTAATCTATCCATCCACCCATATACCTATTCATCATTTACCTCTATATTCATGTATGTAACTAATAAAAAAGATTTCACTAAAAACTAATAACCAGCTACAATTGTTTGGACCTTTGGAAGTTTAGAGGAATTTCCCGAGCATTGCCCATAATTTTGCAAAAATTACTTCTCATTAAGTAAATATTGAGCCTTTCTATACCTGATAACACACTGGCATATTTAGAATACAAAATTGATTTACCACATAAACAGCAACCGTAGGTGTACATACTATGAAGGAGCATCCTTGATAGATACCCAGATTAGTTAATTCAATCTTAATTTGTCACATATTTTGGATCATTCTTGGCTCCTTGGATTCACTATTTTTTTTTGTTTTGTTTTGGGTTTTTGTTTGTTTAATTGGTTTTTAATTTCTGGGTTCCAATCTCAATCTAGTGACTTCGCCAATTCAGAGATTCCAATAATTGACAGAATTCTAGCCTTTCTTTCCTTCCCTTTTCCAGTTTATATTTCTTTCTGGAATCTCCCCAGTTTGCTTTTCTGGGTTCTTCTGAGAAGGAAAGTTAAAGATTTCTTCCCTTTACCTTTTATCACTGTTGTGTGTATATGCACAGTACCTGTGCAAGTACACACACGCACACACACTGTTTGAGTTTTTAATACAAAATGTGCAATAGTTTTATTCCTTCTTTTCTTCATTCCATCCACATCCTGATTCTGAGGCAGCTTCCTAGTTCACATAAGCAAAAGGTGATTTGTTCTTTCCTCAGTGACTCTGCATTTCTTGGAGGAACCTTGATGAGCAGCTCAGCAGAGTATGCCTGGCTGGGCAAGAGGATTCTAGATTTCCAGACAATTTGCACTCTAGGCCAGCATGCGCAGGCTCTCGTTGTTCCTAGAACTAATGTTGGAATCAAGCTGTGACTCTTGAATCACCCCTCAGCCCTCGAATCAGAGCTCTCCCGCTGTACTCTCTATCGTGACACACTGTTTGGAGACTAGTTTCCCAGAAACATCTTGGTTCTCTCCTTAATGACGTGAGCCACATGGCATGGCCTGAGGATGGGTGTGATTCTGGCACCATGACAGCTATCATTTCACAAGCAGTCGAAGGAAGGAGAAGAGAGGCCTTTCCTAGTCCCTCCCTCCACCACTCAGACCTGATGTCCAGATCGTGAAATAATAACTTCTTACTCTTCCCAAAAGGGAAGGCACACGTCCTTTGAGGCAACTGTCATTTGTAATCTCTAAAAGGCTTAAAGAAGATTAGTAAACCAGGCTTCTCTGTTGTCTCAGGGCAGCACTGGTTCTCATTCCCTTACCACCTGTTCTGGATCTTCTCACCCTAACCCAACATTTCTGTCTGGTTTTGTCACACTCCTGGTGTGTGGACACAGACCTTCATCCCTGAGGGGTTTCATGTAATTGTTTTTTAATAGCTACTAGTGGACACCGAAGAACCAAGAGAAATCCCAGGGAATCCCCTGAGAGCTAGACATGCTCCTCCCTGTGGTGACAACCCTCATTCCTCAAGGGACTCATCACCAATGACACCAGCCAGTGTATAGTGATCCTTTTTATTCTGATGATGATTCACTGATATACGGAACCCAAAGTGACTAGATGATAGTTGTAGCCCCCAGTTCAGTGGAACCCATAGCAGAAGAGTTTCCATCTTGGGAACTGGGCACTCTAATCTGGCAGAGATTACGTTTATGGGGGTGAAAAGCTCAAATTCTGAAAGTGTTACTTGAGTCACAGTGGAACAAGATCAGTCCTACATCTTCTATCCATCAACTGGCTATCTATTTATCTATCTATCCATCCATCCATCCATCTATCTCTCATCAACCTTGTCAATCACACCATAAAGGACAGCACTCCAATCCTCCAAGGTGCCATGGTTTTGCTGGAGTCAGTCGAGCTCAGCTGGTTCATGGTTACAGTGAACTCTACGTTTAGGAGCCTAATGTTATGATTCCTTTGTGACTAAATGGGCCCCTTATTCTGAGGAAATGTCATATATATGATGTTAGTATATCAGGAATTCTGTTGATGCTTAACTGGTGCTGTTGATGGAGGTACTATGGACAGAGAAGACAAGCCTTTATCCAGAGTATGATCTCAGGTATGGATGATTCACTGCCCTCACTAAGGTGGATGGGATCTGATTTGCTACCAGTTGGCTGATAAGTCTTTCCAAAATTGGGACAATAACAGAGGCTCAGCATTGAGCCCAATCAGCATCCTGATTCTGCAGGATGGGAATTCAGCAGCAGCAGTGGCTAAATCAGCCTTAGAGGAAGCCTATGTTGTTTGATGCTATATATGTCCTCCCCATAATAATTTCATAGCCTCATTGTACAAACAACTCAGTAAGAAGCTGACAGACACTCATTATACAGGTCATGTTGACAGCTTTGGATGATTTTGTTGTTTTCTGGTGGGTAGTATTAATATGAGACAAAATGTACGCATGTCTTGGGGCTAGGTATGTGACTCAGTGGTAGAGAACTTGTCTAGCATGTATAAGGCACTGGGTTCGATCCTCATCACCACATAAAAACAAAAAAAAAATAAAATAAAGGTACTGTGTCCATGTACAACTAAAAAAAAATATATGCATGCCTCATGTCCACTCCCATAAGTCTTTGTACATACATTTCTGCTAGAAATCCTTGTCCCATGTGCTTGAGTCTTGTTCCTTCTCTCAACCAATGGATCAAGTTATTTTCCACTGTTCAGGAATCAGTATGCAGTCATGTGCTGCATAACATTGTGGTTGACAATAGACCAAATATGCCATGGTGATTCCATAAGATTATATTGCCTAGTGGTACCATCTTTGTCTGTGTAAGTATGTTCTATAGTGTTTTCAGTGACGAAGTGCATTATTAGGTGATTTTGTCACTGTAACCCATGTATATCATTTCCTCAGGTCACTTCTCTTTCAATATGAAATGGTCAGCAAAATATTCCCTCAACTCTTTCCTGTGGGAGAATCTCTCTTAACTAGTTTCTTGTCACTCCCCTCCACTCTATTTTGTTTTCCCCATCAGTGGTTCTTAGTTATACATCACAGTAGCATCTATTTTGATAAAATTATACAAGTATGAATGTATCTTATTCTAATTAGGACCCCATTCTTGTGGGTGGGCACAATATGGGATTGACTTAAGAATTTTCCTATGTATACATAGAAAAATTATGTTAGATTTATTCTACTGTCTTTCCTATTCCTATTCCCACCCTCTTCCTTTCGTTCCACTTTGTCTAATCCACTGAACTTGTCACTCTTGAGTGGGGCTTTAATGCGGCCTCAGTTCATTTCTGGCTAGCACCAACATATCACACTAATCATTGTGCAAATCAAGACCAAGTCCTTTCTCCCTCTGCCAGTTGGCCACAGGGAATCCCTGATGATGCCATAGGTATGGACTGAGGGAACCACACTGGAACACAAAAATAGGCAAAATGAGCCTAAGCTACCTGTATATGCAATTTACTCAGCTGGTCAAGACTGATGTCAGTTCCGTCCTGAGTGTACCCCCTCTACTATGTCACCGATTGTTGCCATACCTGCACGGCCTTATGATTTGATAGATATGATAACATTCAGCATATGACAAACAGCTCTGGTTTTGAAGTCACTTGATGTTCCACGGTGGGGACAAAATTGTTATCTGTGGCCAATGTGATGCTGTTTTTCAAATGGTTCTTGGCCACAAAAGATATGGCTTTGTGCCTTAATCCTAAGGATCTGGGCTATTATTCTTCTAATGAGACTTTTTAGAGATTCCACATAACATTCTTACCCACAGATGCTTTTGAAACCTCTCTTGCTCTGGGCTACATTTGAAACTGGCTGCCTGGTGTGTGTGTGTGTGTGTGTGTATTAAGGAAAAGGAGAGAACCCAACAGTCTAGTTGTCTGCCTATTCATCTCATTCCTAGCAATGTTGTGATCCCTTACCCATAACCACAATTCCTGTGGGTCAAAGCTACCTTCTGACTAGATTGCTCTGAAATGTGACCATGATTCCTGGCCTGGAGCCAATAAGGTATGATGGCAGGCAGATCTGGAAGAGAACGAGGATCACAATACAGGACTTCAGATGATGTCCTTGCATAGTCTCCAAGGGAAGTGACTTCATAGCCATGGAAGCGTGGACTCAAGGTTATCAGATTTGTCTGCTCAGTTGTCTCCATTTCAGGTCTCAGTTTCCTACTCTTTCCTTATCAGGACCTTCACTTTGAGACTGTGCATCTCTCCTCCTTGTAGGTTTGCTATCTTTTAACGTGGAATCCTGGATGTGATTTTCTATCTCATCTGCCCTGCAGCTGCAGGTGATAAGAGGATTTTAAAGGCTGTTACAGGGGACTGCTTCACTTTCAAAGAGTGTTATAAATAGGCAATTAGCTTTCCTGAGCCTGTTATTTATTTTTGCAGATATTCCAATGTCATCAAAGTCAACTGCCACATAATACCATCCTTATAATTATCATTTCCTCTGTACTGATCAGGTGTATCAATTACTTCATCTGCCAACATCTTGCCTTCTACCTCTACCACATACCAATTAAGCCCAGATGAACATTTTAGCAGTTGTAATATCACTGCATCCCAGGGATTAGGGCTGTCCAGCCATAATCAGTGAAGAACAAAAGTTCTATCCTGGAGATCGGCTTTCTAAGGGTGCTCCTCATGCCATGTCTTAGCCTGAGTTCTTTAGAAAACAAAACCAGAGGCAAAAATTTTTTGTACTAACATTTTATTGTGTGTTTTTAGGGTGGAATCCCAGGGGAAAAGAGAAATGAACCAGGGGATGAGGGAAGAACAAATATAAGGAGGTACATGATCAAGATAGCTGGAGCTTCACAACAAACACATCGATTGCTTAGTCTTGTGAAGATATCTCCAGAGACACCATAACAAAATAATGGCCTCTTGGAACAATCTGTTGGGAAAACATCTGTCTAAAAGGCAAGCAATCTGTGTGCAGGTGTTCTCTCATTTCTTATTTCCCATTGGTCAAAATTCACCCATTGTGCCCACCTTCCCCCCTCCACCCCTGAGTTGCATCAGCACCATCTCAGCCAGCCTCTGGAGCCAGAACCAGCCCAGGCAATGTATGGCTGCAGTGGTCTCCTTTCCTTAGTTGGTGATGAGCCCAGCAGCAGCAGTAAGGACTCTGAGTGTGCAACAATGAAGTAAACTGTTGCTGGAGTCTTTCTGGTTAGTGAAGAAGGTCAGGCACCAAAGCCAGGTTCCAGGGACAATGGGTGAGGAAGAGTGGATCTGAGTGGCTCAGAAACTGGGCCTAGTATATTGGCTTTGTCTTTAAGAGAATGAAGTTTGATGTTAAATTTGAGCTCACCATGAAAAGTGTAATAAGTTGGTGCTCTACCTTTCTTGGTAAGAATCTTTCCTCATTTCAGAATGTTATAGGCTCACAGGACAGGAAAGTTCTACACACATCACTTTGTTCAGCCTCCATATTTTTCAGGTGAGAAACCTGAGCTTTGGAAAGTTTCAGTGACACTCTCAAGTCAAATAGGGAATGGGAGGTAAGAATGCATGACTCCATTTCAATCTTCATTCCACGATACCATGTTGATAAAGCTGGTGGGGGCTGGGGGTCATTGGCATTCCACTTTGCCTTTGTCAGTCTTTTAGAGGTGTTAGTTTAGTGAGGTAATGTCTAAAAGCCATCTTAAGAACACGGAAGGAAAGATGTTATGCAATTTTGAAATGCTGTTGTTGGTTTTGGAATAAAAATTCTTTAAACAATACCAGCCTTTCTTGTGGACGAATCAATGTGTTATAAGAATCTTTATTTCCAGAGGTGGAACCATATCTTAAGAAATGAAATAGAGGGGGGTGGGGAATGAAATAGAGTATAATACGGGGAAGGAAGTGCACAAGACAAAGCTGAGTGTGCTGAAGAGATTTCTGCCCCCCTTTAATTCTAAATCTATTATGTTAATATTTATGTGCAAACCAAATAATTGCACCCAAGTTGAAGCTTAGCACAGCTGTGGAAGTGACATTTTTAGCTGTCATAAGGATCAATGTGGGAAGAAGCCCTTGTTCCTGGAAAATAACCTCATGACTGGCAAATCCAGCCTCTTTGCTCGTGGTGGACACATGAACTGCAGCAGCATCTGGAGATTCTTGCCCTCCTGACACAGGTGCTAAATGATGTAGATACAAACTCCACCTTCTGACATTGTTGATTGCTGAAACTACCAAAGCTGCCATAGGGTGTCTGCTCTTTCATTTTGTGTTCCAAATAATATCCTAAGGAGAGTTCTTTTCCTTTAATTTTTTTTTAGTTGTAGATGGACCAAATACCTTTATTTTATTTATTTATTTTATGTGGTGCTGAGCATCGAAACCAGTGTCTCACACGTGCTAAGCAGGTGCTCTACCTCGGAGTCACAACCCCAGCCCCAAGGATAATTTTTACTCTATTTCCTGTCTGAGAAAAAAGTTTTTTAAAAAAATTCTGGAATGCTAAAATCTGTTTCCTATCATGTCTTAAATTAGCCTGGCAACCTAATTGTTTAAATATCTGCCCCAGCTCTGTGGGAGGAAACTGATGAGCTGACTTTGAATTTCCACCAATAGGTGCCAGTCACTGTGTGCCCTGGCGCTGGTGCAGGGTGCCTTCTGCCAAAGGCAGAGTTTCACTTCTGATTTCATGGTGAAGCAAACCCAGAATGAGAGGAGAACTTACAGACAGGAGGGAAAACACTATCTCTTCAATCTGTCATATTGAATCTTCTCATATTCCTCTTCACCACCGAAGGATCCATTGATATGCAACAGGAAAAATGCTCTCTAAATGCAATTCACTGAAGTGTGAGGAAAACTCCCAGGTTGTTTCCAGGGAAGACTGACACATCAGCAGTGCAAATAAAGCATTTGAATTAGTGTTTCCATCATGAAAAGGATGTTCACTTCCAGGACCTGCCAGGTGCTACTCTAGATGCTAAAAACAGCCTATGCCAGAATGGAGGTCATACCCCCCCCTTTGGGTGCTTGTACAGTTACCTATTTTATCCCTTTAAGATGGAGCTGACTGTTGCCCTTCTGCAAAACCACGATACTGAAAACTGAGAAATACACAATCACACACTGCTTTTGTTGTTTCCTGAATTATGCCGAGTGTTATTTCCAGTGAATTCTACTGTGGAGACTTTCTGAAATGTCAAGATCTATTACCTGCTGCCCAGAAAGATCCATTATAGGCTTGCACAGGTAGAGCCAAAAAATAAGACTTTACCACTAATGGAGACTAGGCAGGGGCTGTAGGGGCTATAGGTGTATTTTGTTGGCTTTTTTCTCTTCTTCTTTTTTTTTTAAGAGAGAGAGTTTTTTAATATTTATTTTTTAGTTTTCAGTGGACACAACATCTTTATTTTATTTTTATGTGGTACTGAGGATCAAACCCAGCTCATGCCAGGGGAGCGCGGTACCACTTAAGCCACATCCCCACCCAGCTTTTTCTCTTCTTTATACATTGAGGAAGCTTTGGAAAAGCATATGCTTCTCAAACCCAGAGGTGCCAGGAAATCTAGGAGGAACAATCTCTAAACCTGAACTGGAGGAATTTCTGCTGCTCCTTGAATGTACAACCTTAACAGAGCAATTCAAGTAGCAGCATCAGCTGCTGGTGTATCTGAAATTATAATAGATAATGTCTCTAAGCACTCATTGAGGGCCCAGATCTCCTACATAAATGCGGATGCAAAGTTAGCAATGAAATGGGGCACAGAAGTGTTATGAGGCACTGTTCACCATCAGAGATTAAACATGTTATGAAACATCTTTACAAATGCAGAACTTGGCATACTACCATGGATGTTGACATCAATGCTACACTTCGACTATATTTTAATGTACGTGATGGTGTTATTAATAAAATATAAATTCTTTGTAAAAGAACAGATTTTAAGAAACAAAAACAGCTATTTATGAAAGCATTAATTTTAAAACAAAAATAGCAAAAGTAAATAAATTAGATTATGGTACATATCTTATGGCTTGCTGTACAAATTGATGTTGGGTGGTGGGATTCAAGGTGATTTTTATTTATTTTTTCCTTATTTTCATTTCTGTGTTCTTTCCAGTTCCTCTCCAATTAAATAGTGCCTGCATAACACAATTTAAAATAGTTTTAAAAAGAAAATTAAAAGTTCTTTGGTGTATGGTATGGACACAGAGTCTAAGAATAAATTAATAGAAATAAAATACAAATATCTAGAATGGCCAGAATTGCCTTTAAAAGGAGTTGGTTTAGTTTGCTGACAGATATTATTGATTTGATTATTATTCCTTCAGTCTAGAACTCCATCAAGCCATATGTGTGTATATCTATATACATGCATATGCACATATATGTACATATGTATATATGTATATGTGTGTATTAAGTTGAGCTAATTATAGAGTTCCACACAATTGTAAGAAACTATCCAATGGTAACATTTTGCTAAACTATGGTATAATATTACAAGTAAAATATTGACATTGAAGCTGGGTGCATTGGCACACACCTATAATCTCAGCAGCTGGGGAGGCTGAGACAGGAGGATTGGGAGTTCAATGCCAGGCTCAGCAATGGCAAGGTGCTAAGCAACTCAGTGAGACCCTGTTTCTAAATAAAATACAAAATTGGGCTGGGGATGTGACTCAGTGGTCGAGTGCCCTTGAGTTCAATCCCAGGTATAAAAAAAAAGAATGCTGACTTTGGTACCATTACTGATCTTATTCAGATTTCCCCAGTTTTATTTGTGTGTGTTTGAGTGTGCATGTGCACATTAAGTTGTATATACTTTTATCAACCATGTAGGTTGGTAATCATCACAGTGAAGACACTAAACAGTGGAACATCAAAATATTCCTTATGTTGTCCTTTTATAATCACACCCACTTCTCTTGTTCCACCCCACTCCACCCCCCATCTCAAATCCCTGGCAACCACTAATCTGTTCTCCATTTCTGAAGTTCTGTCATTTCTAAAATGTTATATAAATGGAATTGTGCACTATATAACCTTTGAGGACTGGCTTTTTTTCACTCAGCATAAATCCCTGGAGTTGTAGGTATTATGTTGATCTGACTCTCTTCATTGCTGGGCAGTATTCCAGGCCATGCCTGGGCCAGTTTAACCTTTCACCTATTGAAAGACATCTGATTCCTAGTTTTGGCTATTAGAAGTAAAGCTGCTGTGAATATTTACATATAGGTTTTTGTGCAACCATACATTTTCATTTTTCTCGAATAATCACCCAAGGAGTACAATTGCTGCTAGGTCATATGATATGTATATTTCATAAGAAACTTCCAAAATATGTTCCAAAGTGATTGTGTCATTTTACAGTTCCAACAGCAATGTATGTGGGGTCCAACTACTCCACATGATCCCCAGGACTGGGTATTGTCCCTCTTTGCCTTTTTGTCAACTGATAGGTGTGTAGTGATAACTCACTGTGGTTTTAGTTTTGCCCAGGTCAACTTCACTCACATTATCTTGACATAGAAGATCACATGGCTGCATCTAACTTCAATGGCTGGAGGTGGGGAAGCAGTTGTCCCATGTCCCAGCAGAAGAAAACAGGAAACCCTGCCAAGCAGCTGCGATGCCTGTCACAAGTTACCCATCCTTTTGGTCACCTCGTTTTGTAGCTATATTTTTGGGAGAGCTTTATGATCGTAGTCAAGGAAATGAGTGACAAAGCTGAGGTTCACTCTATATTAATCGATCTCTGGATAACGGGGGCCTGTTTTCCTATTTTTCTTGTCCAGAATCTGGGCTTTATTACTTATCAGTCAGAGCACTAAAGGGGCAGAGGGAAAGTGAAGCATAAAATGCACTTCCATTGTGTCCTTGGACCTTGACCACCCCACTGGAAAGCCACTTCTGAGGGCCCACTGTCAGGTTTGAGTTTGAGAAATTTGCATATTAATATTATCATTGTCTCATTTACACAATCTATTCAGAGTAACCCTTCTTAGGAAGCCATGTCCAACCCTAGTTGGATACCTATGTATATTAGAAGTGTGTGTGTGTGTGTGTGTGTGTGTGTGTGTGTACAGGAATGCATATTAGAAAGCCAGTGTTGTCAACCTTCTCAGTAACCTCATTTGCATCTCATTACTGTTTTCCTCTATTTACTCTTCACATTTTCTCTCTCTTTCTTCCCAATGAAACCTGATGTTTTTTGAAAGTAGAATTAGACTGAAGGCAAGATGAGTGGTGGCATTTTTATTATGTGCAAATAATCATTCCTTCTCCAGAATCATACTTCTTCCAAATTTTGTTGTATCATTCATCCACCCATCCATCCATCCATTTGTTTACGCATCCATCCAACATGTACATGAGTATCTACTCTTCCTCAGGACCTGTGTTAATGTAGTAATGGTGAATAAGAGAGACACAGTCCGCATCCTCACGGAACTAATCACCTTTATGGAAAAGAATTATGGTAATTGATAGGAGGCCTGAAGAATACTGGGAATTGAAGGATTGCAAAAGAGTGTGCAACCAGGTCATCTGCCTCCTGAAAGGCAAAGCATTAGGGGAGATGTATATTTACGTATAGGGTTTTGTTCAACCATACATTTTTCTTGGATAATCACCCAAGGAGTACAACTGCTGCTAGGTCATATGATGTGTTTATTTCATAAGAAACTTCTAAAATATGTTCCAAAGTGGCTGTGTCATTGTGTTACTTTTATCTTTATGAATAAAGATAGTACTAAAGGATTTTATTCAAATGTTTTTCTTCTTTAATCTTTTGCTTCCACTGTTTATTTTTGCTGTCTTCTTTAGCTCTGTTTGGCAAATGGCAAGTGGCCAGTGAGTTTTCAGCAGACTTCCCATTTGTAATAAGTTTCCCACTTATCTGGGTTGGGCTTAAAGATCAAGTTGCCTTTAGGCCTACATCTGATCCTTGCCAGAAAAAGCTGGCTCTTTCTCCACCCATCTGTGTAAAGAAAGCATTGCTCAGGTGAGAGGTTCACAAGATTTGAATAAAAAAATAAATAAATAAAGACTTTTCAGGAAATAAAGGGAGTAGGAAAAGAATAACTTCTGTCTTTATTTTGTCGTCTCCAAGGTTCGAATCTTTGAGATTTTTATGTTCTCCATTATTTTGTGGTTTTATTTCATTTTGATTATTTTTCTTTTATTGGAAAAATGCATATCTAATTGGAATTCAGACCAAAATGAAATCATTACAATACTTCAGATTACAAGTATTTTTTTGAAAAATAATTCTTACATAAGAATCAGCACAATTGTCAAACCAACAAAATCATATTCAGTGAGAATTCATTTATTCTGCAACCGGGAAAAGAAGTGCTATTTCATATTATAGAATTTCCAGAAAATTGCTCCTTTTGCTTTCTCTTTTGGGAAGAACTTTTTAAATGACTAAGGTGTTTGAGTTAAAATATTCCCTTGATATCTCTTCAAGCAAACATAATTTGCTCTATTTTTATGACTTCATCGTTATTAATTCAGGTGATTCTAATTTTCTGTTGAATACTGATACCCTCAGCACCTACTTAAGAGGAGATGTAGGGCAATGTACCCACATAGGAATAACTAGAAAGTGATGTTTAAAAGGGTTTCCATGGAAACCTATTTGTATGTTTGGTTGTTCTCTGTGGTTTTTTTTCTTTTCTTTTCTTTTTTCTTTTTGGATGTCTCCTTCATTGTTAAGTTTGTCAGGTATCCTTCCTTCCAGGTATCATCTACCTGTTTCTAGTAACCACAAAACTAACAATTTATTCCTTTTGATTTAAGTCGAGCATATTCATTAGTATAAACTTGGATGCATAGATAGACATCAGAACAAAATTAACAGTGACTAAAACAAAAGAACTTATCTCTCTCATGCATGAGAATCCCATACACAGGTAGTGTGACCTTAGTAATGGCACATCTTGAATTTTATAGGGATTCAGGCTACTTCTACTTTGGTTCCAACATCCTTAGGGTATAGCTCTTATCATCACAGATCAAGATGACTTATAGAGCCAACAAAACCAAGTTCCATGCAGCAGATTGGAAGACAGGAGGGCAGAAGAGCTGAGTCCCACATTTGTGAGACACTTCTTAGATTTCCCTCACATTTCTGCTTGTATCTTGTTGATCAAAAGTTTGTCACACTGAAGGGCTGGGGTTGTGGCACAGTGGTAGAACGTTTGCCTACCATATGTGAGGCACTGGGTTCAATTCCCAGCACCACATATAAATACATGAATAAAATAAAGGTTCGGCAATGTCTAAAAAATTATATAAAGTTTGTCACACTGTTGTAAGAAGACTGGGAAATGTAGTTTTTATTTAGGTACATGAGGTGGTTTTGTTTGTTTTGTACCAGGAATTGAACCAGGGACACTGAGCCATATTCCTTTTTATTTTATTTTATTTTTTTGAGACAGGGTCTTGCTAAATTTCTTAGAGGCTCACTAAGTTGTTGAGGTTGGCATCGAACTTGTGATCCTCCTGCATCAGCCTCCTAAGCCACTGGGATTACAGGTATGGGCCTCCATGCCCAGCATGGTACATGAGTATCTATAAAATTAAGTGTCTCATACCAAGTAGAAATAGAAGAATAGCTGCTAGTGTCAAAAAGTAGTGGCTTATACCATATACCAACAGCAAATATCTAAACCTGTTAGAACACTGCATAGAGATTTTGAGTAATGTGGATTTCTCCTAGGATGGAAGATGAATGGCATTGAATGCATAGACTTCCATATTTCAGTTATTACAAGGCCTTTGATTCTCAGCTGGATTCTGAATGAATTTACCACATAAATGACATCTAAGCAACTGAGGTGCTATTGTCACTAAAGGGAATACTTATATAATCCTTCAGTAGAATCTAAGAAATTCTAGTTTGACATAGCCCCATGGATGTATTCCAAACATGAGAGTTTCCTCTCAAAGTATGTGCTTCAAGTATGTGCAGGAATTATATGTGGCCTGAACTATTTGGATGGAATCCTTAATTCAGTATACACTCACTCTCTCTTTATCATGGTTTCTCAGCTCACAGAATTTATTTTTTATTTTTATTTTTTTTTATTGGTTGTTCACAACATTACAAAGCTCTTGACATATCATATTTCATACATTAGAATCAAGTGGGTTATGAACTCCCATTTTTACCCCAAATACAGATTGCAGAATCACATCGGTTACACATCCACATTTTTACATACTGCCATATTAGTGACTGTTGTATTCTGCTACCTTTCCTATCCTCTACTATCCCCCCTCCCCTCCCCTCCCATCTTCTCTCTCTACCCCATCTACTGTAATTCATTTCCCTCCTTGTTTATTATCCCATTCCCCTCACAACCTCTTATATGTAGTTTTGTATAACAATGAGGGTCTCCCTCCATTTCCATGCAATTTCCCTTTTTTCTCCCTTTCCCTCCCACCTCATGTCTCTGTTTAATGTTAACCTTTTCTTCCTGCTCTTCCTCCCTGCTCTGTTCTTAGTTGCTCTCATTATATCAAAGAAGACATTTGGTATTTGTTTTTTAGGGATTGGCTAGCTTCACTAAGCATAATCTGCTCTAATGCCATCCATTTCCCTGCAAATTCCATGATTTTGTCATTTTTTAGTGCTGCGTAATACTCCATGGTGTATAAATGCCACATTTTTTTTATCCATTCATCTATTGAAGGGCATCTGGGTTGATTCCACAGTCTAGCAATTGTGAATTGTGCTGCTATGAACATCGATGTGGCAGTATCCCTGTAGTGCGCTCTTTTAAGGTCTTCAGGGAATAGTCCGAGAAGGGCAATAGCTGGGTCAAATGGTGGTTCCATTCCCAGCTTTCCCAGGAATCTCCATACTGCTTTCCAAATTGGCTGCACCAATTTGCAGTCCCACCAGCAATGTACAAGAGTACCCTTTTCCCCACATCCTTGCCAGCACTCGTTGTTGTTTGACTTCATAATGGCTGCCAATCTTACTGGAGTGAGATGGTATCTTAGGGTGGTTTTGATTTGCATTTCCTTGACTGCTAGAGATGGTGATCAGCTCACAGAATTTATGATGGGCCTTCTAGAAATAATTCTTTCACATTACATTACATAATTCCTTGAGAATAAAGAAAATCTTGTTTGGAGCATTTTCCTACAATTTTCTAAAACTATTTCTTGCAAATGTTTGAAAGCTTGGAATGAAAAAAGTGTACATAAAAATAAGACAACAATTGGTGCTTAATATATTTCTGTTTGGCAAGGATCACTACGGGCATTATTTCTTTGGTTCCCTGACACTTAGTTTAAAATGAAAAGCAACATTTACATGAGCTGAACACATGTCTGATTTAGAGTTGGGTCTTGCACTCTGCCCCGAGTGACTTAATTCTTGTGTAACTCTCATGGTGGCACATATAGTCTTCTGGTGAATTTTATAGACTGGATTTTAACTGTCCTGATCTCGCTGTATCCCACAAATGTGCTTCTGTGAAGCAAATGGGAAGTAGAAATACTTAGCTTACTCCAGAGCTGAGGAGCAGCTGTTACATATGAATACAGCTGCCCTGGTTGTGTTCAACTGCTCTACCAGGTGTTAGATACTTTGAATATCTACGGGTTCAGGGTTGGATAGATCATTTCAGTTATTTGTCCAGAACTCACTGACATAGGTTTCCAGCCTCCTGAGGAGAAAGTCCTCACCACACAACCACCTCCTGCATCTCGAGCTGTCCACTGGAAGAGGAGGCTGGCAATCCCAGCCGAGCATGAGGAGACAGGTGCCTGAGCTGGGACAGACACTGTAAAATTCTTTGTCTTTCACATTTGACATAATAACCTTTGTTCACTTTGTTTTGCTCTAGCATCTCAGCCATTCCTTGCCTCAATACATGAGGTTTTAGCTGGGGGAAATAGATGATTTCTTGATACACCATTAAAAGTAAATCATGAAACAAGAATGGCACAGGTGCTAGGTATGGTGGCATATGTCTGTAATTTCAGCAGCTTAGGAGGCTGAGACAAGAGGACCACAAGTTCAAAGCCAGCCTTGGCAACTTAGCAAGGCCCTGAGCAATTTAGAGAGACCCTGCCTCAAAGTTTTAAAAAGGCTGGGTCCAGTGCGGTGGTGCACACCTGTAATCCCAGTGGCTCAAGAGGCGGAGGTAGGAGAATCACGAGTTCAAAGCCAGCCTCAGCAAAAGCAAAGCCTCAGCAAAAGTAACTCAGTGAGACACTGTCTCTAGATAAAATACAAAATAGATCTGGGGATGGGGCTGAGAGGTTGAATGCCTTGGAGTTCAATACCTTAAAAAAAAGCGCCCTCTGCAGGCATCTGCCATCACTGTGCATTCCTTTTGGACTACTGCAGGGAAAGTATCTGCCCTGCGGGTGTTAGGGAGGGGTGGGGACCAAGTTCCTACCCTTCAGTGCTTAGAATCCTGCGGTTTGAGAGGGGAGAAGGCTCAGCAAGGACAAAGAGGAACCTTGACTTGGTCCATTCCCTGCTGTGGAGGAGCTTGTCTTGAAGTAACAATAACCACAACAAAATGCCTGCCAACTGGGTGTTTTACATGCAACATATCATTTTCTCATAGTTCTGGAGACGAGAAGTCCCAGATCAAACCTCTGATTGATTCAGTTTCTGGTTAAGTCTCTCTTCTTGGCTTGCAAACAGCCACCATCTCACTGCAAACTCACAAGCTTCGCATGATGAAGATACAGCAAGCCTAAGGGTATACTGAACACAGGGACACTAAGTCTTGGGTCAGGGCTCCATTCTTATGACTACATCTAACCCCAAGTACTTCTTCATCTCAAAATATAGCCGTGTTGGGATTTAGAGTTTCAACATGATGAATTTTGGAGGACGCAAACATTTTAGTTTAGTCCATATTGTTATGGGCCAGGCTATATGGGCAATGACCAAACAGACTCCATTTTACCCTGAGACTCCATATTATGTAAGAAATGCTTCTCCCGTGGGAAAGCCTCACCTCTGTACCCACTAATAGTTGCCTAGCATAACATACTTGGCAACACAAAATAGTAATTCTTATACAATGTAAAACTGTTCTCTTTGCTTTCCATTTTTCTTGGGCAATGTACCTTTTCAGAGATGTATTGTCCAGATGTTAGTCACTTGTACTCAACTAGAGTCATTTTGACCCACGTCCCTTCTGCTTGCTTGCTGCTATACCAACCTGGAAAGTCCTGTGGGAAATACCAATGTACTCATTAGTCTTGCTAACTGCCCAATCCAGCTTCTGTACCCACTTGTTTACAACTACACCAACCCAGCTGTAGTTTTTGCTTTTAAATATCCTAAAATGCTCAGGCTTGGGGCTGTTCCTTGTAGAGACAAGTTATGGGTCCTGTGTGGAACAGTCGCCAGCTGGCCAGCTCAATAAAGACTCTTGAATTTGGACAAAACTGGAACTTGGTGTGTTTTCTGAGCGACCTGCCCCACAACACATAATCAATGAGTTTGAGATGAAACATCTGAAAGAAGCAATGGGTCTCCTAAACTTCACTCCTGTCTAGAAGATTTGTGAAAAAACCAATGACGTATTCATTGAATTATTCCCACTGCTAAGGATGCCCCCACTCCTAGCTCAGATCCTCAGCCTCAGAAACTAATTCCATCTGAAGGGATGGATAATGCTCACGCCAGTTCTAGGCTAAGTGACTGCTGTGAGAAGAGAAGGATGGAGACATCCAGGCTGTTCCCCAGGCTGAAATTAAGAATGTCCCCGCCATCCATTTTCAGAACTAAAACCAGGACAGACTTCCGAACTCAAAAAGAATATTTAAAATTGTAACTTCACCAGAACATACACAGTATGTCGTTGCTCTAGGTGGGTATAGTGGGACATCAGAAGAAATGAGGGCTGTGTAAAGGTAAAGAAGTAAGGAATAAAGGAACCCAGCCAGCGAGCAAGATCAATCTTTCATCCATATCTTTAAGAAGCACCTGGGGTTTCTAAGTAGATATGGAGGACTTGTGTGCTCCTGATCTTTGCCCCACCCCAAAATCTCCTCCTTTTTGTGCTTCCCCAAGGCAGCTAATGGGATTCACCCAGTTAGATTTTTCTTGTCTTTTGCACAGTGAATAGATATGGTGGGAAATTCTTTTCCTCCCCATCCCTCCCCTAGGGGGATATCCAGAGTCAGAGCCTGGGAGCAGAATGAGGTGTGGTCAGGGCAGAGCAGTGAGCTGAACTTTGGCATCTAGACATGTATCATAATGCTCTCTTGTCCTGGTGCCTGGGGAGAGACTGCTAGAGTTTCTATACTCCAGAACACTGGAGTTGTGCAGTGCACAGCCACTCCCCATTCTAATCACCATCTCTGATTTGTGGAACCCAGGCATACATTCTCCAAGTGATTAAATGTACAACCAAGCTTTCATGAGTTGGAACATGACTTGGCATACTTGTTAAGTACATAGATTCACCTCCAGAGATTTTGATTCAGTAGGTCAACAGGCAGTACAGGAATTTATATTTAGTCAATAGCGCAGGTGATGATATTGCAGAGGCTCCATGGACCACTCCACAGAAATACTACTTAGAATCCTAATTGCTTAAAGAACCCTGAAGAAGGTCTGTGCTTACTGGTGGGAAAAAAAGAATAGTTCTGAAGACTTAATGTTGCAGGGCAAAAGAGTTCAACAGATAAACTGCATGGAGAAGATAAGGAGGGAGCCACAGACAGAGGAATGCTGTGAAGCTACTTCATTATGATGATCCCATCAAACCATAATATTATCTTTATTTACTCTGGGAATTGATGTATTCTCTTAGCAAACAAAATAACGACATAGAGAGACTGATCCAAATAACCCCTTAAATTGTCTGGGAGTATGTTGGGAACTAATATATTTTATTTATTTATTTATTTATGACAGCAGAATGCATTACAATTGTTATTACACATATAGAGCACAATTTTTCATATCTCTGGTTGTATACATAGTATATTCACACCAATTCGTGTCTTCATACCTGTACTTTGGATAATAATGATCATCACATTCTACCATTATTAATAACCCCATGTCCTCTCCCTTCTCCTCCAACCCCTCTGCCCTATCTTGAGTTTGTCTATTCCTCCTATGCTCCTGCTCCCTATCCCACTATGAATCAGCCTCCTTATATCAAAGAAAACATTCAGCATTTGTTTTTTGGGGATTGGCTAACTTCACTTAGCATTATCTTCTCTAACTCCATCCATTTACCTGCAAATGCCATGATTTATTTTTATTTTCTTTTAATGCTGCATAATATTCCATTGTGTAAATATATGTATCACATTTTCTTTATCCATTCATCTACAGAAGGGCATATATGTTGGTTCCACAGTTTAACTATTATGAATTGTGCTGCTATAAACATTGATGTGGCTGTGTCCCTGTAGTATGCTGTTTTTAAGTCCTTTGGGTATTGACCAAAAAGAAGGATAGCTGGGTCAAATGGTGGTTCCATTCCCAATTCTCCAAGAAATCTCCATACTGCTTTCCATATTGGCTGTACCAATCTGCAGTCCCACCAGCAGTGTGAGTGTAGTATATCCTTTCCCCCACATCCTCGCCAACACTTATTGTTGTTTGGATGCATAATAGCTGCCATTCTGACTGGAGTGACATGAAATCTTATGAAGTGAATCCATGAACCAGGAATGGGGCAGTAGTATAAAAACAACACTCCCTTTGGAATCAAGCAGACCTGGGTTTGAACCTGGATATCACCATTTACAAGCTATGTGACCTTGGGAATTATTGATCCCTGTGTTCTGATCTATCAAATTAAGATATTAATACCTACCTTACATGTCTTTTTGAGGATTACCATGAATAGCTGGGCATAGTGGTATATACCTGTAATCCCAGTGACTTTGGAGGCTGAGGAAGGAGGATCACAAGTTTGAGATCAGCTTCAGCAACTTAGTGAGACCCTTAGAAACAGTGAAACACTGTCTCCAAGAAAGGAGTTAGGGGCTTGGAATGTAGCTCAGTGGTAAAGCCCACTTGAGTTCAATCTCCATTACCCAGAGGGGTTGGGGGAGGAAAACATCATCATTAATAGTAGTTGGCACTACTTTGGCTCACAACAAAAAGTAACTGTTGTTATCTAAAGTGTTAAAAGTTCCATAACCATTAATTAACCATTAACCAACCCGAATCAAATATATTCTAATATTTGGACCAGACGTTGCGCTGTGGTGGTGACATCCTAAGAAATCCTTTGCATTGACTCACAGAATTCACAACAGGCAGAGATATGAAAATTTGCCATTATCTTTAGAACAAAGTAAAAAAAAAAAAAAGAAAAGAAAAAAACACTAATGATGTATAATCTACAGAATATTTTTTTATCTACAGAAACTCTGCACTTGATTAATTTCACCAAACTATTCTCCTGGAGCCTGTTGAGCAAACTATTTGACTATAAAAAGTTAACTTGAGTAAAGAATCTTAAATACTTTCCGGTGTTCTGTGTGTTTAGAAACAGTATACATACATTTGTTACTGCTGTAATACCTAAGATTGATGCAGCTAAAGGGAATTTTAAGTGATTCATGCTATATTTTCTTTTTCAGGATAGCTTTTTCTAACATTTTTTTTTTTGATAAGCCTACAGAAATTTAAAAAAAAAAAGGATATGGTAGAGGGAGAGATTAAGAATTAAAAGTAGTGAAAGAATTCCAGGAACCACCCAGTTTATTTTTTAAGTTTCAGACGGGAAAGTCTAACCCAACCCTCAGGATCCCCTTAGGCAGATGTAGATTCCTCTCAGCCTGAGATCTTACGCTACTCCCCCCACCAGATAAACGTTTCCTTGGTGGGTTTGGGATGCAACGTAGCTGAGTATCACTCCCTTAATAATTACCCTTCATTCACTTAGATGGCAATTGAGTTCTGCTCTCTCTTTTTTTTTTTTTTTCTGGGAAAAAATCCAGTACCTTTAAACTTGCCTCACAGTCTCTGTTTTCCAACCCTTTGATCATTGTCCCTTTTGTGTGCCCTGGCCAAGTTCCCTGCTTCTCTTTTCAGCTGTGGCTTTCAGACTGGATCTGATCCATGAATGAGGACCTGATGGTGCTGACAGGAATAGGAAAGCCCCCTCTGTTTCCACTCGGCCTTGTCAGCCAAGAAAGAGGAGAACAGTCATCACAGAGCACCACCCAGGCATTGTCCTAGAAGATGTGGAAAACTCTGCTGTCCACAGGGCCATGCAGGAATGTAAACGGGATGGGAGAGGATCCTGTCGAAGGAGAGAACGCACAGCCTAGCCAAAGAAATCATCTCTACTTGGCTCCGGTGATCTGCCATATCCTGGAGCCCTGAGGTGCACTGCCCCTAGGTCTAAGGATTTTTCTAGAAAATTTTAAAATCTGGGCTTGAAAAATCTGGTTTTTTTTAATGTTGTCTATCATCTCAAATATATCTGAACATTCTATAAGCAAATAAATCATGTCTGGAGGCTGAATTAAATCCCTCCTAACTTTTATTCCAGTTAATAGAGCACAGACAGGTATGTGTGGGAGCCAGGGGATGGGTTAGTGATGGAGACAGATGCACAAACTGATTGTTATTAAGGAACAACAATAGTGACAAACTCATGAGATGAAAGAACTATTAATAAAATATGAAATAATTACCATTTTAAGAAAATTATTACCATTTAACCCAGTGCCTGGACTATAGTGAATGTTCAGTAAATGTTTGCTGAGATAACTACCTTATTTTCAATGCTGTTTTGCCATTTTGAAGCATTCATTACTTCACCAGTTCTTCCAAACAACCCTGAAAATAATACATTTTTTTGCCCATTCTTTTTAATTTTTTTTAATTTAGGCATTTTTTAATTAATTTTTTTAGATATACATCATGATGCTAGAGTGTATTTGGACAAATTATACATACATGGAGTATAACCTCCCATTCTTAGGATTGTACATGATGTACAGTTACACTGGTTGTGTATTTGTAAATGAACATAGGAAAGTCATGTCCAATTCATTCTACTATCTTTCCTATTCCCATCCCACCTTTGTCAACCACTGAACTTCTATTCTCCCTCCCCCTCCCCCCACTTGTGGTGTGTTAGCCTCCCTATATCCGAGAGAACATTCGATCTTTCAGTTTTGGGGATTGACTTATTTCACTTAGCATGATAGTCTCCAGTTCCATCCATTTACCAGCAAAAGTCATAAAGTTTTTCATTGTGTATTTTATACCACATTTTCTTTATTCATTCATCTGTTGAAAGGCACCTAGCTTGGTTCCATACCGAAGGCATTGTGAATTGAGCTGCTATAAACATTGATGTGGTTGTGTCACTGTACTATGCTGACTTTTAGTCATTTGGGCATATACCAAAGACTGGGGTAACTAGGTCAAATGGTGGTTCCATTCCAAGTGTTCTGAGGAAACTCCATACTGCTTTCCAGAGTGGTTGTACCAATTTGCAGTCCTACCAGCAATGTATGAGTGAACCTTTTCCCCACACCCTCACCAACATTTATGATTACTTGTATTCTTAGTAATTGCCATTCTGACTGGAGTGAGATGGAATCTCAGTTTTAATTTGCATTTCTTAATTGCTAGAGATGTTGAACATTTTTTCAAATAGTTTTTCACCATTTGTATTTCTTCTTCTGTGAAGTGCCTCTTCAGTTCCTTTGAACATTTTTTGATTGGCTTATTTGGTTTTTTGGTGTAAAGTTTTTTGAGTTCTTCATATATCCTGGAGATTAATGTTCTATCTGAGATCAGATGGCCAAGATTTCTCTCCCATTCTGAAGGTTCTCTCTTTGTGTTCTTGATTGTTTCCTTTTAATATGAAGAAGCTTTTTAGTTTGAGACCATCCCACTTATTGATTCTTGGTTTTATTTCTTGAGCTTTAGGAGTCTTGATAAGGAAGTTGGTTTTTAAGCTGACATGATGGGCCTACATTTTCTTTTAGTAGGTACAGGCTCTCTTGTCTAATGCCTAGGCCCTTGATCTACTTTGAGTGAGAGATAGAGGGTTTAAATTTCATTCTGCTACTTAAGTATTTCCAGTTTTCCCAGCACCATTGGTTGAAGAGGCTCTCTTCTCTCTAATGTATGTTTATGGTGCTTTTGTCTAGTACCAGCTAACTGTATTTATGTGGGTTTGTCTCTCTGTCTTCTATTCTGTTCCATTGATCTTCACGTCTGTTTTAGTGCCAATATCATGCTGTTTTTGTTACTATAGCTCTGCAGTATAATTTAAGGTCTAGTATTATGCCTCCTGCTTCACTTTTCTCACTAAAGATTGTTTTGTCTGTTCTAGGACTCTTATTTTTCCGAGTGAATTTTGTGAATGCCTTTCTGTTTCTATGAAGAACAAATTTTAATAAATTTCATTAAATCTGTATATCACTATCATGAATGGGATAGTTTTCTTAATTTCTCTTTCACCTGATTTACCATTGGTGTATATGATTGATTAATGGATGTTAATTTCATATCCTGCTACTTTTTAAAATTTATTTATAAGTCCTAGAGTCTTTCTGGTGGAGTTTATTTGGGGGGGGTCTTCTAAATATAGAATCATGTCCTTGGCAAATAGGGTAGAATCATGTCATTGGCAAATAGTGATAGTTTGAGTTCTTCTTTTCCTATTTGTATCCTTTTAATTTATTTCTTTTGTCTAATTACTCTGGCTAGAGTTCCATGGGCAATGTTGAGTAGAAGTGGTGAAAGAGAGCACCCCTGTCTTGTTCTGGTTTTTAGAGGGAATGCTTTAAATTTTTCTCCATTTAGAATGATGTTGGCCTTGGGCTTAGCATATATGTATTTTTTACAATGTTGAGTTATGTCCCGACAATCTCTAATTTTTCTAGTGTTTTAAACAAAACGGATGCTGGATTTTGTCAAATGCTTTTTCTGCATATATTGGGATAATCATGTGATTCTTGCTTTTAAGTCTATTTATGTTTTTGTCTATTCTTAGTTCCCATAGAGGTCACTCAACTAAGGAGTGCCAGAACTGGAGCTTCCATGCAGAGACTTTATTCTTAATTATTTCTTCCTCTTGAATCTTGTCTTCCCAAAGTCTAGGCAGGGTATGCAGTGTACCTGTGTATGTAGCCAGAGCTGATAGAACCACCCTACTTGCTTCCCCATAAAAATAATGCTTCTCTTGTTCAGCACGATGGTATGCACCAGTCATCCCAATCACTCAGAAGGCTGAGGCAGGAGGATCACAAGTTCGAGGCCAGCCTGGGCAACTTAGCAAGATTCTGACTCAAAATTAAAATTTAGGAAGGGCTGGAGAGGTAGCTCTGTGGTAGAACATTCCTGGGTTCAAGCCCCAGTACCTCAAAGACAAACAAACAAAAACAAAAAACACTTCTCTTCATATGTGGTTAAAAACAGACAAACAAATGAAAAACCTCAAAGCAAAGCAAGGAATGGACAGTGAAAGGCACACCTTTTACTTTCCACTCTCCCCTAGTCTTCCAATTCTACAATGGGGACACAACTATTACAAACAGCTTATGTAAGTTTATAGAAATATTTTATGAATTTTTGTGTGTCTTTTTATACAAAGAGTAACATTTATAATGCTATTTTCTTCCTTTTTTAAAATTTATGACTAAAATTTGAATGTTTCAATATACAGCAATATACACAAAACTGCCCCATTCTTTTTAACCAGATCCCCTTTAGTGGATGTTTAGTTTGTTTCCCATCTTCAACTGTTACAAACAACGCTACAGCAATAGCTTATTTTAATTTTACTTTATTTTATTTATTTATTTTTTTATGTGGTGCTGAGGATCGAACCCAGTGCCTCACATGTGCTAGGCAAGCTCTCTACCCCAACCCCCAGCAAATAGCTTTGACTGTATTCATTCAAACATGTGGAAGTAAATCGATGGAATAAATACAAGTTGAATTGTTAGGTCCAAGGCTGTATACATCTTAAATTTTTAAGTGAACATTACTTTCACTGATCTAACCACTGATAATAACAAAGTTATCAAAGATTCGTGACACAGGTAGTCATTACACACACAGCTAATGGTAGAATTTTTCTAAATGGCAATTTTATAATATGTTTTAGAGTATAAAAAAGTGCCAAAGAAGTTCTACTTCTAAGAACTTATCATTACATTTGCAGGTAAATGGATGGAGTTGGAGAATATTATACTAAGTGAAATAAGCCAATCCCAAAAAACCAAAGGCTGAATATTTTCTCTGATATGAGGATGCTGACCCATAATAGGGATTGTGGGGGGGAGCATGGAAGAACTTTTAGATAGGGCAAAGAGGAGGGAAGGAAAGGGAGGGGGCATAGGGGTAGGAAAGATGGTGGAATGAGACAGACATCATTATCCTAAGTACATGTATGAAGACATGAATGGTGTGACTCTACTTTGTGTACAACCTGAGTCCTAAAAACTTGTGCTTTATATGTGTACTATAAATTGAAATGCATTCTGCTGTCATAACAAATTATAACAAATAAATAAATAAATAAAAATTTAAAAAGAACATTACAAAAGAATGAGAGATGTGCATGAAAAATGTGTGTGTGTGTATGTGTGTGTATTTGTGAGAGTATACATATAAATAGTATTGTGTTGTTTTTAATGGTCAGGCACTGAAAACAATCTACAACAGAATACTTAAATTCTGATTAAATAAATTACAGTACATTCATATGTCGAAATACTATGCAGACAAAAAATTTATGTATTTGAAAAATATTCAATAATCTGGGAAAATATCTATATCATTAAGTGAAAAAGCATATAACATAAGCTATATAAAATGTATTTTTAAAAATTTATGCATAAAGAAATAGGCAAACACTATATAATATAGGCTAATATTTTAAAAGTGGTTTTCTGAATGATAGGTTTGTGATTTCACTTTATTTATGCTTTTCTAAATTCTCAACAATAAATATGTACTTTTAGAGGCTACTAAAATTAATATTAAGAAAAGAAGAAAGAGAGAACAGGGTGAGGAGAGAAGAGAGGAGAGCAAAAATATGGAGCTATGAATCAAGACGACTAAATATGGTCCCAACCTCACCATTGAGGAGACATACAGTTCAGGCCAAGTCATTTAATCTCTGTCTCTCAAGTTCTCACTCATCAGATGGGAATAATAATATTTACTCTGTCTCGGAATTGTTGTGGATACAAATAATTATATGAGGTACTTTTAAAAAAGCACTGAATATGTATTTTGTAATGTAAGTTAGCATTGTTATTCATGTGGAATAGGGTTTGATCACAGTTACGCTTTCTGTAATTTGAATCCTCCAACACATTTTTAGCTTAAATGATGAAATCTAGTCCATTATTTCCTATGGGGCTTTCCAGACATTTTGAGACAAGCCAAAAGTTTCAGTCAACAAAGGTGTCTGTTCCATTAAAACAAATATTTAAAACGCCTCCTACTTAACAAAATATCTGAAATCCTTATCTTCCTCTTTCTGAAAGCTGCATGGCAAAAAATAAAATTTTTATTGGATGAAAAAAGGAAATGGTCTTTCATGTCAGTGGAATAAAATGTGTGGCAAATAGTTTGTGAAGAGAATAGAGGAGATGCTTTGAAGAGCTGAGTCATAGATAGACCCTGGGGAAGATATTTCCTCATTGTACATTATGGTGGGATTTATCGTCACATATTCTCACACACACACACACACACACACACACACACACACACAATATAACAGTATAACTTGACCAGTATCATTCTCCAGTATTTCCCTTTCCTGCCCTCCCCACCCTTCCCATTTCTCTATTCCTTTGATCTCCCTTTGATTTACCTGAGATTCCCCCCTTCTCCACCTATCTTTTCCTCTTTCCTGCCTAGTTTCATATATGAGAGAACATGTATGGCCTTGGTTTATTTCACTTAACATAATGTTTGTTCCCTAGTTACATCCATCTTCCTACAATTGAAATAATCTCATTTTTCTTTATGGTAGAATAAAATTTCATGGTGTATATGGACCACATTTTCTTTATACATTCATCCTAGGCTTGTTCCATAGTTTGACTACTATGAATTGTGTTGCTATAAACATGGATTTGTAATGGGTATGTATCTATCATTATAGTAAGATGACTAATTCTTCTTTTTTTTTTTTTGGTAGCTGTGGTTGAACCCAGGGGCACTCAACCACTGAGTCACATCCCCATCCCTTTTTATTTTTCATTTTGAGACAGGAATCTCGCTAAGCGGCTGAGGCTGGCTTGGAACTTGTGATCCTTCTGCCTCAGCCTCTCAAGCCACGGGGATTTCAGGTTTGTGCCACCGTACCTAGATGAGATGACTAATTCTGTAGAATAAATCAAGGCGTGATATAGCTGGGTCATTTGGTGGTTCCATGCCTTTTGAGGAACTTCCATGCTGATTTCAATAGTAGTTGTACTAATTTACATTCCCACCAACCATGTAAAGTGTTTCTTTTTCTCCACACCTTTACAGGCATTTATTATTGTTCATATTCTTGATGACTGCCATTCTGACTAGTGTGAGATGAAATCTCAGGGTAGTTTTGATTTGCATGATTTTTTTCTCTTTGGTAGAAACTGTATATTCTTGATACTAATTGCCTTGATACTAATCATGTGTGCATGATAAATGTTTTCTCTCAATTTGTCATTTTTCTTTTCATTTTATGTATTTTATCTCTTTGATGAACAAAATATATTATTTTTATGCATTTTAAGGTATCTCTTGATGAACAAAATATATTAGTACTAATACAGTTTATAAGTGTTTCTAGCAGACACTTTGTTTAATTTTATATTTCTTTCCCAATCCCAAAGATTAAATCATGTCATATATTTTCATTGTGAATGTTAAAGTATTATTTTTTATAGTTAAGTTCTGAATCTGTCTTGAATTTACTTTTGTATGTAGCAGGAGTAAAGATTCAATATCACTTTTATGCATTTTTTCTTTCCCTTCTTATATCACATGCCATTCCTGTATCATCAAATTTTCATTAATGCAGACTGATATTTCTAGTCCATCTATTTTATTGGTTAATTTGTCTATCTCTTCACTAATACAAAATGATCTTAGGGACTGTAGATTTATAATAAGAGTGACATCATGTTGATCATAACCCTGTTATTGATCTTTAAATTTTTCAAAGTTTTTCGTTTTCACTCTTTGTGGACAGAACTTAACAGCTTTTTTCAATTTCTCTGTAACTATTTCATTTTTGTGATTAGAAGTTGTATTGTTTATTTCAATCTCCAATTGTTCATAGCTAATGGAGAGAAATACAACTTATTTTTGAATATTGACCTTATACCTAAAAACTACTTTAATATACTTATTAGTTCTTGTACTATGTTATTTTTAGACAATTTAAGATTTTCTATACAGATAATCTGTGAGTGTGTGTCTGTGTGAGTTTGTGTATTCCTATCTTCTTTTTAAATTCTGTAGCCTTTTGGTTTCTTTTTCTTCCTTTATTGCATTGGCTAGTACTTCCAATACAATATTAACTAGAAATGATAAGAATGAGCATCCTTGCCCATTGGGAAGACATTCAGGGTTTTTTGTTGTTGTTGTTGTTGTTGTTGTTTTTGTTTCTTTTTTATCATTAAATATGATGCTTTCTATAGGTTTCAAGTAGGTAGCCCCTATTGATTTGAGAAATTCCCTTCTATACTTAATTTGCTAAGTGTCATGAAACACTGGTAGGCTTTATCTAATACTTTCTCTGTATCTATTAAAATGATCATATGCTACATATATTCAGTATATTTATATGGTGACTTACATTTACTATTTTTGAATATTATACTATCTTTATATTCTTTGGATAAATCCACTTATCTATGAATTTTAAATGTGGTTGAAATATGACTAGGTGTTTTTTGCTAACATTTAAAAATAATTTTGCTTTTATTTGTTTTTGTGTTCTATTCATCACATATGTTTTTGGCTTTCATTTATTTCTGCTTAAAAAAACTTCATTATTTCTTTAGGGAACACCTGGTGGTAATAAATTCTCAGGTTTTGTTTATCTGAATTCTGGATATGGAATTCTACTGATGGTTTTCTTTTTAGTATTATAAACAAGTTTAATCATTGTTCTGGTCTTATCTAGTTTCTGACAATAAGTTGGCTGTCTTTTAACTTTGTTCTTTTATGTCTTTTTTTTCATTATGCTTACTTTGAAGATTTTCTCTATCAGTGATTTTTCAGAACTTGATTATGATGTCCCTTTGTGAAGTATTTTTTTAAATGTTTACTCTGTGTTTGCTGCAATTCTTGAATATGGTTGTCTATAGTTATTGAGATGTTTTAAAGCATTTTTTCTTCAAAAAACTGTGTTTCTTCATCTCCTTTCCTTCTGAAATTTCAGTTGTATGTATGTTATATAACTTGATACTGTCCCACAGATTATTAATATTATGTCACTATTTTTATTCAGCCTTTTTTTCTCTCATAGTTCATCTTGAATAGTTCTGTCTTCAAATTAACCAGCCATTTCTTCAGATTTATCTGGTTTTCTGTTAACCCCCATCTGGTAATTTTTATTTTATATGCTATCATTTTCATTCCTGGAAGTTTAATTTCATTTGTAATGCATTTCATTTCTATCCTCACCATTTACATTTCCATATGGGAGCTTCTTATGGTTTAGATATGAGGTGTCCCTCAAAAGCTCATGTGTGGGGTTAGGTTGTGGCTCAGTGGTAGGGTGCTCATCTTGCATGTGTGAGGTCCTGGGTTCAGTCTTCAACACCACATAAAAATAAATAAAATAAAGGTACTGTGTTCATATACAATTAAGTAATGTTTTAAAACACACACACACACACACACACACACACCCCTCATGTGTGAGACAATGCAAAAATTTTCCAAAATGAAATGATTGGGTTAAAGCCTTAACTTGATCAGTGCATTAATTCACTTGAATGTATTAACTGGGTGATAATTGTAGGCAAGTAGGGTGTGGCTAGAGAAGGTGGGTCATTGGGGTGTCTCTTTGGGGTTTATATTTTGTTCCTGGTGAGTCAAGCCCTCTCTGTGCTTCTTGATGGCCACGTCCTGAGCTGCTTTCCTCTACCTCACTCTGCCACCATTATGTTTTGCCCCACCTTGGGCCCAGAACAAGGGAGGTGGTTGACTATGGACTGAGACTACTGAAATCATGGGCACCAAATAAACTTTTCCTCCTCTAAAGTTGTCCTTGTCAGATCTTCTGGTCACAGTGGTGAAAAAAAGCTGACTAAAAGGGGACTCCATTTGGGGTCTCATACCGCCAGGCTCTGTTTGGATTTCTTCTTCCTGTGCTATGGACTGGAGTCTCTCTGTGGAGTACACACAGAACTTACCTGGTTTGCCTAGCCTTTCTCAGAGATCATTTTCTTCCCCAGACTGTTTTTTCAGTGTTTAAAAACTATTGGTTTGTATATATTGCCTGGTTTTGTTTGCTTATTTTTTTGTTTTTACTGGTTTATTGCCAAGAGTAAAACCAACTCCTGTTATTCCACCTTGGCCATGGCCTTCATTTTAGAAAGAAATTTCTGCTGAATATAGATCTCTAGGTTGACAGTATTTTTGCTTTTAGCATGTTAAATCATGCTTTGATTTTCAGTATGTCAGAGATATTATATTATTTTCTGGCTCATGCTTTTGATAAGAAATTAACTATTATCATTTTTCCAATGGCTTACTTTTCTTCCTGGTCCCAGATCACATGTTCTTGCTTCTTCTCATGATCTAGTATTTTTTTTCCATTGTCATGTGTCTGGATCTTGTTATCTTGCTTTTCTTTCTTTTCTCTCTCTCTCTCTCTCTCTCTCTGTGTGTGTGTGTGCACATGTTCACACACCCCAAGATTTGAATCCAGGGTTTGAGCATTCTAAGCATGTGCTCTATCAATGTGCTACAACCCCAGCTTCTGGATCTTCTTATCTTTATGATTCCTATATCTTCTACTTAGACCTGTGTACTCTGCTTGGATCCCCTTACCTCATGTTACAGTCCATAAAGTGCCTTCATATAAAAGCTAAAGTGGTCATAGGAAAAAACTTGATCTGATTGCTTTTCCTCAGGGCTCACTTTCCTGCGCTGCCTATAGTTTCTATCTTCTAAAAGGTATTTTTCTCTTTTTTTCCCCCTCTGTTATATCCAGTGTTCTTGTTGTTTACAGACAGAGCACAAGTCCAGTACCAGGTACTATATCAATTTTTTTTAAAGAGAGAGAATTTTTTAAAAATATTTATTTTTCAGTTTTTCGGCGGACACAACATCTTTGTTTGTATGTGGTGCTGAGGATCGAACCCGGACCGCACGCATGCCAAGCGAGCGTGCTACCACTTGAGCCACATACCCAGCCCAAGGTACTATATCATTTTTGTCAGAGGCACAAATTTAGTTACATTATTAAAAATAACTGTCTAACTAAAATGTAAATAATAAGTAAAGGTATGTATGATTACACTACTGGAGTAATTCTGAACCAGGGGAATGAGAAGTTGTACACCATTTGTGTTCTATATGTCAAAATACATTCCACTGTAAGATTAACTAATTAATTAAAACAAAAAAATAAGAAGTAAGGGTTTCCACATATTAACAAATGAAGAATATATCATAAGTCATGAAATTCTTAATTTTTATTGAATCATGTTAATTATCTAGAATAATGGGTTTTAATTTACACAGGCACATAACATATTTTGATCAATTTCATTCCACGGCATCTCCTCTTGTCCTCCCATCCTCCCTCCCTTGATTCTCTTCCTATTCTGTTGCCCTCCTTCCAATATTCATGAGGTTTATTTTCTCCTTTTTTTTCTCTCTAACTTCCACATATAAGAGAAAACACACAATCCTTGATTTCATGAGTCTGGCTTATTTCATTCAACACGGTACTGTACAGTTCCATCCATTTTCCTGCAACTGATATAATTTCATTCTTCTTTATGGCTGAATATAACTCCATTGTGTGTGTGTGTGTGTGTGTGTGTGTATCATTTTCTTTATGAACCGTAAGTTATGATTAATTCAATATCACATTCCTGTGGCCCTTTTCAAAATAAATTGAAAAAAATTTACATTTGTATTCTTTATTTTTGTACACTATGCTCAATACCCACATTGATTAGCAATACACAATTTTTGCTACAACGAACACTTGTAGTTTGGGTATAGGACTTTTATGTTTTTTCCCTTGTGACTTCATTCCCCTAAGTATTATAAAGAGATATTACATGCCATAGGAGTATTTTCTATTGGGGACAAACTCAAAGATTTCTAGATTGATTCTACTAGAATGAAAAGGTGGGCTATACAGTAAGTTCTCAGAATTTTCTCCATGTTCATATTAATCCTTTTGTTTTGTGTATCTCATCCCTTTTGTACTGTTAAAATTTCATGACATCTTCAATATTTATATGGTATGTACCTTTATCTATTTTTTCCATGTCAATATATTTGAATCAAGATTTAGCTTCTGTGTCTGCCTCCACATCTCTTTATTTAAACTTCACATAGGATGTTTATCACAATCTAATTTGTTTTGTAATTATTTGTGTACATGTCAAATTTTTCCCCCAAGGCTATGAGTTTATTAAAGACAAGGACTAAGTTATAATAATCTTTGGAGCCTCCCAGCACCTTGTACCATGCCTGTCAAATGTAGTGCTCAGTAAGTCATTGCTGAATGAGTGGTGGAGGAAAATGGAAGGGCCTCCAAAACAAATTGCTCTCTTAATCTACTGGTTTCACCTAAACCATTGAGTCTGGTAATGCAGACATCGCTCTTCTCGGGATGGGATGTGTGCTTCACAGGTCAGTGGTTCTGATGTGGCTGCAACTCATGCGTTCTCTTACCTGAATTGCCCTGCAGAATGGATGTTCATGTGAAGCTGCACATTCTTTTCTTCCTTTCATATGTCATATTTCTCTGTTTATCCCCAACACTTTTCCAGTATCCTTCAATTACTAAGGCTGTGGAAGCTTCTGTAGCAAAGGATAACAGGTCCCAATAGTTTTGTATGGGATCTATCCATGAATATATGAGTTCCTCACACACATAGTTCCTTACTCTCTGATGTCACTTCCAGCATTAATAGCACTTTGAACTCAGTGACTTTTTTCTCCATACTCTTCCCTCTTTTTCATTGTTTCCTTATTTGTCTCTGACCACTCTCTAATTGCAGAATACCTTTAAATGGCTACCTTTGGGGGAGCCTCATGAGCTGGAAGTCAGAGTGCAGCTCAAGACGATGAAGTTTTAAGAATGCACTTTTGACTCATTGTTGAAATCAGTTCCTCAACTGTTTCTATACCATGGACAGCCCTAGTGCTAGAGGGGCAAAGGTGAGTGAACTTTGGTCTGAAGGAATTTATTTAAATGGAAAGATTGGTAAGCAGGCAAAACCCAAACATACAGTGCAAGAATGCCATGACGGAGGGTGGTGGGTAACAGATAGGACGCCCTGGAAATGTAAAATGGGAATAACTGCCTGAGAGAAACGAGTACAGTGTATCAATGTCTTGGGGAGGGTAACATCCAAGCTGAATCTTCCAGAATACATGGGAGTTTGTCAAGGAGAGAAGGATAGGTAGTTGAGCAGGAGGAAATAGCTCATGCAAGGCATGAAAGATTGTAGGTTGTTTGGGAGGAAAGCAGGAAAAGAGGGTTATTGGAAAAGTGAATAAGCCAGACTCTACACATTTTATAGTCTACTAAGAAATACAGGTTAGTTTTCATAGGCCAATGTTTTCCAAATTTTGGTCATATTCTACCACATTCACGTTATTGCCATATCTAAATAATGCCAACACCAATGTTTACTTAATTCTTTTCTTTAAGTCAACTTTAACTCACTTCACCTAAAATACTTTCTTATGTAATATTTCATTCTTTAAAAAAGAATATAGATCACATAAATAAATTATAAATCAGACTAGTAGAATTGATACTCATGAACTCATTACACAATGTAAGAATTTAAGAACAAAACCATTTCCAATTCCATTTCTATATTTGTATGCCTCTTCCCTGTGTTATCTTCTTGCCTTCCCCAAGCTTTTAATACTACATGATATTTTATATTCACTATTCCATTGGTTTTTCAAAAATCGTACATATTCCTCGTATGCATAAATTCCTATTATGCTTTGGATATAGTTTGTGTCCTCCAAAGAGTCATGTGCTGGGAAACCTGGTCCTTAGTGTAGCAGTATTGAAGTGGTGAAATCTTTAAGATAAGTGGTCTAGTGGAAGCCGATTGGGTCAACAGGGGCAACACCCTTGGAAGGAATCAATACTGGTCTCCTAAAGTGAGTTCCTATCAGACCAAGTTATTATAAAAAGAGCAAACTTGGCTCCTCTCCAGTCTCTGGCATCCTGTCTTGTCATGTGATCTCCACCACTTGTGTGTATTCCCATTCTGATGACATCTTCCATGTTGTGACAAAGCCAAAGGTGGCCCTCACCAGTTCTTTCTAAAGTCCTCAACTTTGGTATTTGGTTGAACAGTAAGAAATGAATGAACACTATCCTTTAACAGTATATCATTGACTTTTGTTTGATTTTGAGTTTAGGTTTTGATTTGTGGTGATCTCATGAAAAAAAAAATGATACAGGAGCAAGCCTGGAGATCATGGTCATAATCTAGAAATAGCAGTTTCTAGGTTCCTTGTGGTTCCCAGGGAACAGAGAAAAGAAAACCCACAAGCTTTCTCCCTAGAATGTCTGCATTGGGACTTTTAAAAATAAGTACATAAAAGCTAAATTGTGTACTTTTGAGTCTTATTTAAGTTATGGTTCTTTATGATCCTACTAGGCAACCAAACCAATATGCAGATCTTAACTCTAGGATCTTTTAACTCTAAAATAAGTCTTTCTCTCTAAGCCATAATATCTTGGATTTGATTTCTTAAATTCACCACACCCAGCATTTCTCCATATTTGTTCTTAAACCAAAAATATCTTACCATCTATCTGTAATTAGTCTGTACAATATTGCTATTGTTTTCAGAGTAACTTTGGAAAACCCCAACAATTTGGGCAATATTTGCAAATTGTAGTTAATTTAAGACTGTCTACACTAAAGAAGATTTTTAACTTTAAAATAAGAGGTTGAATTAGCCAGTTTTATTGAACAAGAGCATTAACTTGTAATTTGTGGTTGGCTCAAAAAAGTGGCTTTCAGGAAGGGAGATGAACTGGGTATTCCCCAGGTCTTCATGCCAACCTGGATCAGGCAATTGGAGCAAAGCAGAATGGTTTAGAAGAAGCATTTTCCAGCCAGAAGGGCACTCAGCTATACCAGTTAAGCCTGGAAACTGGTTCAACTTCTGAAATAGAAAGACATTTATTTAGTGCCTATTGTACAGAAGTTATATGTTTGGTACCCCTCTAATGCCTGAATACTTTCCTAATAGATTGGGCAACTTGGGAGGATTTCAAACAGTTTGTCATAAGGTTTTCTATCTGATGGTGAGAAGGAGATAATATTTGTCTTCTAAAAAATTGGGCTGCTGGAGGGTCATGCTGAATGCAGAATTTTTGTTGTTCCATCCTCCCCAGTGGGAATTTTGACAAACTCGGTGCATGGAGCTAATGCAGAGAGGGATTTGGTGGTTTGGGAGAATTTAGGAGGTAAGAACTCAAGATCTATTATTTGATGCTAGGTAACAACCTGACTTAATCCTAACAGGATATGGTGTATTCAGGGTTTAATGGCCACTTTGGCAAGTTGGGACCCATTTCTTCTTCATCCCTACTCACCCAGGCATTAATTTTATTTGAACATATATTTGTAAGAGGGGAGTTTCCTCCTTTGAATAAGAGAGATTTATTTTTATTTGTATTTAAAAAATCCTTTTACCTTCTGATGATTGATGGTGGGGAGGAGAATAACAAGACAGAAAATCTTTCATAAAAATCAATATCTCCCTGGTGCTTTCTAGACCAAGTGGGATCCTCCACAGGAATGCCAGGAGGTGCCAAGTTCTGCTCCCCAGTGGGTAAAGGGACAGAAGACAGTGAGGTCCCGAGTTTTCCCCTCTGAATGGAGAGTTTTATTTTTATTTGTGTTTTAAAAATTCTTTTACCTTCTGATGATTGATAGTGGGAGGGAGAGAAGACAGGAAGCAAATAGATAAGCTGACAAAAAATGACAACAAAACCATTTTGATGTCTGAATCATGACAGGAAACCATTTATGAGTTATGTTCTATTATTTGATGCTGAGGAGTAACACAGGCATAATTAAAGTCCTTCAGCCCCATTATTTATCCAGCAAGATCTTTGCAGAAATTCAGGCAGTATTTATCTCATAAAAGCAACCCTGTTTTTATGGAGCTAATTTATATGACAGCTTTATAACCATGATGTCTAGACCTATGGTGCCAGAAACATGGTCCCAAATCGAACCTCTCAGTACCCATGACACTGAAAGCGTGATTATGCATCCAGTGTCAGGGGGTTGTATTTTATAGGCTTTTATTTTTTCTTTTTCAAAGCCCTTTCAATATATTTAGACCATGAAATTGTGTCACTTACTAATTTCATTTTTTTCTTGGTGGTCATTTGGCTACTTTGTAGAGCTAAGTTTTTAACTAAGAATCTTAAGGCTAAAAAGGACATTTGATGTTGGCAAGAATGTGGGGGGAAGGCACACTCATACACTGCTGCTGGGACTGCAAATTGGTGTAGTTAATATGGAAAGCAGTTTGGAGATTCCTTGGAAAACTGAGAATGGAACCACCATTTGACCCAACTATCCCACTCCTGGGTCTATACCCAAAGGACTTAAAAACAGCATGCTACAGGGACATAGCCACATCAATGTTTATAGCAGAACAATTCACAATAGCTAAATTGTGGAACCAACCTATGCTGAGAGCCATTGCCAAGTAGGAATGACGCATGGCATGACCCAGGTCATTTGCAGTGACATTGCATGTAAGGTGACCTTGCTCAAGGACCAGGGCCGATCCGGTTTAGGGCGGATCAAGGTTTAGGGCGCTCCTTGGGTTTAGGGCGGTTCCAGGTTTAAGGTGTATCCTGCTGGGAATAGGGTATATCCTGCTGCCTCAGGCGTGCCCGCTCCTTGAGTTCCTGTTGAGTTCTTGCGGGATTCAGAGAGTATTTGGGATTCAGAGCCCAGTGGAGAGTGTGGATTTCTCCAGAACGTTCGTGTAGAGTGCCGGTGACAGTTCGAGAATAAAGAGTTGCTGTTTGAATCTACAAGGTGTGTGGTGGCTCGTGATTTTGTGCCCAGCCAGACTGCGGCAAACCTAGATGCCCTTCAGTGGATGAATGGATAAAGAAAATGTGGTATATATACATAATGGAATATTATTCAGCATTAAAAGAGAATAAAATCATGGCATTTGCAGGTAAATGGATGGAGGTAGAGAATATCATGCTAAGCAAAATAAGCCAATCCCCAAAAAACAAAGGCCAAATGTTTTCTCTGATATGTGGATGCTGATCCGTAATGTGGTGAGGGAAGGAAAGAATGGGGGACCTTTGGATTGAACAGAAGAAAGTGAGGGAGGGGAGGGGGCATAAGGGTGGGAAAGATGGTGGAATGAGACAGACATCATTACCCTAAGTACATATCTGATTGTATAAGTGGTGCAATACTACATTGTGTACAATCAGAGAAATGAAAAGTTGTGCTCCATGTGTACAATGAATCAAAATGCATTCTGCTGGCATGTATAATTAATTAGAACAAATTTTTTTAAAAGTTGAATTTCATACATATGCTATAAAGATAGATCCAATCTATAGTGAAAAAAATCATTATTGATCTGATGTTCAAATTTAACTTTGAGTCTTGTTTTGTTTTGCTGACTCTGGCAAGCATTCCAGAGGTGAATCTACTTTCTTGTCTTAAGCAACTAAACACACAAAATATGAAACAGTAGTTTTCAGAGATTGGCAAACAGGCAGAGCAAGAGAATGATCCCTGAGAGAAGAGATCAAATGAGGCACTCATTGTAATTGCCCTAGCTTTCAAGAAAATTTCCAAACTTCAGCACAGAAAGAGGGAACCCAAACTGAGCCTGGAAATGTCTCAGAGCTGAAAAGACACAGTTGAGAATGGGGGGGGGGGCGGGGAGGCAAGATGGCTAGAATTCCCAGGGCAGAATACCAGAAAGGAGACAGCAAGCCTCTTGGCTCTTCAGCTGAGCACTGATGGGAGCATGTGTGAAAGCAGCTACCTAAAGCTGGGGAAGGGCAGAGCACTTTCAAAGGAGCAGGTGGAGCAATTTCTGAAGCTCACACAAGGCTGGGCAGAGTTTACATTCACAACATCCAGAGTGGAGAAATCTCATAATATAGGATGAAGGCAGAAATAGTCAAACCAAGAGCTGGGTACAGTGATGCATACCTGTAATCTCAGCTAGCTACTAGGGAGGCTGGGGTAGGAGGATGAGGGTCACAACTGAGTGAGATCTTGATCTCAAAAAAATAAATAAATAAAACAAAATTAAAAAGCATGTGGGAGGGGGTCTGGGGATATTACTCAGTGGTAGAGCACCCCTGGGTTTGATCCTCATACCCAGAAAAAAATTTGTCAAATTGGACACAAAAGCAAGACCCAATTACATTCTACTTAGAAGAAATTCACTTCAAATATCCACTTCTCACTCCTAGTCAGATTTTTCTGGGTAAAACACACACACACACACACACACACACACACACACACACACACACACATTAATTACCAAAATCAGGAGTGAAAGAGATGACATTATTATAAATTTTACAAATCTTAAAAAATTCTAAATTTTTTCTCTGATATAAGGATGCTAATTCATAATGGGGTTGTGGGGAGCATGGGGGGATTAGATGAACTCTAGATAGGGCAAAGGGGTAGGAGGGGAAGGGAGGGGGCATGGAGGTAGAAAAGACAGTGGAATGAAATGGACATTACTATCCTAAGTACAGGTATGAAGACATGAATGTTGTGATTACACTTTGTGTACAACCAGATATGAAAAATTGTGCTCTATATGTGTAATATGAATTGTAATGCATTCTGCTGTCATATATAACAAATTATTTTTTATTTTTTAAATTTTAGAATTTAAAAAATAAAAAATACTTTATAATATTTTTATTGGGGACTCAAACTGTGAGACCATCTTGAGTCCTCTCTTAAAATCCAAATTTACTGCAGGGTGCGGTGCTGCACACCTGTAATCTCAGCCACTCAGGAAGCTGAGGCAGGAGTACCGCAAGTTCAAAGCCAACCCCAGCATCAGCGAGGCACTAAGCAACTCAGTGAGACCCTGTCTCTAAATAAAATACAAAAAATGGCTGGGGATGTGGCTCAGTGGTTAAGGACCCCTGAGTTCAATCTCTAGTAATCCCCCACCCCAAATTCAAATTTACCTGGTGGGAATTCCATAAAAATGGAAGACAGAAAGGTGGAGTAGAGGAAGAAGAATGATAAGAGGGAAGAGGCATGGGAAAAGGGAAGAATGGTAGAATGAGTCTGACCTACTTGCCTATGTACATATAAGTATATACCACAGTGAATCTCACCTTTATGTGTATACATAAGGCACTAATTTAAAAGGAAGCTCTAAGTAAACAGAAAGATCAGTAGAGAAGAGGAAAGGGAAAAGAAGGGGAGGAAGGGAAAGAGGAAGTACTAGGGACTGAATTAGAACAAATTACTTTCCCATGCTTCTGTAATCATGCCAAAATGAACCCTAATATTATGTACTACTAAAATGAACTAATAAAAAAATCCCAAATACCCCTGTAAGGTCATGTCACAAGGTTTGCAGCTTAAAATATCTTAGCACAGATTTAGTTGGCAGTTATCGGAAACAGAGAGGAGTTTTCAGGAGGTAAAGGAAGTTACCTAAAAAAGAGGATGACTCTAGGAGGAGAGCAGCATTAACCAGTGCCACTGGAGATAAAGGTCACCTCTAGCTCCAATGCTGGCCTGCTCTCTTCCCGCACTTCCCGAACAACTGCATCAGGCACCTCTGATCCCAAAGTCTGTCTCTGGAGCTTCAGTTATTTGGGGGCAGGGAATCTGGTCCCCACTGTTGCTTTGCAGCCTGCCTCAACATCTAGCAGGGAATTAGGGAAATGCTTATAAAAAGGATGAAAACTTTAATCCATGGGTTCATGCCTAGTTATAATATTTAACTTTCTCTCTGCACCATCCTGTTTTTGAAAGAAATGACTCGAGCATTCCAGAAATTGAGATGTTTATCTTTTTTCTTAAGCCTGCAGAAGAGAAAAGAATTCAGTTTCTCTGTGAGATAATAAATATATTTGATATACAATATTTGTGGAATGTTTGCTGTGTGTGGTCGACACTATTCTATCACTTTACACAGACCAATTTATTTAATTCTGACTTCAACCTTGGGAGGTAAGTGCTATTATTCTTACTCCCATTGGACAAATAAAGAAGTCAAGGTATGGAAGTTAAGTCTATTTGCTCATACATTTTATCTTTCTTACTGTTAAATAAGAGAAGGGTGATGAATGACAATGAGAAAAGAAAGTTTTTCCTATTTATTTTTAATCAACTTCATTATACTCTTAATAAAAATTAAATGCAAAAAGCAAAAGAACCAGGAGTGGTGGCACACGTCTGTAATCCTAGTTACAGGGAGGCTGAGGCAGGAGAATCACAAGTTCACGGCCAGCTTCAGCACATTACCAACACCATGTCTCAAATTTTTAAAATTACAGTAATAATAATAAAAAGGGTTGGGGACATAGCTCAGCAGTAGAGTGTCCTTAGGTTCAATTCCCAGTACTGCAAAAAAGATAAAAAGAAGAATTAATCCTCAGGATCCTAGTAAAGTACTAGGTATATAAGTCTATTTAGTATATATAAGTTATATTTAGTTTCTAAAATCCTTGTGGACTTGGAGTTAGGTATTTTGAGTGAAGGACTCAAGATAGCATGAAAACCATGTCCACCAGGTGGCACTCATCCTCTGAATGAGGGACTTGGGTGGGAACATCTGTGTTCTCAGCCCCCTTGACAGAAAGGTTCAAGTACAGCATTGACCTTTAGTTTCCTAGGCCCTCAACTTTCGTCCAGGGCGAGTTGTGGAGTTGTCAGAAGCCCTCAAGTGCACACTGCCTATTTTGCTGTAAGTGGAAGAAAATTGCTAGGTACCTCGTCAGCATCCTATGATGAATGGATGCAGGGCCCTGTTGTAAATCCAAATTCAAATTCAGATTTCTTCAAATCCCAGTCCTACCAGTTATTAGTTGTATGACCTGGGACAGGTTTCATGACATTTCTGTGCTCCAGGGTACTCATCCCTGAAATGGGGATAATCATTGTATCTACTTCACTCTGTGTCACCTGTATTAACCATACTCTGCTCTAGAGAGCCCAAATAAATGTTCTATGAAGTAGAATTAATGAAGTGACTCATTTGTACCCAGGCACTCAAGTAGAATCACGATCTTACTTGGCTCAAACTATGGTATCAGGGAGAAGAACTTGGTTTTAGTTTTATCTGATAATATAATGTTATGATTATTTACTAGTTAAACATTGGTTAGAATAAGAAATATTGATTTAGCATCTCCAATGAGCCAGTTAGTCATTTTTTTAAGTGCTACTGCTACAAAAATGAGTCAGGCAGGTCCCACCCCTATACCCATAGAGCTTGTGATCTAGCAGGTAAGATTAACACTAAAGAAACAATGACATGGCTGGGCATGGTGGTGCATGCCTGTAATCTCAACTGCTCAGGAGGCTGAGGCAGGAGGATTACAAGTTCAAAGCCCACCTCAGCAATTCAATGAGGCCCTAAGCAATTTAGTGAGACTCCGTTTGAAAATAAAAAATAAAAAGGTCTGGGGATGTGTCTCGGTGGTTAAGCCCCCTTGAGTTCAATCTCTGGTACCAGAAAAGAAGAAGGGAAAGGAGAAAGGGAAGAGGAAGAGAAAGAGGAAATAGAAGAAGAGGAGGAGGAGGAGGAAGAAGAAGAAACAAAGACATAAATGTAAATAATTACAAATGTACAAAGGAAAGTAAAACAGATAGATCTAATCCAGCCTGTGGCTCAAGGAAGACTTGTAAGAAGAAGTAACAGTAGGAAGGAATCAGGCAGGAAGAAGGAGGAGAAGAATTCTGGACAAAAAAGTGGGCCTTTGCACAGAACTCAAAGTGGGAAGGAGGTTGCTAAACTCATACTGAGCAAAGTCCAGTGTTACTGGAGGGGACAAAGAGTGGGGTGGAAAGACTGGAAGATAGAAAGCTCAGCTTACTGAGCAGAAGAAGTATTAGAGTGTTTTAAGCAAGGAAGTGGCATCAGAGGTTGTAGATATAAGAAGTACATTTTTTAAAAACTGTCGTGATGATGGAAACAAAGAAATGGGATTGAGAGAGTAAGGTGGGCTTGGGAGAGACCAGTGCAGAAACTTTTATTGTTTCATCCCAAGGATGGCATGAGCCTAAGCCAGTGTGGCAGAGTGGGTGGCTCTAAGAGACACTTAAGGCATGTGGACTTGAGAGGATTAGTGGATTAGATGTGTGAGGGGGAAGAGTCAAAAATTTCTGGTTTAAACAAGAGGATTGATGGTGTTGCCACTTCCAAGACAGAGAACCATGGAGAAGTCCAAGTTTTGGAGGTTCATTTTAGGATAAGTTTGAGGCCAGAGAAATATTCACTGTTAGGAAAGAAAGAAAAATAATGTTATTTTTTCATTTTCAGGAAAAAGGATGGACTTTAAGACCATTATGCTAACTGAAACCAACCAAACCCAGAAGGTCAAGGTTGGCATCTTTTCTCTCATATGTGGAAGCCAGAGAGAAAAAAGGAAAAGAAGGTGGGTATCTCGTGAAAATCAAAGGGAGATCAGTAGAGGAAAGAGACCAGGGTTGGGGAGGAAGGGAGAAAATGGGGAAATATGAGTAAGTAAAAGAACGGGCAACATGAGACAATTGCTACAACCAGGAAGAAAGGTTGTGGCCAGAAACCAAGATTTCTAAGTTAACTGATGTGAAAGGTCTGGGTGGTTCAGGAGAAGGAGAGATGCTGCCATAACAACCTGTAGTGTCTTTAAAAATGCAAATTGGAATATGTAACACTCAAACGTAGAACATTTCAGTTACTCTTAGGAAAAAGATTTAAAAATCCTTGACTTGGCCTGTGAGGCCCATTCACTTCCAGCCCCAGCTTCAGCTCCTGATGCCTCTTCTCAGTCACTGTGGCATTTGAAAATGCTCTTTCCCTGTCCTGAAAGGCTCCTTCCTCCACAGCCCTCCAAAGTGAATCAAGTTATGCTCTCCTCACCCTTCAACATTAGCTATCAGCTTAGTACCACTGATTGAAAAAAAGCCTCCTCTACCTCCAGACTTGTTCCGTGACATTTTCCTTCATAACAATCATTATAAATTATCCTATATATGTGTGTGTGTGATTTTGTAAAAAATTATTTTTCTGTCTCTCCACAAATCTATAGCCCCATAAAAGTAGCAACGACGTATGTTTTGCTTATTATATCCGAACAACTAGCACTGTGCCTTGCACATGGTAGGTGCTAATAAATATTGGTTAAATGAATAAAGAGGTTAAGTGACTTGCTCAGTCTTTGATTGGACATACCAAGAATAGCAATATGAATATTTACATGAACATTATAAATATGTTCATTGCATTTTACACCTTTGTCACCTCTTGTATGTATGTCACAACAAATGAATGACACCGACAGACACACTGGTGGTGAGGAATGCGAAAACTTAAAAAGATAATGATATAGAAGAAAAGGCAACACAGCGTGGATGTTTGATACCACAGAAGTCGTCCCTGGTCCCTTGTACAGAATAAGGGTTATGCCGGAGGGAGGTGGTCCATTTTTCATAATCATGGGCAGCTTTATTCTGTGCTGGTGTATGTCTTGTCCTGCCTGACCATTGTGGAAACCAGCTCTGTATAAGCCTATTCACTAGCAGCATATGCTGAACAAGTCTTGTGCTTGCCTGAGTGTTGAGAGCTAGACCGAATGAAGAACAGGGCAGTTTCTCAGATGAATCCTCAGCAGTTGCCCATCTTTTCCATTCATTGCTTGACCATTCATTTAACAATAGGTATCAAGATGCCCTAACCTATTGCCTGAGGATTTTGTTGGTATGTTATCTTATAACCCTTTGGCTCTTCTTCTTCTTTGCATCTAGATCATGGTTCCACTGATCAATGAATAAAAAAGAATTTTTCTCAGCTGGCCACAGTGGCACACACCTGAAATATCACTGACTTAGGAGGCTGAGGTAGGAGGATGGCAAGTTCAAGGCCAGCCTCAGAGACTTAACAAGACCCTAAGAAACTTAAGCTAGACTCCTTCTCAAAGTTAAAATTAAAAAGGGCTGGGGATGGTCTGGGGTGTGGGTCAGTGGTAGAACACGCACTGAGCACGTGCAAGGCCCTGGGTTTGATCCTCGGCATCACATATAAATAAATAAAATAAAGTCATTAGGTCCAACTACAACTAAAAAATAAATATTAAAAGGGGGGCGAGGATATAGCTTTACCCAAGTTAAAGATTCCTGGGTTCAAAAAAAAAATTCTGACTGAGTTCAAATGTGTAAATTTTACAGGGAATAAGGTGTTCTCAGGCAAAGTTAATGGATTTGAAAGAACACATCGTGATACAAGAAAAAGATTTTCCACCACAAATGATCATTTGATGGGCCGATATTAATGAGTCTCCCTGACTATCAGAGGAGAAACAAAGACCTCAGCTACTGGCTTGTTTTGGATGGGGAAAATGGGATCACCAGGTAAGTAGAAATAACTGCCTACCTCTACTTGCAGGTAGAGCCTGAGAAGTCTTCAAGATGTCAGAATAGAGATACTATGGACTTTAGCCACAGAGACTGTCCAGAAGCATGGACATGAGTGTCCAGGCCAAGTTGATATGGTTCTGGGGAATGCGCCTTAAGAGCAAAGAATAGCTTTAGACCATGGGCAGCTGCCAGTCCCCACCCTAGTCCCAGTAATATGCAAGGGCCTCAGAAGGAGGTTTGGTAGCAAGGACCATCAGTAGCTCTTAAGGGACCCTTTGGATGCGACCATAGTCCATCCAAGCAGCCGAGCACAATCCTCCACAGACCAGATGAGGCCACAGATCTCACCCTCCTATTCCCCCTGTTCCCTTCTCCCACTGCCTTCTTTCCCTTCTCAAACATAGTTGGAAAAGGAAAGAGTTAGTCTTTGAATTGTTTCTGCCACTCAGATAATCTAAACCTGATACTAATTTTCTATATTAATGTGCCCTTTTTATTATGGAGAAAGAAAATACTTTTTTCCAGAATTGAGTTTGTAGATAAATTCTACATGTGTTGGCAGTTATCTTTTTCTTCAATAATATCTGTTCTCTTTGTTCAAAATTGGCCCCGGTTTTTTGAGTAGTTTTACTTACACAAAATTTGCCAGATTATCCATTTGAGTCTCTCAGCTCTGACTCCATTTCCAACTTGTATAATTTCCCTCAAGTATTTATTTTTCAAATTAAGAGACAATAAATGTTTATTAAATACCTATCATGTTCAAGGCCTTTCCTGCCACCTTGTCCTAAGGATGTAGTCCTTGTCATCAAGGGACTTTTTATTGGAAATGGAGGCAAGGTGTGGCTGAATACACTGAACATGCATTGACTTTAGCTCAACACCTAAGTGGGTATTTTTGCCTCTAATTTTTATTTTTTGGTTCCAGGTATTGAACCCAGAGTTGCTTAACCACTGAGCCTTATCCCCAGCCCTTTTTATTTATTTATTTATTTTATTTTGAGACAGTGTCTCCCTAAATTGCTTAGGGCCTTACTTGTGATCCTCACTGTGCCTCAGTATCCTGAGACTCTGGAGATTACAGGTGTGGGCCACCATGACTAGCTGCCTATTATTTTGAAATACATGTGTAATCGGTTTACAAAAATGACAAATGTTGAGTTGAGAAAAGTTGCAAAACATAAACAAATTGCACCCATAAACTCAGAACCCATAAAAATAGAAGTAAGTAATGTTCATATTTGGGGGTATAACTCTATTTAGGCCTTGTAAAAATGTCTCATGATCTATTGGAATTTGTTTTTAAAGAAATTCTTGATATTCTACTCAATGTGTGTGAGTGTGTGTGTGTGTGTGTGTGTGTGTGTGTGTGTGTGTGAGAGAGAGAGAGAGGAGAGAGAAAGAGAGAGATTTTCTTCTAAAAAGAGCAAGACAGTATTATTTGAGAATTTCAGTGACCAAATGTATTCAGGAACAAATATAGTACAATGATGAAATAAAAATTCAAAAACATACTGCAGATTAGAAAAAAAAAGTTTTAGGATTCTGGAAGCTGGATGGGGTGGGAAATTAAGACACAAATTGAATCTGATCCATGACATATCCATGAAAATAGTTGTTGATTAACTCAAATGTCACTTCCTCACTGAAGCTTTCCATATCCCTTAGGCAGAGTTAGCCAGCTTCATCTGTGCGCCCAAATATTTTTTACTATCCATCTATAATGATATATTCATTATTTTAGTAAAGATGATGTATACAATTACTTCTATATTAAGACAGTGTGGCATTGTGGTTAAGAACATAAAGTCTGTTGTCTTTCATGTGTGGAAGCTAGAGAAAAATAGAAGGCAGTGGGTGGGGTTGAATATCATAAATATATGGGGAAGATCAGTGAAATAGAAGGAGAAGAAGCAGGAGGGAGGAAGGATGGGAAAAGGGAAGAAATATGGAATTAATTTAATGAAATCCTGTTATATGCATACATAAATATACCAAAGGGAATTTCACCTTAGGTACATGTAGAAAGTACTAATAATAAGTAAATAGATAGATAGATAGATAGATAGATAAAGCAAAAGAAAGATAAGTGGAGCAGAGGAAGGAGAATAGGGAAAGGAAGGAGAGAGAGGGGAAATGGGATTGAAATCCAATTCCTTGCATTTAAGAATTTGTCAAAATGAAGTCAATTACTTTATATAATTATAATGACCTAATAAAAATGAAAAAAGAACATAAATTCCAGATTTAAATAGCCTGAGTTCGAATTCCAGGCTTGTCATTTGCTAGGTACAGGAACTAGGACAAATCACTTAGCCTGTTCTCATTTGTAAAATAGTAATAATATCACCTATTTCATAAAGTTTCTGTGAGAGCCAAATAGGACAATATTTGCAAAATGCTGACCCACCCCAAGACAAAGTCAATAAATAATAGGTGTAATTATTACTGTTACGGAACTTGCCACATTGCATTGCCTTGACTGGTTTAGAAACACCTTCCTCTTTGGACTGTGAATGCCTAAATAGAAGGCTGTGCATCCTGACCTCTGTCATACAGATTTTCTCCTTCCTAGAAGAGTAGCTGATAAACAGCATGCTATCAATAAGCATTGCTGTAAGAGAAAACAGCTGTAAAAAGTGCCAGACCAAAAGCTTTCTCCCCAGAAGTCCTGCACTGTTACCGAGATAATCTAGATCAGTCTCTAACTGCAGATCACTAACTCTTACTGTCAGTATTCTAAGGGCATGTCTAATTTTAACACAAGCTAACATTGAATGAGCACTTTTGTGCCAAATTTTGTTCAACGATTTACAGTTTATTTAAACCACTTTCTGAGGTGGATATTGTGTCTTTTCTAACAGATGAGGAAACAAAGGCCCAGAGATAGTACTGTGGAGTCTGATTTCTGAGATTTCCTTTGGATCCAGGAGTAAAATCCTGGCTCTCTGTCCTTTTACTTAACTACCTAGGCAGGAGGTGAGGAAGAGAAGGACCATATGTGTTTCTTTCTCTTTAGTGTAAAACCTCTTTTTTTTGGGGGGGGGTTGTTTTATTTTGCAGAGTCTTTCTTTTCTCTTCTGTATAAACAAACAAAAGAAATTCTTGCTTCATTCATGATTTTACCCCTGCTGAGGGTTCCAAAGGAGGTCCTTAGAAGGACTTCTCCCCTGCAGAGCCCAGTTCCAGGATACCAGTGAAGGTTAGTACTCTGCTGAGAGGAAAAAAACATCTCAGACAGTCATTATTTGTATTGAGAGGAGTTTGAAATAGACTTTCAATACATTTTAAAAAGTAATTCAAATCCCATCTGTGTATAGAAACAAATCACATGTGAAACAATCAGACTATCATCAACAAGCTAAATAACTTTCAGAGGGGAAGGCATTGATGATTTTTTAAAAAATTGCCCTCAAAGAGAATATTTCCCCGGTGAACTGTACTGCTGTGTCAATGTTATTTATCAATTATTTGTTTACACTGCCTTCATGAGTGACAGATGTGCTTTTTTTTTTTTTCAGAGAGAGTGAGAGAGGGAGAGAGAGAAAGAGAGAGAGAGAATTTTAATATTTATTTTTTAGTTTTCGGCGGACACAACATCTTTGTTTGTATGTGGTGCTGAGGATCGAACCCGGGCCGCACGCATGCCAGGCGAGCGCGCTACCGCTTGAGCCACATTCCCAGCCCCCAGATGTACTTTTTTTGTTTGTTTTTTTGTTTTTGTTTTTGTTTTTGACAGATGTGTTTTTAAAATAAGAAGAGCCTTGGAATTATTTTACTTCAAGTAAGCTGATTGGAAGCCTTCCAGGTTCTACATTTGTTCCTATTGACCAGAAGTCTTTTGACTTGGGAAAATATTTTATTTCCCTCCCCCTTTTCTAAATGTCCTACAAGGACCTGTATTAGGATGGGAAACATTCTTTGAGTCCCAAAGGAGCCCTCCATTAGCCTGAAAGAGATACTAGACTGTGTGCAGAGAGGGGGGCGGCTGAGGGAGGTGAGGGAAGATGCCTCCAAATGACTTTTTCAAACGTTCTATGCAGATTTTCTTCATTCATCATAACAGTTGCCAGATGACAGATAAAATGCGATTCTGGAGAGCATTATATTATTTTCCTTTCTCATACATCATAAAAGATGCAAAAAAAATGTCAACTTTAATAAAACAACAGCAGGGCGCCCAGTGTATTTATTCAAAAGAGTTTCTTTGGAGTTTATGGCCAAATCAGACACAGAAACAGCAGAGGCCACTACGTCAGCTTGAGATCAATTGCTTTTCTTCTCTGAGGAAATAAGTGAATTAAAAGTAAGGGAGGAAAAAAAAATGTCCAGGTCCTAGTCATACGAAGTTGGCCTGATTTTCACTAACTTTGCCATAATAATAACCCAAGATACATTAAGTAGAAAAACTACTTCCGTCTAGCGAAAACATCTTCTGCCATGCTAATAAGAATTGATGTGTGAACTTTGTAGGGAATTTTTAAAGCAATTTAACCATGATGGTAGTTGGTGCTTGGTCAGGAGTACTTTCCATAGTAAAACCAGAAAAATCTGGGAAAGACAATGTCATTGTGGAACTTTCTCCTGGAATTGACGATGGGATTGCTTTTGGCTTTAACTTTTGGAGGGAGATAATTTTCTGAGTGGATAAAACAAAACATATAATGTATTCAGAGTGTCAAATAAGGCCATCGTTCCAGGTACATGGGGGCACTCATTAATTGATGAGTAGATGGAGAATGGTACTAGTTGTTTGGGGACATATACTTGTGTTTAGAACTGTCTGGAACACTCCAGCCATAGTAAGTCTCATTTAATTCCATTAGCTTTGAATTCTTTTCTTCCTTCCTTCCTTCACTTCATAAACAATTACTAATGCCTACCCAGCATCAGGATCTGTATTTGGAAGCACAACTATAGACATCACAGGCACTGGAGCTTAAAGAGCTGGCCTTGTAAAAGACAAAGATAAAAAGCAAAACAAAACCATAAACCAGTCTATGTCTCCAGGTTAAACAAGTCTTCCTGACTCTGGCCCTGGCCTGCATTCGGTTAGGACCTGCCTGGTGTGAGAAGCGACAGAGAGGACCTGTCTTGGGAGTTCCTGTACCTGACCAAAGTCCTAGGAGGCTGATTGGCTCAACCTTTCTCATCTGAAGGGCTCAGGATGAAAAATGGAATCAGAAAAGGGTTACTGCACCAGGGGAAAAGCCTGTCAGAAGAGTAAACAAATTTCCTCTGCCTTCTGTTAAAAATAAATGCTCATTTAGGCATGTCAGACTTGTACTCAGCTGCATCTGCTATGGAATAATCAGTTCATGTAAAGTAAACAGATTTTCTTGAGAATGTGGGTTTGTGATTGGTTCTGCAGTGAGAATCACAGAGGTTTCCTATCTTCCCTCAATACCCACCCCCTTATCACTACTCTTTCCCTATTTGGCTTTATATCATTGAGGGTATAACATGGACTCGACATTTTCCCATAAGCCCTGTCCACCTTCTCCTTTAATCCTAGAGAATTTCCACTTCATTTGTGGCTCTATAAAAAGGGCACTATGTCCCTTTTACTTTCTCTGTGGAAGTAGTAATAACTGTTTTTATTACATGAGATTCTCTACCATGCAGAAGCTGAAGTCTTGTGCCACTTATTTATTGCTTTTGGTCCTAGTGTTGGGTCCACCCTTTGAGTCTTGTACATATGGGGGCAAGTCCCAAACCAACACATTGTTGACTTCAAGCATCAGATGCTAAATGCTTGGATCATCAAATTAAAATTTGCACTAAGATTATGATGCTTTTATATTATTGTACAGCCAGTGTTGAGCCTATTTTTCAAGTGGTTCCGTTGTTGTTGTCAAGTGTGATCCATTGTAACCTTTCCTATTAACCAGTTCTCCAGATCCTGGAGAACAAGGGCAGGCCATGGCATGGAGCCAGTCTAGCAGCACTTATATGGCTTATCCCTGTCACTTATTATCCCTGTTACTCCCCTGGGCAGGTCCATATGGAGGTGGATGACAATAGGAAAGCCAAGTAGCTATAGGAGAGTAATTCCAGGTGGCCCCATTTCATGCCAGGCAGGTGGAAGGAATGCAGTTGGAGCACCTTGAAGTACAACTCTAGGCCATGTGGCTAGGTGTGGCATGTCTGGGGACACCCAAAGCAGTAAACTTCTCAATTAGAAGAGAGATGGGAGAGACATACCTGGTAGTCTGTGAATTAAGAATCAGGACAGACTGTCAGGTGTTGTAATCAAAAGTGGTGGCCCAAATTAAAGTAAGGCCTTCATACAATGAACATATTTGACACTCATTGAAGAGCATACCTAAAATGTCCCTAGAATAAAATGCCTATGTGGTCTGAAGAGACCTAACAAAAATTATTGCATTGCACTGGTAAATGTACTCACCTTTTAACAGATCATTTCTCCACTTCTTAGATTCCAGAGTTGCTTAGTATATTATTCATTGTTATATAAAAATTATCCCAGCTCAAAACAACTAACTTATCTCACACAATTTCTGAGGCTCAGGAATTTAGGAGTAGTTTATCTCATTGGTTCCATCTTAGAGTCTCTCAGGAGGCTACAGGTGAACTTTGGGGGCAAGGGGGTACAGTGTTTTCAATGTTTGGCAGTAAGCTGTGTAAGTGTGGCTTAATGTCAGGGGGATCAGCTCCTTACCATGTGGACTCTCCAAGGGCTGCCTGTCTCTTAACACAGACTCTCCTTTCCCTAGAGCAAGCAAACCAACAACAAGATATAAGGCAAAATACTTTTTGTTTTTGCAGTGCTGGGAGTGGAACCCAGGGCCACATACATGCCAGACAAGCAGTTTACCACTAAGCCACATCCCCAGTCCTAGGGTTGCTTTTTTTTTCTTGTTCTTCTTTTTTTGGTACCAGGGATTGAACTCAGGGGTACATGACTACCTAGCCACATCCCCAGCCCTATTTTGTATTTATTTAGAGACAGGATCTCACTGAGTTGATTAGCACCTCACTTTTGCTGAGGCTGGCTTTGAATTCATGATCCTCCTGCCTCAGCCTCCCAAGCCACGGGGATTACAGGCAAGCACCACTGTGCCAGGACCCACAGTTGCTTTATTACTTTTTTTTTTTTTTTTTTTTTTGGTACTGAGGATTGAACCCAGAGGCCCTTTACCACTGAGCCACATCCTTAGCACTTTTTATATTTTATTTAGTGACAGAATCTCACTGAGTTGCTTAGGACCTCACTAAGTTGCTAAGGCTAGCTTTGAACTTGCGATCCTCCTACCTCAGCTTCTGAGCCACTGGGATTACAGGCATGTGCCATCATGCTCAGCTACTAGTGATCTTAAAAATATACACTCTCACTTATGTTATCTTCTATTTACTAGGAAGGAGTCAGTAAATCTACCCACCCTCAATTCTCTGGGAGGAAATTAGGTCCCAACTTTTAGATGATCTATTGGAGAATTTTTGGATATATTTTGGAATTGTTACACACAGTATTCATCTGAAATGTCAGGAAAAGTATAGTCAAGACCAGCTTCAAAATTTGTTAGGCCCTATGCCTCACAAATGTAAGAATTGTTAAGTAATTATGTAAGAATTATGAAGAATTTTAAGATGGTGGTAGCAGAGAATTAAACTAGTGTGTGATCCTCCTAGGTATCAGTCCCAGTGGGACCGTAGGGTAGGTCTAGGTCCCATAGCCTTCAGTTCAGGGGAAAGAGCAGGAGCTTTGAAGTCAGATATAGAATCTTAGCCTCATTGCTTAAGCATTGAAAATCTTAGGAAAATTAATTTCTGAGTCTCTGAATTTTTCTAAAATTGGCATGATTAATTTACCTATCACATAGGATTCTTTTTTTTTTTTTGAGCATTAAATGAAGTCAGCACAGTGACTACCTTATTGTTGGCACTTGATAAAATGTAGAAATTATAATGATCACCATTTCAAAGTGCTCTAGGGATGGAGAAGAGAAAAGAAGACTAGAACTGCTAACTCAGTTATTCAGCTGATGATAATAAATGTCTTAAAGTGGGAATAGCATCTTAAGGTCTCTGCAGTTCCAACATCTCTTTTACTCAGCGTGGACTCATATGTTTGAGAGTTTTGAAAATTTGGCCTGTAAGTTACAACAAGAATGTCTCAGAAGATATGTTTCAGAAATGGCACATTTTTTAGCATTGCAACAGGTAGGACCAGGGCTACTGTTTTAAGAAAATCCAAGAAGATCAAGTTTTCACTGGATGCTCGCTCTGACAGTAGGCATTTGTCAGCACCTTAGAAATGGTTGCCATGAACTACTTTCTATTAATAACTCAGTTGATGAGACTGAATATTAAACAGGAGCTTTCCCATAACAATATTCTCTTTGGATGGCTAAAAAAAAAAAAAATAAAAATAAAAAAAAAAAAACCAGCTAAAACTATTCCTGGATGAGGTCTTGGTGTTGGCAAAAAGATTTTATAAAACAGTTGATGGCTTTAGCCGGGCTTTCTGTTTCCTTTCTATTCCTTTCTATGCAGCTGGGCATGGCCCTGTAAAGACAATGATGGTCTAGTGAGGCTTGTGTCAATGCCCCAATCACAGCTCAGACGTGTCATGACTGGGGTTCCACTTGGAGGTTGACTGGGTGCCACTTTGGAGGTTGTATTTCATGCCAAACAACTGGCTTCCAAAAACTTTGCCAACTATTTCCATGTGGACCTTCTTCTACTAAGCTTTTTTTTTTTTTTAAACCAGGGATTAAACAATCCAAGAGCGCTTAACCACTGAGACACATCCCCCAAGCCCTTTTTATTATATTATTTTTATTTTAAGGCAGCATCTCCCTAGGTTTGCTTACAGCCTTGTTAAGTTACGGAGACTGACTTCAAACCTGTGATCCCCTGCCTCAGCCTCCGAAGCCACTGGGATTACTAGTGTGCACCAGCTTCTACTGATATGCTCTTAACCAAAGCATATCATTGGAACAAGACCTCTTCGCTTATATGGCAAAATCCCACCTACCCTCCAAAGGAGTGGAGTCTGCAGAATCCAGGTAGTATGTGTCAGACTTTGAATCACCACTGAATGGTGCCTGACAGTTAATGCAGGCTCTGGGGGGTACCTCATTCCTCTTCCTAAAAGAAGTTCTCATTAAAGACTTGAGAAAGAAAAGCAGGCAGAAGTGCTTCTGTTTATCTGGAGGAGCAGCTTCACAGGAAACATTAAGAAAAATAGTAAAAGTTGTATTCTTTTCACCACTCATTGACACCACAAAATCAGCCCAGCGTAAGTGTGGCAGGGCTTGTTTTTCTCCTTAACTCTGGGCCCTGTTCCCTTCTTAGCAATAATCTTCTATTTCTCAAGGAACTCCTTTATTTATTCCCCAACCCAAAATTAGTTCCTTAATTTGAAACAGCCATAAACAAACATTACTGAATCGATCCCCTGGGCTCTCTTCTCCCACACCCTATCCCCCCCACACACACATTTTTCCCCCTGCTGCTTTCTTTGTTCTCAGTTTTTTTTCTTTGTGCTCAATATGAGGAAGGGCCCGCAGTCATTTGACTTTCTGAAATCCCTTCATGAGTTTCTGGAAAGATATTTAAATTTCATTTTGACTGGAGAGAATTAAATTCACATTAATTTTGATCAATGATGTATTAAATCTAAACAAGCTTTAGTAGCATCAAAGCACAAATTGTAGTACCCTACTGGTTTCCAAGGCCGTTTGCAGTTCTGTAATTCTTTTCTTGGCCCATTCTAACCCCACTGCACAGTGAATGTAAATGGAGCCGCTAATCTGAGCCGCTGCTCTAGCTGACTTGGAGAGGGATTCCTGTCCTCTCTTCCCCCATCACTTCTCTTTCTTCTTGGCTGCTCCTCTTTCCTTCTTTAACCCCGGTTTCCCATCCTGTATCGACACAGAATTCCATATCCAGTTGGCTTTCCTCTTCAAACTCATCTCAGCATCACCTTCATAAAGGGATGTGCTGGTCATTTGCCTGGTTGCTCTGGCCTTTCCTCTGCTCTGTTCTTCTCAGGGGACTGCCTTTTCCAGCTTCCACACAGGCTGAGTCAATGGGAAGCTTATGAAGACAGGAGGGTGGGAGGAAGGAAGAAGCCAGGGAATTTTCCCTCCTCTCTGTTTGGAGTGGTTTCTCTGGCAGGCGGCTTCTCTCTGACTCCAGCTGCTATCAGACAGCACCTCATATGTTGTCTCAGCATCTGCCAGAAATCCCCCCCGCTGTGCTTCTGATTTCTCTCAGACATCTTATCTTCCAGGCTCTGTTAACACCATTTTAACACCAGCCCTGGGTGAGTTAGTGGCTTCTGACTGCTGTTAGTCTTTGGGTTACCCCCACCACTCCTGTTTTACTCCTTAGTTCTGGTTTTCCCATCACAGGGCATAACAAGTTCCTATATTAAATTCCCTCTGTTTGAAACACCTACAGCGGTTTCTGTTTTTTTTTTTTTTTTTTAATTGAGCCTCAACTGAAACAGGGATTCAAGATTATAAGAACAATGGTGATAACAACAAATAATGTCTCAGATTAGCAGTTCTCTAGAATGGAATGTTGCCATGCGTTACCTTATTCTATGTTCCCTTCAGTTTTTATACATTTAATAAATCATGCAATAGCAAACAGCTGCCCAAGTTGAAGGTCCATGGTAACTGGGGTGCCTGTAAGGTGAGAAAATGAGAGAAACAGAGCATATTTTATGCATGCACCTGGCTTGTACTCTCCCAGCATGGACAGCAGGATTCTCTGTCCTTGCCACACTGTTATGGGTTTTGCAGCAAACTGCTACATGAGACTTGTGAGGGACTGTCCCTTTCATTTCCATCCATGTGGGCATGTCCCATCTGTTTTGTGTCACGGCTTCAATATTTTGTAATGTAGTTTTGGTCATCACATGTTTGGTAATCTTGAATCTCAACTGATAGCAATACATTCCTGTTTACAAATCTGGGAAATATTTGCTGGAGACCAGTGATTTTTGTAACATTCTGTGAGCCAACAGCCTTTTGAAATGACCTAAGGATTGGTCAAAATCCTCTCATCAGAGGAATATTCATGGTGTATGTGAATATTTCTCTGATGAGAGAAATGTTCTGATGAGAGGAATATTCACATACACCATGATTGTGAGCCAGAATGTGTACTTCTCCATGTGCATAGATGTGCCTGCACACATATATGCACACGTACACACACACAGGCAGACAAACACATAGACACATACCCTTTGATATAAATCTCAGCAGGTCTGCAATCCCAGATTAAGAAGCCCACAGCCACTCTGTATGACCTTTGGTCATATATCCATATACATCTACTTATCTTCAATCCAAATCCAGGATGCCCTGGGTGGTGCCTTGACATGTAACGAAAGTGTTGTAAATAGCTTATTTTCTTTCCATTCACTTCCTTTTAAGCAATGAATTTAACTTTGACTCACAAAATCTGCAGAAATCATTTGTCTGTCAGCTACTTTGGACTCATCATCCTAAGGCAGATATTTCCATATTTAACTTGTGTTAAAAGATCTATCTACAGTGATATTAAAAGTTTCTGCATGGAAACAGTAATTTCCTTTGAGATATTCCTCTTTCTTATTGGCACCACATGAGATAAAGTTCTGTGACTAGAGCAGAGATTTATGGAGTGTTACTGTCAAATGCATGCGTATGTTGCTTTCCTGTGGTGAAAGATCCATGACCCCAAACTGGGGATTGATTTGGGACCTAGTGTAACATGTATACTGTAATAAGTCACAGCAAGCATTGCCATTCAGTCCCTGACATCCCATGTGGGCTCCAGAGTGAATAATTTTGCTCATTCTTTTGGCCTTGGTGGTGGCTTGTCAGGGACTGGACTCATGTTCATTACTCTGAGAAGTGCTCAGCTGTGAAATAAGTACTGAAAAGATGAAATGGAATTGATCCTGAGCCATCATGACCTTTCAATCCCTTGTAAGCAAGAAATAACTATTTAAATTGGCCCATAAATCTCTTTGAGCATAAAAGTTCATAGATTAAAACTACTTATGGGTTGACTTGGGCAGGAAGTCGAGGAAAAACATATGTACTAGCTCTAAAGTAGAGAAAGAACATTAGTGACAAGCCGAGCAGGTGAGCCTGTTCTTGAAGAAGCGAGAATTCTTGAGCATCAGGGTGTGAGGATGTAGACCAGAAGTGCAGGCGATGTCAGTTTAAATTGTTTAAAAATGAAAAATTAGGCTGAAGTTGTAGCTCAGTGAGAGAGCACTTGCCCAGCATGTGTGAGGCACTGGGTTTGATTCTCAGCACCACATATAAATAAATAAAATAAAGGTCCATCGACAATTAAAAAATTTTTTAAATGAATAAAATAAAGGTATTGTTTCTATCTACAACTTTAAAAAAAAGAAAGAAACACACACATACAGAATACTTGGGCTTTGCTATAAGAAAATTGAATAATCTTCCAAATTGAGTGATAAGATATGTGTAGGAGCTAATGATGGAAGATACCAGAAACACTTGAATTTATTCATTAATGCAACAAGCATTATTGAGTACCTACTATATTCTAGGAATTATGTCAAACACAGAAATCAGAAAAGAAAAATATAATTGTGCCCTTAAGATTGTCTCAGTATAGTGAAAGAGATTGATAATAGAAAAGGTTATTTGATTATGGTGTGATTCTCTCTGTAATAGGAATGTAATGGGTTATTTTAACACTGAAGAAGAGCTCCCTTCTTGTTTGGGGGGTCAAGAGCCCTTTTCAGAGGGATTGTGACTGGCCAGAGATGATGATTTCTCTTCCCATGTGGTGTCTGAGGCACTTGTGAGTTTCTGTACGGACCCTGTTGAATTTCATGTGTAGTAGACCTCTGAACATGTGGAACTTGAGGTTAAGAGATAAAAGTGTGAATGTCATCAGTAGTAAAAGCCCTGGGTGTAGGTGAAATAGAAGGGTTGAGAACAGGACCTAATGGAGCGCTAGCATTTAAAGGGGACAGAGAATGCTAAGTAATATTGAGAAAAAGCAGCAAGAATGGCAAGAGGAAGAAAGGGGGAGGGGGATGGCAAACTGAGCCAGTGAAGCAGAAGAGCAGCACTAGGGTGTCTGTGGCAGAGGAGTCAAATGATGGGGGACTCCAAACTGCCTTGACTATGTGGTAACTGAAAGATCCCTGACCATGCTGGAAGGTCATTTTAACAAAGTCATAGGAGCAAAGGGAAAGGAGGTAAGAAAGTGGAAACCATAGACTAAGCTTCTAAAAACCTTGACCAGTGGAAGAGAGAGCTTTTCAACCTAGGCTCCACTTTCAGTAAACAAATATTCAACTTCATTACCTCAAAATTCTGATCAAATAGAACACAAATTTTTTTTTTCTTAGCAAAGAGGACGCAGCTCAAACTTCTGAATACTTCCATTCACTTAGCAGATTTTCCCCCCTAACTTTACTCAATTGTATTATATTTTTTTTCAAAAATGTATTTATAGGATGATAGGAAATACTATTTACTCCTCAAGACTTTGACATGCCCTACCACATACTGAGGTTACCAATGCAGATTTCATCTGCACACCCAGTGGATAAGGTTGGGAGGCCACAATCTTTAAGTTTCAGGCTTGATTTCTAAAGTAAGGAGTTATGGATAAACTATTGAATGGAAATCAGGTTAAACTATGGTGTTTGCAGTAGCAACTAGCCTGGAAAACAGCTAGTCGGGAATATAAAGATACCATATGTATTAGTTTGGGCTGCTGTAATGAGAAGACCATGAATACATGAATAGGATGGTTTAAACAACATTGATTTCTCATGGTTTTGGAGATTGCGAAATTTAGGATCAAGGTTTTGGCACATCTGGGGTCTGGTAAGGCTTCTAACTGTATGTTCATGTGGCCAAGAGGGCAAGCTCTCTTCTCTTTCTCTTCTTATAAGGACACTAACATTGAGAAGGTTGAACTTTCATGACTTCATCTAAACCTAATGACCTACTGAAGGTCCCACCTCTTAAAACCACCCCACTGAAGATGAAGGTTTCAACATATAAAGTTGGGAACATAGGAACATAAACATGCAGCCCATATTTACAAGTCTTCCAATGCATTTGGAAGTCAGCCATTTTTCAAGGTTCTAACAGAAACATGTTCCCCTTCTCCCATCTTTTTTGACCTTCCCTCTAATCCTGACTGGGCTCTCTCTCATTTGCATTAAGACATGCTCATCAAACTGGCTCAGGGACCTTGGACACACCACCCTTGGCTGACAGTACTTCTCCTTCAGAGTGGCCAGCCACCAGGCTTGTGATGGACAGGCTTCCTCAGAACTCCTACTTATTGCTCATGTTCTCACACTGCTCGCATAACCTACGGACACACAGCTTCATGAGATAGAAATGAGATCTCTTTTGGAAACACATGCAATTAAAAAAAAAAATCCAAGGATCTGCATTCAAAGCAAATACTGTCCATAGGTCTGTAGTACAAGTCACTAAGCATGGATTGATTGTCAGATTTGCCACTTTCAGACTTTTTTAGTATAGAATTTGAACCCAGGGCATTCTACCACTGAGCTACATCCACAGACCTTTACATTTTTTATTTTGAGACAGGGTCTTATTAAGTTGCTGAGGCCAGCCTCAAACTTGCAATTTTTCTACCTCAGCCTCCTGACTTGCTGGGATTACCAGTGTGTACCACCATACCTGGCCATATTCTTATGGAAAAGATCACCAAGTACTGACATATTCTGAAGAAAAAATATTAGAAAAAGTATGGGAGAAATATTTATTTTTTTTTCAGTGGTCCAATTCAGAAAAACAACAACCAAAAATTTATAGTACAAGTATTTTTTCCAAAGTGAAAATAAACCAGGTACAGTGGCACATGCCTGTAATCCCAGCCACACATGAGACTGAGGTAGGAGGATCCCAAGTTCAAGGCCAGCTTCAACTTAGCAAGAACCTCAGTAATTTAGTGAGACCTTGTCTGAAAAAAAAAAAGTAAATAAAAATTAAAAGGGCTGGGGATGCTTTGCAAAACGAACCCCTGGGTTCACTTCCCTGCGCGCGCATGCACACACACACACAAACACACATACACACACACAAAAAGGTTTTTCTCATTATATAATAATACATGATTTATTAATTCAAAAAGTTGAACATGTTTATATGAAAAATAAGCAAATATAGCTTGAAATTCTACAGCCCTTGGGGAGGGCATCATTTAAAGATAACTGACGTAGTTATTTTGATATTTTACTTTATTGGTTATAAGAATGTTGTTGAGTATCTTTTTAGTCACTAAATATTTGAATATGTGAAATTAGATATTTAAATGTTTGAAAGGGAGGGACAAAATAAGGCAATTTTCTAATCTTGTATTCAGGATTGAAATCCTGGACTATAATTCCTGGGCCTCAGTGTGCACATGGCTGTTCTAAAATGCTTGGGACAGCCTAGGAAGGGTTGGGTGGTCTGATTACAGCCGGAGGAGCCTGTGAGCAGCATGAGGGCCTTCCTTGCACGGTGACTGGGAGGATGGCACAAAAGAAAAATGAGTTACATCTGAGGTGTCCAGGACCCTAAGCTAAATCCTACCTTTTGAGAGATCACAGATCCTGTCTGTCATGTTTACCACCCATCCTTGGGATGGGGCCAAATAGACACTCAATAAACACAGTTGGCCCTTGGTGTCCATGAAGTTTGGCCACTTGTGGATTCCAATGAGTGAGGATTGAAAATATTCAGAAAAATAAGTTTCGTCTATTCCAAATGCATACAGACTTTTTTTCTTGTCATCATTCCCTAATCAGTACAATGTGACACTTGTTTACCTAGCATTCACATTTGGTAATATAAATCACTTAGAGCAAAGTATATGGGAGGATTTATATATGATGAATATATATAATATGTGTGTGTGTATAGATAGATAGATAGATGTATATACACATGTATATATATGTATGAGGATGTATATATATATGTGCAAATATGATATCATTTTACATAAGGAACTTGAGCATCTGTGGGTTTTGTGACATCCCATTGGGTGTCCCAATCCACCTTAGGTACTGAGGGATGACTGGACTTCTTAATGCAGGGCAGATGTCACTGACTTCACTGCTTTGTCCTGGGGCAGGGGTGCCTGACTAAAGATGGGAGGAGTCCTCAGGGCAGAGGCGCTCACCTGTTTGATAATTTAAAGTTACAACACCAGTAGGGACAAGAATATTTAGGCACCAGGGAAACTAAAGAGATTGGCTTTCCCCTACCAGGTTAAAGCTGTGTGGTAATAGTTGCATTAGGCTGGTAAAAGATTCATCCAGAAAATTGTAAAGTTATAAAACATGTTTTCCAATCTAACAAAAACTGTGGACCTGTAGAAACATGCCCTGAAGAGACCCATCAGGGAATAGATAAGAATTTTGAGGAAACTTCAAGAAAGCAAGAATGTGTGAAGCAACTTAGAGACCCAATGTCCCCCAGGAGAAAATATCTGAGCCCATGAACTAGTTGTGTCACAGTTCTCTCAGGTCTAAATTCAAGATCTGTGGAAACCTTGTCAAGCTCACACTCGTTGAGCAAGCATTTGGGGCTGAGGAGGTTGGAGCCTGGCAAAGAAGGCCTTCAAGCATCTGAGACAAGCGCCTGCTCTCTTCTCTTAGCCATGTGAATTGATTTCCAGAGAATCATATTTCAGGATGTGTCTAACAGGAAAGGAGTTTAAGCATCTTTTCAGTAAACATCAAACTTGTTTTGAGGAGTTGGGTTTCTTGTCAATGCTCAGGCCCACTTGATTTAATTCTTCCTCCCTATGAGACAGGCTGTTTTGGTTTTACTCTTTTTAAAGTTTTTTTTTTTTTCCAGCTCTATTAAAGGTTTAAGATCACCACTACAATCCATCAACAAAATCTGCTTTAAAAAAAAAAAATCTGCTTTTGCTCTACTTTGTTCTCTGGAAAGTGTTTAAAGTTGCTCTGAGATCCAACTGAAAATCTTGTCTGAGATTATAGGCCAGTTCAGCTAACCTGAGGTAATATTTTGTGTAATTAGTTAATCAGTTCAATTATATATATATTGAGTAGCTTCTATGTTCAAGGCTCTGGGGACACGCAAGTGAACCAAACAGACAAATCTGACACCATGGAGTTTCTCATCTTTCACAAAAGTCCAGATTGAGAAACAACAGGAGATTGAGCTCCTAACAATCAAGTCAAATTTTGGTTGATTTTTTTAATAGTCACTAAACTAGGTTATAGGACATCTTGGCCATTGATAAATTCAGAGGATTTTGAGTTACTCAATTATATTTCTCTATCAGCGATATCCTGCACGAAGAACTTTAATGCACGAAGAACTTTAATGAATGTAGGCGCTATATTCAAATAAAAGAACATTTACTTTTAAGGGCTGAAGAACAGAATATTACTTCATAGGTTTGTTAAATTGCTCTTTGTTTGGTACAGACAGCAATCTTTTCTTTTGTCATTTTCTTTCCCATACAGTCTTCCTCAGATCTCCTCAGCAACAAAATGACACACTCCCCAGTAACACAGAAAAATAAAAATAATTTTTAAGTTTGGAAAATAAAGTCTAGTCATTTTTCAGATTGATTTATTGTTTCACAGCAAGGTTTTGACCTAATAGCACTAGCTTGCCACAGCTTGAGAGGAAATAGAAAAGACAATTCTTACTCGTTGAAATGACAAAATGCTAAATTACAAATTGTCAGGGGAGAAAATTCAGGCAATTTAAATTTCCTGGCCATGTGTCTATAATTTATTTGAGGTCAGAATACTCTGAGCCTAGACAAATGTATTTTGTGGAGAAAAAAATAATTAGATTTTGAGTTTCACTACCCAATTTTAATGCTCAATTACATTTTTAAAAATAAAGAATTGTTGTTTTTGATTTTGAAATAATTGAGACCTATAAGAAAACCTGTAAGATCTTTGAATTCCTTTCTCTTTCTCTGTTATTTTTGGTATTGGAAATTGAACCCAGGGGTAATTTACCATTGAGCTACATCCCCAGTCCTTTTTATTAATTTATTTTGAGAAAGGGTCTTGCTAAGTTGTTGAGGCTGGCTTGAACTTATGATTCTCCTGTCTCACTGGGATTACAGGTGTGCACCAGCATGACCAGCTCCCCTTTTTATCATCAAAATCTTTATGAATTTTTCTACGTGGGAGAAATTCCATCAGTCTTTTAAAAAATAATTTATTTATCTATTTATTTATTTATGTTTTTGTTGCAGATGGACACAATACCTTTATTTTATTTATTTATTTTTATGTGATGCTGAGGATTGAATCCAGTGTCTCACATGTGCTAGGCAAGCGCTTCACCACTGAGCCACAACCCTAGCCCCTCCATTTTACCCTCTAATATTCCTGTTGTCATTTATCTATGATTTTTTAAAATTACTTAGAATAAGAGTTATGTTGAGAGTAAGAGTAAGAGTTACTGCTGAGACCTGGGGGCTGACAATACTACAGAAAGATATCTTAAAAAAAAACACCCTAATTTGGGCTGGGGTTTGTGGCTCAGTGGTAGAGCACTTGCCTAGCATGTGTGAGGCACTGGGTTCTATCCTCAGTACCACATAAAAATAAATAAACAAAATAAAGGTATGTGTCCATCTACAACTAAAAAAATTTTTTTTAGAAACCTGATTTGAATTTCAAATAATATTTTAAACATTAACACTTAGTTTCAAAGCACTCTTTAAATATATACAAAATATATTTTTTCCTTCATGAAACTAAGAATTCCCAATTCAGTGCTTACTCTGGAAGACTATTCCAAACAAAAAGATAAATACTACAGAAATAAGATAATACTTTAGGGGACAAAGAGAAAAAGAGCTCACAGAATGCTTACTGAGGTGAAAGGAAACAACCAAAGAGCTGCATTGTGAAGCTGGACTGACTGGATTCACATCCTGCTTCTACTAAGTATATAACCTCAGGCAAGTAACTTAACTTTTTCAGCCTCAGTTTTATTATCTCTAAAAGGGAATAATAATGACAACCTACCTTACTGGAGTGTTGTTGAGGGTTACATGGGATAATTTAAATACATGCAGAGCCTTAGGAATGTTCTCTTAGCAATCGAAGATGGTCTTTGTTTTGGGTGGTGAGGGGTATTGCCTGGAATGTGAATAAGATTATTCTTACTTTTCAGGCTAATGCTTTCAAACTGATTGATTTAATCTGGAGGCCTTCTAGATAGTTGGAGATGCAGCATTAAGAAGTTACCATAGTAAAGACATCAAGGTCCAGTTCAGGATCATAGTCGTGAACAAGTAGGCCCTGAGTTTGGTTTCAAAGCACAAGTAAAGTGGATGAAAACTATGCATCTGGGGTGGGCAGAGAAGGAAAGAAAATGTAGCAAAAGCAGAAATTAAGAGCTAGATGTAAAATACTGAAGGAGGGAGTGTGAGTGTTCTGTAGAACTAGCTGCAGACAGGGACAATGAGAAAATCATCATGACTTCTAGTGCAATATTAGGTTTTCTAACATCAAAATGAGACAGAAGCAGGTCACAGGTTCTCTCCTTGGTCTTTCCCCCAGTGTTGAACTCTTAAAAACATTTTTTTGTTTTGTTTTGTTTTTAAAGAACTCAGGTAAAAACAATGAAGAAAAAATAATCCTACATGCTTAGTAGTGATTCTTTTCCTGTAATATTGCTATTTCTGTATTTTTTTTACAAGAATAGCAACATTTTGGTTATTTAATTTAGATCATTGCATATTTTCATATATTCTTTTGTTCTTGTAATTTGATAATTTATGTTTTACACCCTAAACCCTTAATAATAGTCTTTCTGCTTTTTCATACAGTGTATTTCTTCCAAAAAGACTGAGGAGAAAGAAAAAAAATGCCTATGTAGTTGATGGATTTATCTGCTCTTGACAATAGTTAGAACAACTTTAATCTGCTTTCCTTAGATTTAGAAGTTGTTGATTGATTGACTTTTGAAAAGAACAGCCAGGAAGGTAAAGGTATGTTAAAACTTCATGGTATGTCTTCAGAAGTTAGGATTTCGAGATTTATGAAAACTAGGTTAATAGTATTTTTAAAAAGAGAATCAAGGCTTGCTCTAGAAACATTTTTGTCTTTCTAATAGCTTGTTGGTTAGTTTTCTATGTTTATTAGGCTATGTTCAACAGTTGCTATTATTTTCTTCTTTGAACTTGCTGAAAAATAGGGAGAAAGCCTCAGTTTTCCCTGCTATGCCAGGTCTTTCCAGAAACAGAATTATTCTGACCTAAAGTTCCTCATTTCTTCCTTAAGGCAGGGGCTTCTAACCCTCCCCCTGTGGCTCTTTCCATTGTCCTACTAAGCACATATTTCTTTTCCAAAACCCCGCCAATTTCCAAGATCAAAATGTTATAAAAATCCCCCACTCCTTAGGCTATTTGTTTATATTTTGTATTCGTGAACCTGCCATTTGCCTATCTGCTGTTTCTGAAAAGTTGCATTGACCAGTAGAGATCAGAGGTTCCATTACTGCCAAACTGCTTTCACAGTCTCCTTGGAACCAAAAATCTGAGACAGGCAAAATGGAGACAAGAATCTATATGTGTTACCAGGTAGCATGTCTGTGTGTCTGTTGTGAAGGCTGGGATCTCCAGGGTCTTCATTATGTTAGGTTTTCAGGGCCTGGGGCAGTGTGCTTGATAGCTGGTGCTGGAGACTGCCACTGTCCCAAGTGTCCACTGCTACATAAGAACCACCCCAGTGACAACCTTTTATTATTATTGTGATCACTCATATTTCTGGGTAATGAGTTGGCTGAGCTGGCTTCTTCTCTCTAGGTTTCTCATACTGTGTGGTCAGTCAGTGATTGGGGCTACAGTCATCTCAAAGGCTCTCTAACCAACAGGTGAGATGGTTAGTATAGGCTGTAGGTTGAGTCCTCATCAGGCACCATCAGCCTGAACATATTTATATGGCTCTCTGTGTGGCTGGAGCTTTCTTACAGTGCAGGCAGCTGTGTTCCCAGGGTGAGTGTCAGAGCGAGAGCGAGAGCGAGAGCGAGAGAGAGAGCGAGAGAGAGAGAGAATGTGAATATGAATGAATACAAACTAGGTAAAAGATGTGCATCCTTTAATGATCTAGGTTTCAAGAAGTACATAGTAACATTTCTGCGGCATTCTATTTGTTAGAATCAAGTCACAAAGTCCAAGTTATCTTCAAGAAGAGGACATTTAGACACCACTCTTTAATAAGAGGAGTGTCAGATATTTGTGGGCCTATCTTCAAAACACCATAGTCACTTATCAGCTGGAAGACCTCTCATTGCCTTTCCTGATCTGTGAGACAAAAACACTGAAGTGATTTACCTCATAGGTGAGGATTAAACAAAAGTAGTGCCTCATACTCAAAATGTGTTAGCTTAGACCATTATGGTGCCAAGTGCAGATGTGACCTGTTGCTGATGGTGTCATTAGTGATGGTATAGTTCCAAGCAAATACAATCTGAGGAGGTTCCACCTTTCCAGACTCTACCTACTGGTGGCATTTGATAAATCCCAGGGTCTGTGGTTCTCATGCCTGCGGGAACAGTTACTATATATGGTCTGAATTCTTTGGTTCACCTCATTTTAGTGACAGTTTCCAGATATAGGTCAGTCCACTTAAACCTGGCCCCATTTATGGCAATTTATTTCATTATAGGATAAAGTAGTTAGACTCATGAGTAATAATTACTGTGTCTACAGTGCTTTTAACACCTCAGCCAAGTAATCGTCACCTCACCCAGTGAGTAAGTTTGGATGAGCACCCTTCCCTCCTCCCGGATGAGGAAACCAGAACCTGGGTCGAGTGGCTTGTTCTAAATGCTACCCTATAGCAAGAGGGCAGCTGGAATGAGAAATTGGGGATTCTGATTTTCTGGTCCCTTCTAGTGTGCCGAAATGATATATCCCATCATTGTTAGTTACCCAATGCCAGTTAGAGTACTATATTGGCTGCATGCCACTGAATACACTCTATTCCAACATGCATGCGATTTTGTTTAAATGATCATTTATTTGCAACTCAATTGATCAGGGTCTTTATAATCTTCGCGGGATTAAGCAAGGTTAATAGATAATAAGAGCTTTGTAAGTGAAGGCATATAGGGTCGCTTAGCACTCTTTTTTCAGGCAAATTAATATTTTCTTGGGCATCCAAACTTTTTTTGTCTAGGAGAGGAATAAAAACACAGCATTCCCATTCTGCCTGAGTTTGCCCCAGGGTGGCTTCTAGCTGTCAAACGCCCTATTTCTCCTACGATGTTGGTGAATCTGCGAGTAGACAGGGTAAAAAAGGCAGGAGCCGTCCTTTGGGGCCAGACAGACGCCTCTGCTGCCTTTTCCACTCAGCGTCCCACCTAGGCTGGCCCGGGGCAGGGGTCGGGTCGCAGTTCGGCGAGGCAGCGCGCGCTCACCGGGGGGCGCTGTGCAGCCTGCCCTCGCGGCCAGAGGTGAGTCGGCCAGGGGGCGGTGGTGGCTCTGGTCCTGCCTGCGCGCCGAGGGGCGAATCCCAGGCTGCGAGGTCGCCGCCCCCGCCCCTCGGCCGGCCCCTCCGCCGCTGGGAGAGGGGAGTGGCTGGCGCCTCCGCCGCAGCCCTGCACTCTGCAGCCAAGCGCACACTGGAGCGCGGCGCGGAGGCGGTGCGGGAGCGTGGGCGCTCAGACGACCGGCAGCAGCGCTCGGGACATCCTCGGCAGAGCAGCGGCGGCTGGAGCCCCGCAACCTTGGGCTGGGTCCGCGTCCCAGAGCACCTCCGAGGAGCTAGGACGACTGGAGGCGGAGTGGCGCCTGGCGAGCTAGCGCCCGGCGAGGTAGCGCGAGCGCTTTCCCTCTCCCCTGCCCTTCCCGCTCGACCTGGCCCCCGCGCCTTTGTGCCCACGGTCCCCGTGGCCCTCCTGCAGCCCGTGGGCGCGGGTCAGGGGGTTCTGCAACTCCTTGGGGCTCTGCGGCTCTGTGGCCAGAACCTTGGCGGCTGGAGGTCGCAGAGTGGGGTCGTGATCCGCAGTGGCTTTGGGGGCGGCGGGAGAGGTGGGCTTGTAAACTAAGTTGCTCATACTCCGCCCCGTCCTTTTCGTACCTGTGGGCAAAGTGGAACCCGGTTTCCTCCCTATCCACCCTCATTCCCTCCGGCCCACAGCTGTTTCCTGGCCTCAGCTTCTATGGAAAGACGCGATGGGGCTTCCTTTGGAAAGAAGAACAATGGGGCGTTCTGGGCAGTGGGGTTCAGGTGCGGTGTGCCCTGGCGGCGGCAGCGGGGGAGAAGGTACCTAGGACCCGAAGGGACTCCCTTCGCGTGCAGCTGCGCTCTCCTTTGTTCCGCCACAGCGGAGGGGGCTGCCCTGGGTCTCGTTTCCTGCCCTGGATGGGATTGATTCACAGTCTCAGAGAGGGAAGGGGAAGGGGGCGGGGCTGGAATGGAAACCAGACTGGGAACTGGAGCCCTGGAGGGTGCTGGGGCCGGGTAGAGGCTTGGGGAGGGGGTGATGAGAGTGAGTTGGAGAGAGTTAATTACAAACACAGCGTTTTGTCCAAGGGCCTTGTGGGTTTCTAGAGCCCATTTGTAGCGCTTTGTTCAGGCTGCGGCCGAGCATTTGTTGTTGCAACAAGTTGTGTTTCCTTGAGTTCTAGGCACTCCCACTGTTAGTTTGCTGAAAGCAAATCTTAGTTAACAATGAAAGAAAGCTTTTAAAAAAAAGACTGAAAAAATTGCTCTGATGGTTTGTATGTATTTATATCTGGGTCTGTGTATATAGCTAGTGGATATTAGCTGGGATGGGTAGAAGACAAATGTTGACAAAATAATTTTCTCCATTGATAATACATTATAGTTTATAACAGTTTTCTAAGAATGTTTTTGGGGACCGGACCACCAAAGAATTAGATATTGCTAAAAACAAATGGATCAGATTATGTAGCACTAAATTGAAGAACTCGTTTATAGTAGATCTTAAACACACAACACATACCATTTGAATCAGGGAGACATGGCTTTCAAATGGTCTATGCTTTCACTTTCCCTGTGTGGACCATCTAGAATAAGAAAGAGAACACATTGTATTATGATGAATGGGATTTTTTTAAGAGGGGGAGGTGGAATTAAATGTAATATGTCAGGTATTTGTTAAGTGACCTGTACCTAGATTGGAATCAAGAATCCAAAACGATTGGCTGACCTCTGGAGGGAGCCCTGGGGATTGAACACTGGGTGCTCTTTGAATGGAGTATTCCAAGTAAAACTGTTTTGGGAGGAGTCTGACATTTGCTGGCATTCATGGATGGTGCCTATGGGACACTGGTGGAAGGATCCCAGAAGCTGACTGAGGGTTAGAATTACTGTGGGGATAACTTAGGAGACTTGCAGTTTTAGTAGTCTGGTTGCAGACAGGCCTGGGAAATGGCCCAGTGCTGCCTCTGGCAAGCCGGAGGGTCTACCACTAAACTGCCACTTTGGCCATTCACTTTAAGATGAACCAAGTTGGAAAACCTATTAACCTTAGAAGGCAAATTAGGAACTTACTCTGGGGGAAAAAATGTTTCCTGCCCACTAAGTGGTAATGGAAAAGAGCTGTACCAGCTACTGCTGAGGATCTGTCTTTTTCATGGGGGATGTGGTCAGATTTTCAGACCAGGCTGAAAAGCAGTGGGACTTGTCCTCAGGAGCCATTATGATGTGAGGTTAAAGTGGGATGGTGTCCAACCGTCAAGCTGTTTGTCGTTATAACTAACACGCTGCCTGGCAAAACACTGTGTCATGGGCAGCCAACAGAAGGACTCTTTTTGTTGTTGTCTTACCATTCCTGACTTTTCATTTATGTTGTAAATTGTTCTATAAAATACAACACGGTTGGATCACTCCCAAGAGATTTCTATACATTAACAAAATGAAGACATTAGAAGAGTAATCAGAACATTACTGCTGCTGGAGACTGGATGGGGGAATCCTTGAAAAGCTGTCCCAGTGGATGCCCGATTGTGTGATAAGGCTGGCAGCAGGCTGCACCCCCTTCTTGGATGAATCAACACTTTGTCAAACCTGGAGTTTAACACTGACTTCCCCCTGGTTGTTGCACATTTATGCAAAGCAAGGAGGCCTGTCTGCCATTTGCAGGGAGGGAGTGGGGGTGAGGTGGGTGGGTGGCATTTGGCTCAGAAGATCCTGAGCATCTTCAGCATGTGGTATTCAGACTTTTTGCATTTGTCCTCTTTTTGGTGAGACTCTCCTCTCCACCTCCATTCTACTATTTTCAATAGCTGGACATTTGGATTTTAATCAGGTAGGCAAATAAGGACTTTAGTTATCACTTAATGTTTCTTAGGTGCAATGAGTTTTCATACATCACTATATTAATCCTCAAAACAACTTGACAAAACAGGTACTATCTCCATTTCTCCTGAAGAAAGGTACAGTTGCCTGTCTTATACTCTACTTACAGTAGGTAACTAACTGGCAAGTGCTGGAAGTATTGAATTCTAATTCCGAAGTCCATACTCTTTATTTGCTATGTATAGATCTTTCAATAATAGGAACAACAGCAATTTGATTATTTAGTTAATTGAGTTAAGATGGGGGACATGGCAACTCTTAAGGCTATATTGTTCAAAATCTATGTGTTATGGCCCATGTGAATAAGCTCTAAGTACAGGGAGCTTTATTTTTAGAAAGTTAGGCTGCCCACATTTAAAATAAGTTCTTTCCAAACATTTAAAATTGGTAGAAAGGAAGTAGGTCTTATATAGTACTCAAGCATTCTGTGCTGCTTGAAATCCGTTTTAGCCCTTTTTATCTTGCCATCTTTAATAGAACACTGCACTTTGCTCCTTAACTGAGAACCAGTGCCTTAGTGTCTTTTTAGAAGAGAAATAAGGAGGGGAGGAATGTGCTATAAAGAGGAAGTGGGACATCAGAATTGGAAACACACGCAGCAGGCAGTGGATTTTCCCAGCACATGCCTTTTGCCCTGACAGTAGCCTTTTACAGACGACATTCTTCCTTAGGGAAGTGTCAAGGGTCTTTCTTTACAGTATCCTCTGAGATCATCAAGTTTCTGAACTCTGTGGGAACACACATTCCACATGATTTCTGTGCTCACAGGGGAAGTGAACTGGTTTGGGCGTCAGTATAAAAAGGGAATAGAAATGGCATTTCTCCTGGGGTGGAATGGAGAGGGGTGCTGGGCAGGAGGTATAAGACCTTGACCAAGAGTGACTACCAAGGGCAGGAGCAGAATGGAGTTTACCATTTGGCATCGCGACTTGTTTTTGGATTTCTCAGAATGCTCCTGGGCAAGTGGAAAAGTCAATATTGGCTTTTTTGTGTTTCTGAGATAAGAATTTGAAGACCGAAAGTTCTGCCTTGTTTAATGATTTCAAGCCAGGACACCATTTGGGGTCTTCCAGGGCTATGTTAGAGGTGACAGTGACTTTAGTCTCCTTTTGCCAATAAATATTCCTCCATTGGATATTTTAGAGGTTTGCCTTTTGAGGGGAGGCAGACACTTGGTCTGCTGAGTTCTTTCACAGGTGATCACCTTCCAGCCAAGCAGCTGAGAAGCGCCATCCATGGTAGAGGAAGAAAGATGCTCTGTAGCTTTGTGCTGTTCAGCCTTTTGTCAGCTGGCTTTTCAGTTTTCAGGACCTCCTTCTTCAGTTCATATTTTATTAAGCCCAGGGCTGATGCAAGGCGATGTATTAGACACCTTTCAGAAGCGCTAAAGGAAATCCACCCTGCCTCCAAGGACGGTGCTGCAGGGCCAATGGGTGTGCCTGGAGAGTGGATGCTGGTGAAATGAAGAAAATGACTGTGACAGCTGTGGTGGCCCCGGCAGGGCGACACATGCTGCCAAGGCAAAAGCTGCAGACAGACAGAGGCTAATGACTGGAAGGAAACTGAACACGAGTGCCAGCTCCTTCCCTGGCCTTGATTTTATTTCCATCAACCTGTGATGATGTGAAGAAGTTAAGGTCTAGGATCCTGAGGTCCAAAAAGTGGTGGTGTATCAAGTGCCATTCTGTGGGGAAGCGTTTAAATAACTGGTTGCATTGACACATGGCGAGTCTTTGTCACTTCCCACTCTCTTCTCTCTACACCTGACAGCATCCCTTCCTTATCCTGTGTTCAGTATGACTGTTATCTCACTCACTTTCATGCATGTTTGCATTTTATCAGCCCTGCTGGACAAGCAAGGCTAAGTCCCCAAATTTATTCTTCATATTGTGTCATGCGATATTGATACTGCTCTTTGTGTGTGTGTGTGTGTGTGTGTGTGTGTGTGTGTGTGTGTGTTCTGGGGATTGAACCCAGGACCTCATGCATGTGAGGTAAGCGCTCTACCTACTGAGCTATACCCTCATCCCCTTGCTGCTGCTCTTTATGAAGTGCTGGGTGCGTGCTCCATGTCAGGCCTCACGCTGAGTGCCATTTAATCCTCTTCAGTTGCCTATAGAGGGTGTTACTTGTGGGTGAGGGATTTGATTCACTTGCCCTGAGATCAAGCTCCTCATGTGTTTTCAGAACAACACACTGCCACCAAAAGGTAGAGTATACTATGAAACGTTGGGCCACTTTTATGGAGTTGGTTTTAAAGAGCTAAGGGGAGTATCCACCTGAGAGAGAGCCTCCTTCCCTCCTGGCTTGTTTCCTTTGTCTCCTGGAGTCAGGGTTCCTGTGAGTGCCCTTGGCTGTCCGTAGCTAGGGGAATGGGTTGAACTGTTTCTCACATTTCTCTTCCTCTTCTGGGTCTTGTGCTTGACTCCCCAGTCCTGTCATTCTCTTCTCCCAAATAAGGGAGACTTAGTGAAGGAAGATCCAGGCTGCTGGCCGGAGAGAGAGAGGAGCCAGTCTCTTTCTGGTGATCCTTCAGTCCCCCCACTTCCTGTGTCTTCTGCATGCTGTTTGTAGGGAGTTCATCTGATCTGGTCTTCAGTTGGCCTGTGAGTAGTGTGCTGCTGGACATCCAGCAGGAGCTCAGGGGCTAATGTGAGAACTGATTAGTGTGAGTGGCCTCTGTAGGATTGGGACTTAGGGGACTTTGGACAAGGTTTGGTTTGAAATGTATAGTCTCCCAAGACAGGCAGTTTTAGATATTATAGTCTGAAAGAAAGAGAAAATTGACATTCTTCCTTCACTTATCAAATAAACAACAACACTGAGCTGCTAAAAATACCAGGTGCTCGTCTTTCCTTGATATCCCAGAGGGGCCTAAGAGGAAACCAGATCTCTGCCTTGCAGGGACTTGAGTCCAGTCCTGTGTGGACTATAGAGGCTCTGAGATTACACAGATGGCTTAATTTTGCTGTTAACACAGAAATGCAATTTAGTTTTTCAAGTATTTAAACTTGTTAAAAGAAGGAATTGGATGAATGGATTTGATCAGTGCATGCTATACACATGTATGAAAATATCACCCTGGACCCTGTTAATATGTACAATTAATGTGTAGTAATAAGAAATGTTGGAGTAGGAACATAGCTCAGTGGTAGAGCACCTGCCTAGCATGTGATGAGGGAAAAAAGAATTTTTAGAAAAAGAGTTTTTAAACAATTTAATTGAGCAGATTATTATTATTTATTAATTTTGTTATAGTATATGTATGCATCATTTACATACTCCTTTCACTGGTTTTGTGAGGGCATTTTCAAGCACTGCAACCAAAAACATAAAAATAAATACACGTGTGTGTACACACACACACACACACACACACACACACATACACACACACACACAAACTCCAAAGAACCTTGATTGCAAGATTTCTGCTGGCCCCACTTTGTTTTCCAGTGTACAACTGAGAGGGAACCTCCTTCCTTCGTGGCTTGTTAAATTGTATATTATTAGACCCTGCAGTGTTATTTGTAGTGCTCAGATTGCAAATATGCTTGGTTCCTAACTGATCATTTTTTCTCTTGAAAGTGCTTTAAAAGGATAGCCTCTGTTGCATTCATTTTTGATCCGCTCCCTCACTGCCTTTAGGAATAGCTTCATTTTCATGAACATTGATTGGGCTTTATGCCAGTTTACATGGCTACTGAGTTTTGCAGTCCTCATGTAATCTACTTACCAATTCTAATAAGGACCACAGTTTTGACTTACTCCTGATATGTTGAGTTCTCTAGGAAAAAACCTCACTTGCCTGAAATCTTCAGGTATGGAAAGGATTCATAAAAGTATATCAACTCCCACATTGGTTCAGATTCAGGCTTATTTCTTTAGTATTCTATTGGGGCAGAGAAGCAGAGTTAGACTCTTTGATGTCAGCTTTATAAGAGTTCAGGGATATCTCTTGAACATCCATAATTGCAAGACTTCTTAAAAACCTCTCATGCATATATTTAAATTAATCTTGAATTGTTTATTTTTAATCCTTCGTTCTATGTATTTCACACCTTCTTTAAAGATAGAACTTGATTAAATTGGTGTTTTGATTTCAAATCCTCTAGTTCTAGAATGGTAGAATGTGAAGTTGTTAATTCCTTCATTGTCCTTGAGACTCGCTCAGGTTCAAAGATAACAGGGAAGGATCATCGGAGTTGACCACCAACTCTTCTGACTTCTCACTGCTTCCCCAAACCCTCCAAATCCAAGCTTAGTGTCTGTTTTTCTAATAGTTTCTTTTTGACCAACTCCTCAGTTTTGCTAATAGCCTTCTCATCATCTTGGATATGGATTGCCATCATGAATATGGAGCCCCACCAACTGCATTTTCTGTGACCCTTACATCCATCCAGTCTGTCACTGTTTGTCTTGTCGTTCCCTTAAATATTTATATTCAAATCCTAAAGCCCTATCCTGGTTTCCATCTTTAAAAGACTGGGCTACTAGAGTGCAGCACTGCCCACAGTTGGTTGTTCCATGAGAAGTCAGTAGGTTAGAAAATCTAAAACCCATAGAGTTAGTAGGTGTTGGTGTGAAAAGGGTTCTTTGGCCAAGTACATGTTGGAATCGCTGGGTTAAATGGTGTTTCAAGGTTAAATGGTGTTATTTATTTCAATAAATAACATTATACACCCATCAGAGTGAAATGGTTGGAATTTGTTTGCAGCGTGTCTTCTCATGGTCTTTATCCATGACTGTGCAATATGAATTTCCAAGAGAGAGTTAAATTGTATTGGTATGCTCTATCTCATGTCACCACTGTACACCTCTTTGGGGGGATCAATTTCTAGATAACATTACTATTGTCACTTCATTGTGTCATTTTATATCCCTTACTCTCTGACTTTCTGTGAGGATTTCCTATATGAGCCATGCTTGGTTCATTCTCAATTGTGTCTGATTTTTTTTTTTTTTTAACCTTGTTCTTCTGGATCTTTCCTTCACCCTGAAAGTCCCTTTCCACTTATCACGTGGACACTTTTTTTTTTTTTTTTGGATACTAGGGGAATGAATGCAGGGTTACTTAACAGTGGTAAGTGACAGAAGAGCAAGAATACCATGTGTGTTTGTGTGTGTGTGTGTGTGTATGTGTGTGTGTGTGTATGCACGTGTATTTACTTTTATGTTTTTGGTTACAGTGCTTGAAAATGCCTTCACAAAACCAGTTACTTAACAGTGAACCACATCCCCAGACTTTTTTTTCACTTTGAGATGGTCCCACTAATTTCCTGAGGCTGGCCTTGAACTTGCCATCCTCCTGCCTCAGCCTCCTGAGGTGTGCACCATCTTTTTGTACCCAGTTTTGTTCCCTTCTTCTTTCCATGTTTCCCTAGACATGGTGTTCTTGCTCTTCTGAATTTACAGTGCTGTTTGACAAGTTAAAAAGAGAGAAAATATTTGAAACACAATAAAATACTGAAAATAACATTATACACCCATAGGAGTATGCCATTTTCCATATTCATGACAACTGATGCATCTCCGGGCATGTTCCACTTTTCTTTCCCCATAAACAGTTTAACTTGTTCTCAAGCTTGTTGCTTGTGCACCCCCCCCCCCACCCCAGCTTGTGTTATTGGAATTTCATTGCATTTAAATGGAAATTCAGGGAAAATTGATATCTTTATGGTTTCATAGCTTTTCATCTGCAAACTTGATAACCCTTACTTTATATATAGGACTTTAATGTCCTTCAGTTAAATTTGTAATTTTATGTGTCAGAGTCTTTTCACATCTTTTGTTAGATTTATGCCAAGGTGCTTTATGTTTTTTGTGGTCTTTGTGAATGGATTAGGTTAGTACATTTCTAATTGGTGTTTCTGATGCACAAGAAAAGGATTGATTTTGTATTTGTTCATAAATGGCCCTTGATTGATGAAGTTCATGTCTAAACATATGTTTGCCATGGAAGCCTGAAGTCAGATGGCGTTTTAATAGAGCATGAAATAATTAAACCTGTATTGGAAATGGCATAATTTAATTTTAAAATTATATTCAATATGCTTATAGAAGTAAGGAAGGGCAACTTTTAGTTATTTAAATTCATTCATTGATTCATTCATGAGTTATTTGGCTTCCTACTATATCCTAGTGTGCAATATTTAATGGTGATGTGGATGTGGTTTCTGCTTTCATGAAGTGTAAGGGGATAGAGACAGTACAGAGGTGAACACACATCAGTATATTTTCATGAATTGGGAGAGATTCTCTGAAGGAAGAGAATGGGAGAAAAAGAGAGATGGGTAGAGGGGAATTTAGATTGAGCTATGGGGGGGCATATTTGAGTAAATATGCATTCATGCAGTTACCAGAAAGATGAGTTGGTATTAGAGGGAGAGTTGGAAGGAAGAACCTTCCAGAGAGTGAAAAAGAGGACCCAGAGCCCCAAGGTAGATTGATGGGAACTTTAGCAATCAATGACTCAGATCAAGTTATTACTTCTCAGTAAATCATCAGATTGGTGTATTTAATAGTATTTAAATTGTGCAACATGGAGATATTTCTTTTTGCTCCATGTATCCTCCTCCCCGAAATGAAACTGCTGAAATAAGACAGAACTGATCCTATGATGTGGCTTGAACACAGGATTTATAAAATACCATCTCCTCTTGAATACAGACAGTTTCCTTTGACTATGGGGTTTTTTACTTTTTTTAAAAAATACTAGATATTGAATCCAGGGGTGATTTACCACTTACCTACATTCCCTACCCTTTTTATTTTTTATATGGAGACAGGTCTTGTAAAGTTTATTAGGGCCTTGATAAGTTACTGAGGCTATCCTCGAATTTGTGATTTTCCTGCCTCAGCCTCCTGAGTCACTGGAATTACAGGTGTGTACCATTATGCCTAGCTGTTTTTTGACTTTCTGCGGCGTGAAAGCAGTAAGTATTCAGCAGAAACTACTTTGGATCTTGGATTTTGCTCGTTCCTAGGCTGACCATTTGTGGCACATTACTTTGTCCAGATGCTGAGCAATGGCAGTGTATCTCCGCTCCCATTCAGCCATGGGATCTCCAAGATTAACAACCGGTGCTCCACCCGGGCCTGAGTTGCTGAGCTACAAGGTTCTGTAGGTTAGATGTATTCAAAGCATATTTTCCATTTATGATGGTTTATCAGGATGTAATCTGTTATAAGTTGAGGAGCACCTGCACTCCCTCTGCCATTGCCACTGTGTACTAGTGTCTGTTGGACATTTGAGCATCCTGCTCAGCACCTTCCTCCTGGGCTTGCCACTAATGGATTGCGGAGGCCAATCTGCCTTTCCTAGAAGGAGTCTTGCTTGGGCAGGCCCACCAATGGCTCTTCCAGTCTCTCATTTCTCCCCTTTTCTTCCCTTCCACCCATTAAACTCTCAGCGAGGGCTGGCTTGACCTCAGGGTGGGTGAGTGGAAGGGAACATGTGTTACACACTCCCTGTCCCACCTGGAAGTCCTGCTATTCTTGGTCATCAAGGCTTTGCATCCACTGAGATGAGCCCTCTTCAGTGAGAAGCAGTGTGGTACACTGGTTATGGGCTAGACACTAGATTAAGTATTGTTTTTTTTTTTTTTTTTTTGTACCTGGGATTGAGCCCAGGGATGCTTAACCATTGAACTACTTCTCCAGACCTTTTTTGTACTTTATTTAGAGGCAGTCTCACTGAGTTGCTTAGCGTCAGACCTTACTGAGTTGCTGAGACTGGCTTTGAACTCTAGATCCTCCCGTTTCGACCACTTGAGTCTCTGGATTACAGGTGTGCACCCCTGTGCCTGGCAAAGTATAAGTTTTGAAACTTGACTTTTCCACCAGTGTTAGTAACCTGTGTCCTTGGGCTTATAGCTTATTCTGTGCCTGCTTCCATTTCTTTGTTTGCAAAATGTGGGTAATGATAGAACCTTCTTTGGGTTGTAGTAAGGATTAAATGAGCCAAGGTATGTGTAGTCCCTAGACTGATGCCTGCACAGCACAAGCACTCAGTTTAGACTGAGCAGTCTTTCTTGAGAGTGAATTCCCTTTCCCCCAAGCAGGTGTCGCATCTTCCTGAATCCAAGCAGTGCATGTAGTAGTTTATGACTGATGTGGGATTCCAGCTTCTCCTTTGACAAATGGGTAGGAAGAAAGGTGGCAAAAAAAAAAAAAAGATCAAAGTGTTAACTATGGTTGTACTAGGGTAGTAGATTGAGGTGACTTTTACTGGAGCTGTCCCTTTGATCATTAATAATCTGGTTATCTTACTTCTGTGCTGATAATACTGTAATAAAACCCTGTGAAACCCTGACTCACAGCTGTTCATGTGGTTTGATAAAGGAGGGCGGAGCAGATGTGAAACCTGGGGTCCAGCTCTAATGGCCTTCATAGGTGGGATACTCTCCGCTTTATGCTTGTAGGTGCAGAAACGCAACAGTATCAGCACATCTTTAGAAGGATCCCCACAAGTCAGAAAATGGGGATGTTGTTCCTTGTGGAACCTTCTTTGAACGTTGCTTTTGTTGTCACCATTCTTTTTGTTTCTGCCTGTGTTCCCCTGATGGGCCTCTGACCATCTGTTACTTCTTCTTTGGGTCTCCGCTTACTCCACCCCTTTGAACATTGCTCCATTTAGTCCCCCGTCTTCTTGCTGACATGATGCACACATTTCTTCCATACAGAATAAAGAGTAGGAGATTTCTTCACTTGCTGTCGTGGGAAACTGACGTACACATTAAATTCGATTTCTTCCTGTTTCATGGTCAGTAGATAACTTTTCAGCCCTTAAAATCTAACTTGCTTTTAATGGACTTATACCTCGAATTAATTAATTTACAAACTAACTAATGAACTCTGGGGGATCTGTGGCCTTCTCAAAGCCCCAGGCATTGGGGGAACAGGGAGGCTGAAGAAGAGAGAAGGTTGAGAGGCTGATGCCTTTGAACTTTCCCCCTTGGCCTGTTTTGCCTAGGGTTGTCTGTGTTGCTGCCATCTTGGTGTGTGTCAGGAGTTTGAAACTTTTCCAAACTGGAAGAACAGAACTCTGGAATATTACCAGAATACATTTCTACAAAGAAACCATGTCAGATTTGACCAATTTCCTCAAAAGCTCATTGATTCTAATGATGTCCGTGATAAGTTCAGTGAGCATTCTGGCTTTCCTTTCATGCTCCCTTCTTTATAACGGAGGGGAGAAATGGGCTTTCCTGCAGCTTGTTTGTTTACAGGAATTTATTCTTGAGCAGCGGCATTCTATAAGTATCGCAGTATTATCCTGACATAGAATTCAAAGAAGATGTGTGGGTTGCACTAGTGTTGCTTGGCGTCAGTGGAAGAGCTGTTTGAGAAATATTGCTAATTTCAGGAAGATTGCACAGTTGAGAGCATTTAGCTAAATGAAAGGAGGTGCTCTCTTCCTGTGTGTTATACCATAATTTTATGATTTTTTTTAAATCTCTAACTGCCAATGCCCAATTTGAATGTAACAGACGTATTTATGATAGTTCTTTCTCTGTTTTAAGGAAGTCTGGTGTACTTGCAGTAAAATTTGAATTTATAGAATGGGCATAATTGGAATAGTACCTTTCAAAAGTATTTGTCCCAGGAATCCTTTAAATTGGAAACAGTATGTACCCCTCTTGAGGGCAGCAGTTGGAGGAGGGTCTGTAATGTGTTGCTCACTGGGTTTTGTTGAGGACCTGCAGAGGTGCTGGTGAGAACCTCCTGGACTCTAGGATGTGATACCTGACACCTCTCCACTCTGGTCAGACAAGATGCCCCTTCCTTACCCCTCGGGCAGCCAGCCTGTCAGGCATCTGATGTGGTCTGCTTCACCTTCTCTCTGGTTTAGCTTCCAGCTTTACAATTGTTCTCTTGGCAGCAGCTTGTGCATGGTGATCTTTTCCTGTGAGAACAGTTAATAACCGCGGCAGATGTTGGGAGCCCAGTTCTGCAGTTGTGCAGCTGTTTCTGTGTCCAGTTGGAGTTCTTGAAATAATTAGTCAATTTTGAGGCTCTCATGCTGAGAGCTCCAAGTATAATAGGATTTAGGGGGAACCTTTTTTAATGGGCACTTGTATTGATACTGCAACAGATGCAGCAGGGAGGTGGGGCAGCAGCTGAAGGGACACAGGACTTCCCTAGTTGTCCCGAAACCAAGCCACTCAGAGAGTACAAGATTACTAGAATGCTCTTTTGGATATTTTGCATTAGAGAATAATTTTAAGAACTTTATAAAAGGTTTGGAAAATGGAATTGAAAAGGCATTCATGAATCTGTTCTCTTAAAATATAGTCATTTCTGAATAATCCTTTCCAAGCTTTCTGTCTGCACGTTTAAAAATGTGGTTGTAATCATAGAGAACATTTTCCATAATGCTGTATAGTTTTTAAAAATGTTTTACTTGAAATTGTACATATTTGTGGGGTACAGAGTGATGTTTCAATGCATATGATATTTGTACACAGGGTAACGATCAGATCATCACCTCAAACATTTGTCCTTTGTTTATGTTGGGAAGACCGCCTGAGTTTTGAAATGCATTTCATAGTTGTATATTTTTCCACTGAGCACATGATTTCTGAAATATCCCTTTCTTACTGGGCATTTGGATTGCTTCTGCCACTTTGCTGTTGTAAATAATCTGTGGATGAATCTTTTGGAACTTATAACCTTTTCCATATTGGGTGATTTTCTGTCAGTAGATATTGAGAGTGGGATGATTGGGTTAAAGGTGGTTATGGAGATTTTGTACCCCTCTTTACTCATGGGGTGGATGGCCTGAGTGGATTGGGGTGCAGGAGAGTTGGAGTGTGGGACGTTGCCCAAGTTTTGGCTTGTGAGATATTGGTAGTGGTTGGTATGGATAGTGCTGCAGGTGAGGGGGTCAGTTTGAGATTTGGAGCCTCCAGGCAGTGAGGGAGGTATGGAGCTTGGGGAGAAGCCCAGGCCTTGGGTCCAGGTCAAGGTTTTGTGGGCCTTCAGGGGTGACTCAAGCTGTACATGCTGTTAGGATCACTTAGTAGAGTAAGAAGAGACAGGGGATGTTAGAACCCAGGGGAGCATTGATTTGTGAGAAGAAGGGGAGGGAGAAGTCATTAAGGAAAGTAGGGACTAGCCAGAGCGGTAAGTGGACGACCAGGTGTAAATGGCCACATAGAAGCCAGGTGGGCTAGAGTTTAAAAGAGGGAGCCTAGTGGGCAACAGACAGGTGGTGACGTTTATTAGAGATGGTCTAGTGGCATGTGCTGAGTGACAGGAGCCCAGGACGGATGGCAGCTGTCAGTGGTAGGCTGTGGATGAAGAGGCTGATAGGCACTTTGGTGTGTGAGATGGCTGGGGCTGCCATAACTGGATCCCACGGACTGAGCAGCTTCAAGAGCAGTGATCTGTTTTCTCATACTCCGGAGGCTAGACGTTCAAGACCAAGGTCTCAGCAGGATTGGTTTCTTCTGAGACCTCTGGTTCAGGGTGTTGATGGCTGCCTTCATGCGGTGTCCTCACATGGCCACCCCATGGTTTGTCTATCTGTGTCCTACTCTCCTCTTATAAGGGTCCATTCGAATCATCCCATTTTAACTAAGTTAGACTTCACAGGGCCTGTCTCAAAGATAGTGTATTTTTGAGGTAGTGTAGTGAGGGCTTCAACTATGAACCTTAAGGGGACACAGTCCAGTGACCCACTAGTCTCCCTCTTTGCCCCAAGCCCCAAGTCCGTCCCATACCACACCCTGACACTCCACTCCTGGGTGTTGGTGGCCTGTCTTCTGCATCTCTGCCTGGTCTCTTTGAGTCCTGGTTTGGTAGGACCAGGGCCTTGGGCTCTTCATGGAATCAAGTTCATCTGTCTGTTCAGCTCCCCTCAATCATAACTCAGTCTCCTGTAGCTCTGTATTTGCTCTTCCAGTCATAACATTTGCGTCAGACGGATTCTGTACAGTTTTATTTGAGGATGTGGATAAAACCACGTGTAGTCCTTCCCTTAGGGTTGCTCTTATTACGTCTGTCAGCTCATGGTTGAATCCAAACAAAACAAAGTAAAACAAAACATAGTGGTACATTGATTTAGGTCAATTTTCAATAAAAATTTATGTTTCAATATACCTTATATCTCATAAATAAATGTTTTCCTCCCCAGAATTTGGTTTTGGGTTCATTTTCATTTAAGACCTACTTTGGTTAAAATAAAACTTAGTAGGTAAATATCCAAGTGGAGTCTGGGGGCAGAATTATTTCAACAGGTATGGTATCACTGCCTTTTCCCCAGATGTGTATTTACTGAATTAAAGCTACACGGAGTTTAAGATTATCACCTTTGAAGCTGTGCAAGGAAACTTTACATGCTTGATTTTGATGAAGGGGTCAGGGTTGACTTTTGAGTATATGTTAAACTGTGTTTAGTTGTTTTGGGTTTCTGGTATGTATATGTTTACCTGATTTTGGTTGTTTTGGGGTTTCTGGTATATATGTGTGTCTTAGTCCGTTTTCTGTTGCTATAACAGAATACCTGAGACTAGGTAACTCATTCCCAAAAAGGCCTGTTAATTTAGCTCATGGTACTGGAAGTTTAAAGGCCTGACATCAATATCTACTCAGCTTCTAGTGATGACTTCATGGCAGAAAGTGAAGGCATTTGGGCACTTGTGGAAGAGAGAGGACACAAAGGAGCTCTCCTGCCTTATAACAGCTTGCTCTGGAGAGAATGAATCTATTCTCTTGAGAACTAATTGATGTGAAAGACATTAATCCCTCTCATGACCTAATCACCTTAAAGGCACACCTCTCAATATTGTTATATGGAGGATTTAAGCTTTAATATGAGTTTTGGTGGGGACAAACCATATTCAAACTATAACAATGTATCATGGTGTTTTTCACAGTAGGCTATCGAAATATATCAAGATAATTTCTACATGAAAGATCTTATTTTATTTATTTATTTGCTTATTTATTTTTTTGGTACTGGGAATTAAACCCAGGGGCACTCAAATCACTGAGCCACATCCCTAGCCCTTTTTAAAAATATTTAGAGACAAGGTCTTGCTGAGTTTCTTAGGGTCTCACTGAATTGTTGAGGCTGGCCTTTGAACTTGTGATTCTCCTGCCTCAGCCTCCCAAGCCACTGGGATTACAGGTGTGCACCACCATGCCCGACAATCTTATTTTATTTTGAAGAGACTGAATGCAAGGTTTCTAAAAGTATATAAATTGAGGATGTATCAACTCTTTGGCTACTTAGGATAGAAGCACCCAGCTTTCTCAGGGGATCTTCATTCTTTCACAGTATGACTTTCCCCGTTGAGAGGAACGTTTATCTTTGTTGACGGTTTTAAAGGTGTACAGTTTTAAAGGACAAAACTAAAATGTTTAGTGTTTACTAGTGACGTGTTTAGTCTTTCAGCCTTGTGGAAAGACAAGTAACCTTGGGCTCTTGACTCCATGGCTGACTGCAGGTTTGTAGTGTTATTTTTGTGCTTTCTTTAGTGACTTCAGCACTTAGAACTGTACATTTGGTTTGGGATCCTTATGGTAGTTGAATATATAGTTTGAAAAAACAACCAAATTTTGAACCTGACAACACAACAATACTCCGCATTGTTAAATGGTGTGGGTGCACAATCTTAGACACAGCACAAGCTTATATGGCACTGCAGACAGGCTGGATTAGTTGGTGTGCTCTTTCCCTCTGAGGAGTGTGAGTGATGCCCATCACACACTGGCCCTGGTGTGTGCTAACCTCTTCCCACCAGATGGGGTGTACGTGTATCCAGATTCAACTGTTTACTCCCAAACCTGTGCATGCCAGTTGTGCTTATTCTTACAGTTTAATATAATGATCTTACATAGGTGTTCAGGCAGAATAGTTGTTTCTGTGAAAATCTATTTGAATGCTCTGGAAACTACCTGATGAGATTGAACTTGATTGAAGCCAGTCTTGGAGCAGCTTGAGGTAACTCTAAAGCATTTGAGCGATCATAACATAAAATATTCTAATATGGTCTGTCATTCAGAAATCTGATTCTGTAGAGCCCAAGAATCTTAGGGTGGAGAAGGTGGTGGCTCTGCTCTGCGTTGTCCATATCCTGCGGGATGCAGCCCCCTCTGGACATCTGGGATGGCGGCTAAGAGGGAAGGACTGCTGAGGTGCACTCATGAGCCACATACCTGAGTTCACGGGGCCTTTGTGAAGGGGATCGCTGTCTCCCACACCTCGTTCCCCAGGTGCCTTGGCGGCCTCACTGTTCTTTAGAGAGATTTGGACCTGGAGGGGGATGCCTTTGAGGATGGCTTGTGAAAGCACCAAGCACTACAGTCAGTGGACACACCCAAAGAGAGGGAAGATAGGCAAATAAATGTGTGTTTATGGGGCTTAATTTAAAATAATGTTTAAGCCAGGTGTGGTGGCACATTCTGGTAATTCCAGTGACCCAAGGAGGCTGAGGCAGGAGAATTCCAAGTTTGATGTGAGCGTTAGCAACTTAGCGAGACCCTGTCTCAAAATAAAAATAAAGAAGGCTGGGGATGGAGTTCCTTGGTAAAGTACTCCTGGGTTCAATATCCAGTACTAAAAAAAAGAAAAAAAGAAGTTTAGGTGTGTATAATTCTTTTTAGGCCTTCCAAATTTAACCTTAAAAAAAAAATCACGCAAGTTCTTCATCCTTGTGCATTTAGATAAGAAAGGGCCTCTAATTTAGTCTTAAGACCTCCTATCTCTTTTCACCTTCCATCAAATTAGTTTCCCACCTTTTATGATAGATTTGTCTGTAACTTCTTTTGTACCTCTCATTTCGTTTTCATTAGCAATCCTGTGGTTCTTATTCCCGAGCTACTACATTTGTGCTCCAGTTGAATTCCCTGTT